>NC_088646.1:1129216-1356716 GCF_964019385.1 Sycon ciliatum
TGTTAGTTCTGATAAGTATGAGTCGTCCATTGCTAGTCATTTGTTTGAGCATCCTGATTGTCGTGCTGTGTATTCGGATGATTGTTTTTCGATTGTGTCACGTGTACGCAGTGCTAGATTGCTGAATGTTTTGGAAGCTGTATACATCCACACAAGGAAACCCAACCTTTGCAAACAGAAACAAATCAAATTCACACTTAGGCTGTTAGGTAGGTCGTCAAAACCTCGTTAGTTACATGTATGTCCAGTGGTTGTCTCTTGTTGTCGCACTACATGTCGCGCTTATTGAGTTTTCTCGCATTTGCACCTTTGTGTCATTATTGCAATTTTCGCTGTTTACTTTAGCTATCTTCTTTCTTTCTTTCTTTCTTTTTGCGCTGTTTTACCACCTTCTTACTGTATTTAATCCACTGTTCCTGTTCCTTTTCTCTTGCCTGTATTTCACCTGATGAGAAGGCTTGAAAGTATACTTGTGAAGACAAAAACTTTCAAGATGTTTGTAATGAGCCTGAAGTGTGTCCTTTTTTATGAGTATTATCGCATTGTTTTATTATTAATATTATTAGAACCCTGGCAACTGTGCCTGTCGGTGTCAGAGTGACCTAACAAGTACCTGCACTGTAATTTCACAAATTTTCGGTGTCCTTTTATTTTCGGTACTTTCGGTGCATCGTTTTCGTACCAAAAATTCAACAGCCAAACAAACACTATTTTAAACACACATCTTCCAATAGGCGACTGCCTCGTTGTACCTAAAATCTCTGTTCACCTAACCTGGTCCTTTGCCCTCATACCAAAATTTTTGAATACCTAAAACTTCTGAAATTATAGTATCCTGCTGAGAGACTCACAGTAATAGCTGTCGGTAACTTACCAATCCGCCATGATTGTCCACCTCTTCATGATGTCGCGCTGCTTATCGACAAAGTCCAGGGCATGCTGACGGGCTGCATGCACATCAATAGAAGACCAACAACGTCTTACGGCAATACCAGAGCGCAAGGCCGGCTGGATACATTTGGCAAAACAATGAAGCTAAACATTCGCATCACCCGACAGTAACAAGGATGCTAAATGGGATGTACGCCATGACAACAAGTAAAATCTGATAAAGATGTTCTGTGACTGGGTACAGCTGCAAACAAACCAAGGTGCTCACGTGGAAGCAGCGCGGTGTTTACAGAGCTGTCTTCAAAGTGAAATAAGATTTCATCAGTGTCATGTCAATGATGCAACCATTCACGAATACTGTACAGGCAGAAAATTTCGTCGGTCAATAATTTCGTCCAACTCCAAAGAAAGGGAGTTCGTCCGGTTGTAAATTTCATCCATGGATCACAAGAGTGTATTGAAAAGCTGGGCAAATCGACATTAGTCCGGCATTTAATTTAGTCCACAAGCTCTTTGGACGAAAAAGACGAAATTAAATTCCAGACGAATATTTCTGCTTCTACAGTAACTGAATATCACTGAGCACAGGTAACTTTACTCCCATTGTCAACACTCAGGACAATGACAGGCCTATTCCATTGTTAGTAGGGCTGAAACGATTGGGATATTTCCTTAGTTGCTCAGCTGATATCATAACGATCGGCTTAGCGACTTATTTCCACACACGTAATACATGTGATATACTTTGTTAGCACATCTCAGTGCTCCGAGACGGACAATCACAACGCTCAGCAGCATCACACTGTGAGCAGTAGTACCAAGAGTAGATAAACAAGAGTGTGCAACTCCGGATCTCTTCTGCACAATCTGCAGATACCCCCGCCCGCGGCGGAATTTTTTGTTGACGTCACCTTTTTCAGAAGAACGCGCATTTTACCCCAAAGCAGTGTGAGAGCACGTGCTGGGCACCGACTTTGTAATGTAAAGCCCGGCCAAGTGGACGAGGCAAAACTTTCCAAAATACTCGCAGCGCGTGCATCGTCGAAAAGATTACGTCAACAAAAAATTCCGCTGCGGGCCAACCCATCACGGAGTTGCACACTCTTGTATATCTACTCTTGGTAGCACAGATCTGCACAAAGGCATGCACAGCATTCAACTCACCCAACTTGCGGATTTCTAGAGGTGACACGTCCTGAAGCGATCTCCCCGACTTCTCTATCTTTTGGGCTACCTACCAAAGCAAACAGTAGCAACAGCAGCTTGCACCTTCAAAGGCATTATAAAACGTACTACCGTACTGGTATACTATCAAAACCTGACAGCTTCTAAAAGAATAGAATGTACTTCGAAGTGAGGTCAATTTTGTGTTGGAGGTAAATCTTTTGGATCTATCCGGCAGCATTTTCTTTCTCAGCATATGTTAGCTGCCAAATTCCTGGCTTCTTTCTTCACTCGTGATGCTTGGTTCCTCTGTTGCAGTAACTTAAGCCTGCGCAAATAATTTGCCTACAGGAGGAATGCATGTGGCTCAACGTTGCTACTCACCTGAACTTCGATCGGCATGCCGTGGCAATCCCATCCCGGCCGGAAGTGCACACGCTTGCCGCGTAGCATTTGGTACCTGGCCGCAAAGTCTTTGACAACCTGAGAGCACAGCAGAGTCATGCAAGAATATGTTTGGCCAGCACAAACCGACTCTACTTACATGTACTTGCACCATAAACTAAGCCGTGTCTTATCGCAAAAAGCTAATTGCGTAAAAACGTGCCCTTTCTTACTTTACGCAGGAAGCACTGGCTGCGCCCGGCAGTACTGTGTAGACTTCCAGACCTCACCACCACCACCGGCACGCTTCATGTCTGCATGCGTCTGCTGCTGCAGTTCAAGATTAGCATTTCAATTTAGTGAAAACTTCTAGCTGTTATAACTTGGGTATGGCTGCTCCGGTCAACCTGCAACCATCGTAATCAGTGCATTTTTCGCTACAAGTTTCAGCAATCTTGGGTAGATAAATAAAGATGAGCTCCGAAAGTAATTTTAAAACCGCGACCAATAAGACGAGCCGAATCAACATGTGCATACCGTATTCGTGCGGTGTCAAACGATGGAAACAATGTGCAGTAAAACGATCGTTTGACACTGCACGAATAAATCCGGTATGCACATGTCGATTCAGCTCGCCTTACTGATTGCGGTTAAAGGGGAAGTTAAGGCAAAAATTAAAATTTCACCAGTTGTAGTCTTCGGGGTGCTGAGTCGAATGGTCTTGGTCCGAGAAAGCTGAGACGCTCCCTTCCTACTTGAATCCCAATCGAACTCGCGCACTTCCACCGAAACTGGGTGACTGCACCCTACTAGATGGGGATTTGTATGCAAAATGTCACTAAAAGCGCCATTTCGTTCTTATATAAGCACGGATGACCGCGATTGGCCCATATGTTGTAGTCTTTTGGACGCTGAGTCGACTGGCTTTGGTCCGAAAAGGCTGCGATGCAGCGTTCCTCCTTTATTCCCAATCGAACATGGTTGAACAAGTGGTCACGTGCTTCTGGGTGCCCAAATAACCTGGTCACCACGCCAGCAGGTGACAACTTTCACACCAAGGTTCAACTCGAGTTCAACTCGAGTGACAGGACTGCACCCAAAAAAGGTCAAACAGGCTAGTAAGTTGTACCCTGCAGGCACGGTGACCAGGTGACTGGTGTACGCAGGAGCACGTGACCGCTTGTTCAACCATGTTCGATTGGAAATAAAGGAGGAACGCTGCATCGCAGCCTTTTCGGACCAAAACCAGTCGACTCAGCGTCCAAAAGACTACAACATATGGGCCAATCGCGGTCATCCGTGCTTTTATAAGACCGAAATGGCGCTTTTAGTGACATTTTGCATACAAGTCCCCATCTAGTAGGGCGCAGTCACCCAGTTTCGGTGGAAGTGCGCGAGTTCGATTGGGATTCAAGTAGGAAGGGAGCGTCTCAGCTTTCTCGGACCAAGACCATTCGACTCAGCACCCCGAAGACTACAGCTGGTGAAATTTTAATTTTTGCCTTAACTTCCCCTTTAAAAATTGCTGTCTCCTCGCCGTTCGTCTGCAAATAATACTAGTAGTAGGGGTGAAACGACTGAATCGATAAGTCGACTGGCCAGTCGATAAGATTGAGTCGATAAAAGGAAACCCTTATAGGGGAAGTATACCCTAAAATCAAATTTTCACCAGTTGTAGTCTTCGGGGTGCTGAGTCGAATGGTCTTGGTCCGAGGACGCTGAGACGCTCCATTCCTCCTTTATTCCCAATCGAACTCGCGCACTTCCACCGAAACTGGGTGACTGCGTGTATGCGTGTGCGTGTGGGTGTGCTTGCGTGCTTACCCACGTGTGCTGAGAGAGATAGACTACGCAGCGAATGAAAAAGGAGGCACGCATTGGTTGAGAAGAAGTTCAGCCGGTTTGCTGCCATGATTAGTTGCTCCCGCATAGCATGAGTTCGGGACTAAGCCGAGTCCAGCAGCTGGATTAGGGAGCCGATGAGAGGAAATGGACTAATCGTCCACGTGAAAGAGCGTCCGCGGCGGAGTTGTCCGTGGCCGTAATATGGGTAGTCAGCGAGATAAAGCCTTGTGTTCTGCTACCATGCGGGGGCTGTGGGCTAGTTCCGTCACGGTTGGATTTCGGCAAGTCCCGGATTTCAGACTGCTCCAACTGCCTTTTTGTCGCCGTGCAGTATGAATTTCTTGTCGGACTACTTAGGGCCCCAGAGGGCGTAAGCTCGTGTTGCAAGGCGCGATGGTTCTGAAAGTCTGCCAGGCCTCGACCCAGTAGATTAGAGATTCAGTTTTTCTCTTGCCAGAAGAGGAGCCGCCAATGACAATTTCACTCAGTGACTGCCATCGGATTGATCGATTCTAACACGTTTGGCTGCTGGCTGCGTGTGGGCAGGACAGGAAGGAAGCATTGTGGCCAGCTCGAAGTATTCCGCACGCCGTATTGTCCTAATCGTCTCCCTTGCGCCAACACATGCGCCGCCCCGGCCGGCATCATAGCGCCTCCAAGGAACTCAACTAAACTGGTCATGCACGACAGTGTCCATGCCTGCATTTTCGGCCGGCATGCTCATCGCCCGAGGCTTGTTGGTCAGGGCCGACGCTGCCGTCGCCGCGGTCTCAAACGAGGAATACCCGCGATCCGCTGCTGAGTAGGATCCATGCTCAGGTACTAGGTACGGGTACAAATCATGTAAACCAACTAGCTTTAGAGCAAACGAGAGCAAAAAAAAATTCTGGCCTTCTGCAAGCAATAGCAAGTAATGAGTGCCGGCTGTGTAAAGTCGCACAACCATGCAGTCGACCGGATGATGGTGAGTGTCCGGCATACATCTTGCTCTGCTGCTCCACCTGCGCATACCTGATACGGTGGTGCGCTTACGGGCGGGCTGCCTGGGCCCCAGATGCCTCCCTGATGCGCCACGGGGTGCCGTCGAAGCACCTGTATCACTTCGGTGATCCAAATGCGAATGCAGCCTTGCCGGTCGCCCGCCAGCCTGCCGCCTACGCGACCAGCCTGAGACTGGCCCTGCCGCATTTGGCGCTTCTAAACGCTGCGATCCGGTAGACAGCTCACTGGGCTGCCAAATACGTGACTGGCTTGAGGACAGTTCCATACTGCACGGCAGGGCGCCCAGCTCAGGTCGCACGCCGTAGCGGCGTGAGCTGGGCGCGGTGAGGGTTGGTGATAACTACAGTTTCCTCCTTCCTCTTCCGGAAACTTCCATTAAAACGCCGTTTCGCTCTTATAAAAGCACGGATGACCGCGATTGGTCCAAATGTTGTAGTCTTTTGGCCGCTGAGTTGACTGGTTTTGGTCCGAAAAGGCTGCGATGCAGCGTTCGGCCCTTATTCCCAATCGAACACGGTTGAGTAAGCGGTCACGTGCTCATGCGTACACCAGTCGCCTGGTCACCGTGCCTGCAGGCTACAATTTTCACATCAAGGTTCAACTCAAAGGTTCAAAGCAGGGAGTCATTCATAAGAGGCTTTTACGACTCCCTGGTTCAAAGGTTCAACTCTAGTGACATACACGGGCCCAAACAGGCTGTAAATGAGCACGTGACCGCTTACTCAACCGTGTTCGATTGGGAATAAGGGCCGAACGCTGCACCGCAGCCTTTTCGGACCAAAGCCAGTTGACTCAGCGGCCAAAAGACTACTGTAAGACATGTTATTATAACGAGTCGCAAATTTAACGATTGTCCAAAATTCATAGGTTAACGAGAAGATATGTTAACGATCTTGCAGTATTCTGCCATATCCACACACAGCATATATGAAGCAGTACGGCCTCAACGGATCTTATTATCACGAAGAAATGTCATCCGTTAAAACGTTAGATTTGCTTCCTCGTTATATATTATACATGTCTTACAGTACAACATATGGGCTAATCGCGGTCATCCTCGCTTTTATAAGAACGAAACGGTGTTTTTATTGACTTTTTCCATACAAATCCCCATCTAGTAGGGCGCAGTCACCCAGTTTCGGTGGAAGTGCGCGAGTTCGATTGGGATTCAAGTAGGAAGGGAGCGTCTCAGCTTCCTCGGACCACGACCATTCGACTCAGCACCCCGAAGACTACAACTGGTGAAATTTTAATTTTTGCCTTAACTTCCCCTTTAAGCCGCATGGGTCCGTTGGAACGTTGAAACCTACAATGTGCTCATATTGTGCTTTGTTGAAATCTACAATGGTCAATGTGCTCATATTTCGCTTCTGTTTGCTTGTACATGGGTGTATGACCATGTGTGTACGCGTAAATATGCTGTACGTGTGTTCATGTGTGAGGGCAATGTCAGTTGATAGATTGAATCTAGTCGATAAGGAATTTAGGGCAGTCGTTTCACCCCTAAATAATAGTGGTAATTGCAGAAAACTGGGAAGAAATTACTACGCTCTCTCTCTCTCTCCTCTGCTCATACCTTGTTGAAGGCATGACCCATGTGAGGAGAACCATTGGCATATGGGGGACCATCATGCAGAATGAAGTCTTCCCCTGATGTGTTGTTTTTCTGCTGCCAGTGATAGAGCTCTCCGAAAGGCAGCTCCTAAGTCAACACAAAAAGCACGCGGGTGAAAGATGTTGCTACATAGCAGCTTTTGGGACATTTACACACCACTAAAGTTAGTTACCTTGACTAAACGATTTTCGGTGGTAATTGAAAAATCCCATTGGAATTTTATGTTCTGTGGAAGGTTCACTGAATAGCCCTTGTTTCGAAGAAAAGTAGCAACTGGCAGGAAAGTACTCCTCCCCCCTAACATGCAACGTCTGGTACCGTGAAGAGAAGAAGTACGCGTGCAAAACTGGTTGAGAGCTGCGAAACAAGACATTGTTCTCTAGCTCTGCCATGCCATGACAATCACGACAGAAAACGAAAATCATCGCAACTTTTCAAAATATTTTGAAAACGAAGTGATCGCGTGGCCACATGCAGCGCGGGGTATACCGGTACAGCAGCTTACGTTCCAGTCTTTTTTTGTGTCGCTGAATCACAAAAACTACGTTTTGGAGATGCATCGCTAGCGCGCGATGCTCAAAGCTAGAGAGGAGCCGCTTTAGCGCCATTTAGTCAGGACATGAGCATGCGCATAACTGCTAACGCTTGGATCCATGGAAGAATGCGACATCGCATCACTGCGATCGTTGTGCTCCGGCCAACGCACCGCTTGCACAGACATAGCTCGCTGAACTGACTCGTACTCGTAGGCCAACTCGTACAGAACCTACCATCTGGGTGGGCATAGAAAGCATTGCAAGCTGAACTCGAAGCTTGCCCAACTCGAATTTTACGGTTACTACTGATGTTGTAGTTGGCTGTTGGATGGCCGAAAAGCCCTCTTCTCCCATCACACCTTATTTCTCTGCCTCTCAAGTTTCTGGTGTGGACAGGGAGGTGGATAGAGATACTCCAGGTTGTGAGGGCAAGGTGTATTGGATCGTCGATCAGATGTGAGAAGTGAGTAGTACGTCGCCGGCTCAGGAGCTACCCTTTGTACTGTCAAGGTGGAGAATTCCTCCTAGTACTGCTGCCTCGAGGACAGATTTCAGTAAATGCTGGTGCAGTCGGTTTAGTGCTGCCGTTGGAGTTGCGGAAGGATGAGTGACAGTAAAGGGGTAAGATCTGTGCGGAGTGTGACCCGTGAGGATTGAACTGGAGACAGCAGTGTGGTCATGATGGCGTTGAACACGAACATCGCCTCTCTGTGTTCTTGCAGCATCACCAATCCAGCTCTAGTAGTGGCCATTCCCAGAAGGTAATGCATGTACATACGTTCTCCATAGACCTGTGTTTCTGTTTGCTCGTGATTTGTCAAAATCGTGCTGAGTAGTGAAAGAAAATGTTTAGTGGATACCCTGCTGACTGGAGCTGACAACAATTTTATGGTCACTCGTTGTTTCAGCATGGCTCGAGACATTCAAAACGCAGTGCTGCTGCGGAGGACACCATCGTTGGCAACTATAAACTTCTCAAGACTATTGGCAAAGGCAACTTCGCCAAAGTCAAACTGGCACGACACTTACCAACAAACAAAGAGGTACGTGGTTTGGGTGTAGTTTTTTGTTGAGAGCAATTTAGGGTTCTAGCCATTTTTCAGTGACGACCGAACCCCTACCATGTTGCTTCCCTCGCCGGCCTCAGGTTGCAATCAAGATCATCGACAAGACGCAACTGAACGCAAGCAGCTTACAAAAGGTGAGGCTCATTTTGTAGCTGTAAATCGATGCATGTTGACCGTGCTCTTTCTTTTGAACTTATGACTTGAGTTGAAGATAAATGTTGTCTTGTACGCCGTGACGAATGATCGAAGTTGTACGCGTCGTGGATTTGGTCACGTTGATGTCAGATGCATAGTTAGGCTTCTGGGGAGCGATGTTCCGAGTAATAGGTTGACATGGATATGGGGAGGTGTAACACTTTTTGGTAGTTACCGCTGTGTCGTGTCGTCCTTTCTCTGTGATGTTCTCGTGGGTGCCTCTGAGTCTGAGAGTGCTTTGGTAGACTGTATGTAAAGTGGCTGGGGGTAGTTGGAGTAATAGTACTGCATAATTATTACTTATTAGCATCAGCTGTGGTTTGAGGTAGATTCCTCTGCCTCCTGAGTCCTGTAGCTGTTGTGCTGTGTATGTGGAAGCAGTAGTATGTGTGTGCATTTCCTGTGGGCATGGTCACCCAGCTGTGCACAGCATTTTTTTGGGCCTTGTAGAAATAGACACACCTGATGACTTCCATCGTGTCCAGTATTTGTCTTGACCATCTTGTAAATGTTGTTGTTTTGCTGCACAGATGTATCGCGAAGTTCGCATCATGAAAATGGTTGATCATCCCAATATTGGTAGGTTTATTTTATACTGTTATGTACGCCGGGAAGCCTTCATTCATTCCTAATCTTGAATGAGTACGAACCTGTAAAATTTTAGATGGGAATTTTAAAATCGCAATCAAGAGAACAAGTAACTTAGTTGAACGGACATGTGGCTACTTTACTCAAGTCAATATGTGGAAACAATGTGCAGTATAAAAAAAAAGAGGAAAAGAAGGTGGAATAGTGAACTTAGCCTTCCCATCATTTGGAAATCCCATTCAACACCTTGTTTAGCAATGTCGGGAGGGGGGGGGGGGGGTTGATGGCCCGCCCAGCACGCCGATCTTGCTCCTCAGGCATTTTGTTGTTGATCGTGATTTTTTAGTTTGTCGCGCTACAGGATTTCCATTATTCCTGGCATAGCTAAACTGATTTCATTGTAGCAAGACTTCTATTACTTTGCGTTGTCGACAACTAGGCGCGTCCCATTTTCAACTCTAGTGTAATTGTAATTACAGTGCGTTTCAAAAATATAGACGCGTGATTTCAAAAAACCGTTATGCCGGCATCTATACCACATCAAATCTGTGTGCAAATTTCGGAATCGGCCGATTGCTATCCGATCGCTTATTACATCTATGAGAGTAATCGGGGGAAGGACCTGAGCAATATTCCGAGAACAATTATCGAAAAATTTGAAATATTTGAAAAATACCATGCGTCTATATTTTTGAAATGGTGTGTAGTAGAGCTTGGTGTAAGGCGATCTATAAATATTGATACATAATAGCAAATATGTAGTCTGCATTATGAGTACTGTGCTGGTGAAGGAATAAGCATGATCTCTAATTTCTTTTCTTTTTTTTGTTGCAGTAAAATTGTTTGAAGTCATCGACACTGAGACCACCCTGTACTTGGCAATGGAGTACGCCAGTGGCGGTAAGCGCTAACTAATCACCTGCGCAGTTTTAAAGGGGCTTTGTGAAAGGGCTGAATTACACTTTATCCCATAGTACGGTACGATTTGGGCGATATTAGCCAGCAAGCGGCTGTTCTGGGCTCAGCGATATGTTCCGAGAGTTGAGTTCAAAGATATATCTCAGTCTGTTCACGTGGGTCACGTCTAGAGTAAGTAGGGGAGCTTTTTAGTGTTGGTCACGCTCTGTATTTTGGAACGTACCATAGGATAAATGGATTATACCATTCGTGCTCTATCGTGTCCCTCATATTTTGCCTAGTGCTACGCACTCGTGAAAATATCCGGTTATCTACCCCTCGTACTCGTGGTATAATCTATCTATACGAATACCTACCATTCACACCTCAATGCAGTTCCGGGAAGCATCCCCTCTCCGAACAGCATAGTGCAATGCATGGGTGCTCTGTTTTTCCCTGTTTTCATGTGTACATCCCTGGTCGCACCGCGTCTTCGCGGCATGAACTCTACATTTTAGGTTTTAACATCACGTACATGTGATGACCGGAGTATGGTTCAGAATCTCGCGAGGGCACGTCTCCAGGCACTCAACGGCCGCGTTTGAGTTTCCCCGGATCTTTAACACGGATATACTGTATCATATCTTATTCATTGTGCTCGTCGCTGTGACACATACCACTTTGTGCTGCGTAGAAAGTAAAGTTAGCTCAACCAACTTAGGAAGTTCTGCATGAGAGAAGGGGGGGGGGGGGCTGAAGATACAGTGTGACCAGGGCTCAAGGTCCTGATTGCACATGCACTTTGGAAGTGGCGGTGCCGCAAAGTCAAAAATTACAAAGGAAAGCAGAACTTCCATTCTAGGACCTCCAAAAACCAATGCTGAAAGTTCACTCTTGCGGAAAGGACTGGTTTGTATGTATCATTGTATATGTACCGTTGTATGTGCTCACCGCCACGTTGCAGTGTGTTAGTAGTACATTGTGTTCAGAAGCCAGTGAGAGGCTCAGCTCATTTCGGTTTGTGTCTTTGTCTTGAACAGGTGAGGTGTTTGACTACCTTGTCGCTCATGGCCGTATGAAGGAGAAGGAAGCAAGGGCCAAGTTCCGTGAGGTACGTAGACTTTATGGATTGCATTTCCCGTTCTCTGTATGTGTGTGCATGGTGTGCGAGTGGTGATGCAGCACATCCTGGAGATGCGTTTCTCTAGTGTTCTGTGACTATGGCTTTCAATGTAGACAGTCATGTCAAATGTGATGTTTTGTTCTTTGTACAGATCGTTTCTGCAGTACAGTATTGTCATCAAAAACATGTAATTCATCGAGATCTTAAGGTGAGCATCAAGCTTCTCAAAGCTTGTCAATTTGTCTTGTTCTGTTGAGTATGATTTGTTCTCATATCCTTGTGGCAGTACTACTTTCCTAGAAGCCTCTGTGTTCACTTCTGTGGTGGAGGTGTCTTTTTTCATTCTTGTCTGCATTTGTATCTATGTAATCTGACTGCAGGCTGAGAATCTTCTACTTGACAGTAACATGCACATTAAAATTGCCGACTTTGGATTTAGTAACGAGTTTACAATTGGTAGCAAGCTTGACACGTTCTGCGGCAGTCCACCGTACGCTGCACCCGAGCTCTTTCAGGGCAAGAAATACGAC
The DNA here is from genome assembly GCF_964019385.1 of Sycon ciliatum. Taxonomy (NCBI): domain Eukaryota; kingdom Metazoa; phylum Porifera; class Calcarea; order Leucosolenida; family Sycettidae; genus Sycon; species Sycon ciliatum. The sequence goes on from NC_088646.1 coordinate 1,141,054, forward strand.
GGCCCCGAGGTGGATATCTGGTCTCTTGGTGTAATCCTATACACTCTTGTCAGTGGCTCTTTGCCATTTGATGGACAAAACTTGAAGGTCAGTTTCCTTGCTTTTCTTCATTCTCCCTGCTGCGGCTGGGGTAGATGTACCACAGTCTGTCCTACTTGTGTTTAGCGACCACTCCATGTTGCGCAGTTTGTCTTTACTGTGGGAATATGAGTTTATTTTATTTTTTATTTTATTCAATGACCACTTTGCGTGGCGATTGCAGGGTTTTTATAGCCAACCACGGCTAAGTTTGCCTGCAAGTGGACTATGAACAGATGTTGGTGACTTGTACATTACAACGTTGGTCTAGAGCTCCAGCATTCTAATGGTACCGTCATGTCCCAACTGTTGTTGGTGGCGCTGTGTTGTGTTGTGGTGTGCAGGAACTGAGAGAACGTGTGCTCCGGGGGAAGTACAGAATACCATTTTACATGTCAACTGGTGAGTGCTTCCGAGGAACCCTCTTCGCTACAAATTTGCTTTGGAGTCTAAAAATAGTGCCGGTGACCATAACTGTACAGGGTGTTTGGAGGATTTTGGTAGAGTTGTCTTGTCTACATGTGTCTACATGGTATATGCAAGCCTTGCTTGATAGCATGCTGTCCTCGTCATACATGTGTCTACAGTACTACTTTAAGAGTTTCTAGTCATCGTCAACTCCTCAAGAATTTGCAACTCTTCATGGGCAGTGTTTTGCGAGAATTTGCGTCATGCAACACACCTCCGCTGCAGGCACATGTTTGTCATAGTTGTGTGCAGTCTGGATCCGGCACTTGGAGATTCTGTCCCATTTTCTGCAGGGAATACTGTAAAACTATTCTCTTGCCTGCTAAATCATCCCTGAGTGTTTTTTCTGGTCTGCTTTGTTGTCGCAGACTGCGAGAACCTCTTGAAACGATTTTTAGTTCTCAACCCAGCGAAGCGCTCGTCTCTCGAGGTAAGCTGAGTGCAGTGGCCATTATGTGCCTGGGTGTGCTTGACGATGATCTGTGGATGTGCAGCTGTAGTACTGCAGCTTGGAGTGTGAGATGGCCGGTGTACATATGGCCAGTTTGTTGGTGATCTCGAACCTTGGTTTGCTTGTGTGTGTTTGTAACCTTCAGGTGATAATGACAGATCGGTGGATGAATGTGGGGTATGAGGATGGTGATGAGCTTCGGCCTTACGTCGAACCTATCCCAGACTTCTCTGATCCAGAGCGTATCGGTAAGGCTACCTTGAGGCCATACATACACTGAAGTAATGTCCTGTAGTGTTCAAGAGAAAATCGAATGGTCTAAACTCTAAAGCAGGATTTACAATGAAATGCTCACTCGATGCGCAAGTGATGCTACAGGTGATACAATTTGCAGGAGAAGTGAGCGAAGTGATGTCACTTAGTGGTTTTCTCTGAACACAGCACGAGAGTGTACGGCTCCTTGGCATTCGGGTACTTGTAGCTGCATATAATTTGTACGAATCCACAAACTGCTCTTGCACCATGTACATGTGTACAACTTTTGTTGCCAAATTAAAGTCTGCGTTGCTTTGTGAAAGTTGCAATTATTTCCCTGGGTTTGAAGCCATCATGTTGCATTGCGAAAATCCTTCTGTCCATTCTGCCTTATACTTTTCCTTCTGGCATCGCGTGTATGCAAGGATCTGTCTTTTGTTCGGTTAGGAGAATATGCTTTACATACAGCTTTGTGTAGTCGTTGCGTGTTCTGCGAGTCCTTGCTTGGCACGTGCTTATATGTGTTTGTGTGCCCGTGTGCTTGTTTGTGTGTAGCTGTTCTGGAAAGACTCGGTCACAAACGTGAACAGCTGGACTTGTCTGCTAAGGAAGGGCGCTATGATGACGTAATGGCCACATACCTCCTCCTTGGCCGGAAGGATATCGTTCCCACAGGATCTGTAAGTTTTCACCTAATCTGCCTGTGTTGATTTCTAAACCGCTTGAAGAGCGTGCCATGTAGCCATCATAACTTGGCACTCTTGGGCTGGAGAACAGCATAGCGTTGTTAAAATTTAGCAATGCATGCATGACTGGCAAAGTAGCCACAGAAGTAAACTTGAAAAGTTATACATCTCCTAGCCTGTTCTCCAGTGCTTCGGGTCACATGATTTTCTCTTGGAGCGCATCTGCAACATCCTAGAGAGAGAGAGAAATTTTGATGATTTCACTTCTTGACTTGTTGCGAAATGGGCATTGCTCTGCCTGTTTGGATAACATGGGATTGAAGTTTGTATGCTGGCTTGTGTTTGTTGGTGTAGGTGGATCGGTCGCTTTCTGACTCCACAGCTTCATCTGGTGCTGCTAGCTCCAGTACGTCGGGTGCCTCCAGCTCACACAGCAGTTCTCATCGTCGGACCAGTGAAATCGTTCCTGCGTCCAACCATCGCTCTAGTGGTGCGAGCGCAGTATCGTCTGATCGACCGTCATCAGTTCGCCAACCGAGCAGTCGTAGCAATGGTGCCTCCGCAGCGTCGACATCGGGAACAGCGTCCACTTCGGCAGCTCCGAGTAGTCTTGATGCATCTAGTCGCACTCACTCAGCCGCACAACGACGCCATAGTGCAGCAGTTACTGGTGGTGAGAGGCAGGCCGTACCGGCCTTCACCTCGCCTGCTCGACACGGTGCTACAACTCACGTAAATAGCGGCAGCGCCAGCACTACCACAAGCCCTGGTGGCACTCCGTCCGGCGCCACAAACTTCCTGGCGCAGAATAGCATACCCGGGCGACAAACACAAGTGTCGCGCAGTATGCGGCATCGTCGTGATCATCTCTACCCGTCGACGATCACTGAAGGTGCAGCAGCTAGCAGTGGCAGTGCATCTGGCGTGGCAAATGTAACGTCTCCCACCAGTAAATCGTTAGGCGGTGTGCGTGCAGACTCGGAAAGGGGGAGGCCGTCGCCGCTGTCGTCCACTGGTAGTGCGTCGGCAACGGTGAAGGCACCCCATTCTGTCGATTCTACATTCGCCAGTGGCTCTGCAAACAATCCAAACAAGTCTGAAATACCTCGCCGAGGGGCATCGTACGCCAGATCTTTCAAATTGCCAAAGGTGAGCTGCTGGTCAACTCTATTTTTGTACCTCAATAATGCATGTACTTGGCATGGTAGGGGCTTTCTTTGGCACAGCTCAGCACAATATCCATTAGGGTTCCCTGTAAGAAGGCGATGACGCCTGTTGGGAATTCCCTAGTAAAATAAGCATAAAAATAAAATAAGAATAAATAAATATCCGTGCCCTCGTATCAGTCAGTCCTTTTGTTTACACTGTGACTAGTAGTTATACTGTAGCTGCCTTGTGTTGGGGTGCTACATAGTTTTGGTGATTGTTTTCGCTCTCATCTCTCTCTCCCCCACCCCTCACACACACACACACACACCCGTATCAGGCAGTAAACCGTGGAATGTGTTTTGTCATCTTTGCTGTTTCAGAGTCAGCACCGGAGGAGTCTGTATGGAAATGAGGGCGATGCAAGGTATGCTACATGTACATGGATGTTATGTTGTCTGATAACTCGCATGTCTGCAGGTGACATGTTTATCCCGTTTGTACCATTTGCATGTGGACGAGGTCGCTTGTTTTGGGTGGGATCCTGTGCTTGTGGCACACTTGCATCCATTTGATTGTGCCCTGCTTTAGCATTGCAGTACTCTACTTTTGTGGAGTATCAACCCATAGCATGTAGTGGCTGTGCAATACTGGTACCCTTCTTGATTATACCTGGGTTTGTGCCGGTCTCCTGGGAAATCATTCGTGCGGCATGTCCATTGGGGAACAGCTTGCGATAGCAGCAGGATGAGATCATCTCCACAGCTGACCTCACATTCAGTCCCGGTGTTGTTTGCAGCAATGATCCGGGTGAAAACTGTCCCTTGAGGCTTGACCTTGTACAGGTGTTGAGATGAAGTACTGCAGTGTAGATTGTGAACACACACACATACATACACACATACACACGCACGCGCGCTCGCGCACACACCTTTCCCTGCATAGTATGGGGGGACTGCAGTGATGCTCAATGAAATCTGATCACATGAGGCAAGTACGCGCTGGCGGCTGGGTGCAGTGCAGCCCTATACCTACGAGTACTAGGATGTGACCTTATGCAGGGATCAAGCCTGACTCATGCGATTGGATTTCATTGCGCAGCACTGTAGTTTGTTTGTGCCGTTAGTGTATCATGCCATTGCAAACATTTGTCCATTCCTCTTCTCTCATCCTTGTCTCCTTGCCTGCTGCCATTGCCACAATCAAGTCCGTCATCGCCATCCCCAACACCATACGAACAGTCCACATCACCTTCACCATCCTCTGCACAAGCCATGAGGCGCTTGCAGTCCTCGTCAGCAGCATATACGCCAAGTGGCGGTGATGAATTCAGGCCCAGGTGTGTGTCACATACATACATTAAACTTCTCTGTCTCTTCACTCAAAGTCAACACCAAAAGCCCAGATCTATGGCCCTGTTTACTCACGTTTCACCAATTTTTCATTTTTGTAGTAATTTTGTTCATTGTCAATGGGATATGGGAGAGTAGCATTCTGATTCTTAGCCTGCAATAAAGTACAGGGCTTCCCGTGTCCTGTGATATTGGGGTTCGCACATTGGGCAATATAGCAGCATTTGGGTTCGGGGTGAAATGATGGTCTCAATTTACCAAGCGAACTTTCTTCATCAAACTAGCAAAGGTGTCGAAGGATTCTTTTTTATCAGTTCACAGTTCCCGTCCAAGCGCACTCTGTGCATGCACCCTGCTAAGTACACGACTGTACCCATATTTGTCGTGCAGTCACTACATGTGACACAACCGTAACTTTTGCTCTGCGCAGTTTGCATCCCCAAGGCTACTTCTGCACACCGTGGCCATGACGGGCGCCCATTCAAACGAAGTCCGAGGCATTTGCAGTGGCACTTGCCGGAGGCCAAGTTGCACCTAATATGGAAGCCAAAAGGAACACGACTAGTTGACTGTACAGACAACAGTACAATACATGTATGCATGTATTCAGTGAAGATCAGTGCATGCATGCAGTATATGTGTCTTGACCTTCGTTCGAATTGAAAATGACGCACGTTTGACACCTTTGTCCACCCCTTATTTGGGTCCACTGGGACTCACTGGATACTTACTGTTTCACTCTTACTTAGTATGCACAGGGTGCGTGGTGCCCCTTGAAAGTCTGCTGTAAGGCTGCTGCAACCTAAAATTTCACTGTAGTTTTTATCTAGGATTTGTCCTCCTATGCTGACTATCCGTGTCTCTTGGTGTTCTTGGTCTTCTCTACTCTAGCACCGCTCCTATCGGCCGGCAGACAAGTGTCACGACAACGCCAAGCTTAACCTCCGGTGCCCCATCGCCGTCTACACCGGAGCACTCTGGTCCGCTACAGCGAGGCACGACGGCGCGTGCCACATTCCACCTTGGACAGAACCGGGAACGCCGACATACGCATCACAACGGAATAGCACCGGACGACCCAGGTTACGATGACCATGACCAGGTGCCAGCAGGCGGCGGCCTTTTCCGCAAGCTGACATCGAAATTCAGCAAAAAGTAAGTCAGCCTGCGTTCACATTTAGTTTAGTTGGATTTTTCTTGGCAGCCATGGCCAATAGGCAATACCGTAAGGCTTATGTGTGAACTGCACCTGGAATAGTCTTGAACGCCTCAGTTCTAGAGCTGTACTCGTTCTGTGTCTACACGCTTAGCTGTATGTTGTGCATAGTGCTGGAATCATCTCTTACAAGTTCTCGAACATGTCTGTATAATTATGTTGTTGCTGTATTCAGGAATGTCAACGAAGAGTCGTCTAAACCACGTTCACTACGCTTCACGTGGAACATGAAGACGACGAGTACGATGGATGCCATGGACATCATGCGCGAGATCCGGAACGTACTGGAAGCCAACTTGTGTGCGTATGATGAGCGCGATACATTCTTGTTAGTGTGTTCCTATGGGGATTCAGAAGATAGCATGGTGCAGTGGGAGATGGAAGTTTGTAAACTGCCAAGGCTCTCCGTCAACGGTGTACGAATCAAGCGACTATCAGGGAACTCGCTCACATTCAAGCACATTGCCACCAAGCTGACGAACGAGCTCAAACTGTGAGTGTGTATCGGCGATTGCCTTGTGCCATACTTAGAGCTACTGCATCACCGTAAACTGTTTCAGACACTTGAAAATGCTTATGTTTCCCATGTGACGGTGATACCATGTGTTTGCCTCTGGCTTTTAATAAGATTATTTGTGCACACGTATGAAATCTGGACGGTTTCATTACCTCCACACGAAATACACACACTACTTAGGCTTTTATGTCCGCCGTACAACTTGCTTCTGCTGCATGTATGCTCCACTCGTTCATAAATTCAGTCCTTTCTCCTCCCCCTCCCCCCAATATCTATATACATGTAACAGTGGCTGTGTCTCGGTCTGGTCTATGGCATAAAACCTACTACATTGTACTCTCATGAAATTGCCTCATGAAATACATGTTGCCTTCTCATTTGACCGTGATTGTTTGTTGTGCGGCAACAAAACCGCTGCTTGTATCTGTTTTGTAACTTGGTATGCCCCTGGTGCAACTTGCTACTACATTCACATGTACATACTCCCCCGAGCTCTCCCGTGTGATGTCCTAGATTCATTATTTCTGGCTGGGTTGTGTCTGCTGTTCTTTCAAGTTTTCACCGTTAGCCACTGTTCTGCTTTGTAACAACTCACTACGTTTTTTTGCTTGGAGCTCTTCAGTCTCCATGGATCGGCGTGTATTTTGATCATGATGAGCCCTCTCACTATACGTTGCTTCTACCCGGTGTTTTAAGGCGGCATGCAGCACATGTTTTTAGAGTATTTCCCAAAGGTAGCAGCCCTAGCTGCGACGAATGCGTCACACATGTGGCATATGTACATAACATTCATTATGCATGGTCTACCTGTGTATTTATATCTTGTCAATGTCCATCTATCCCAGTGTGTGTGACTGAGTGAGTGAATGTGTCAGCACATGTGCACCCTATTCTTGGTTTTCCGTACTTCGATACCGGTATTGATCAAAACTGTGTCTGGTATCAAAGCAATGACCATTACCAAGAGTTGCTGTTACTCACACTGTGGATGGTGATTGTTTGGTCGAATAGTACAGTTGTTATTGCGAGCAATATCAGTCCCTTGGTGCTCATCAGGGAATTGACCCGTCTCCCTGGTGTTCACCCTAAAGAGGTTTGACTGTACACCATGATAATCAATGCAGCTTGTGAGGCCATGTACTCGGTATTGGATTACGGTTGGAAAAAAACTGTGGCCTCCAAACTCGTGTTGTGCTTACTTCAAGTAAACCTTTCACCCTGAATTGGTGAGTGTGTGTGTGTGCGTGCTCAAGTTTCCTAGAGTAGCGTTGTAACTCTTGATATTATTCGTACGGCTACTGTATAACATGTAATTTTCAGTGTAGTAAACTTTCAGTGTCGGGGACCTGCCAGGTTTCAGGTGTAATAATTATTATAGCCCATATATATATACAGTGCATACTCCACTGCCATCGTAGTATACCGTAAAATCCCGCGCGTTATACAGCTACTTGAAGTAGTTGCTTGCGGCAACAGACTAGCGGCGGAGCACGCACATTCTTCCAAGTCTAAGACAGTAGGTCTGCAAGGCATCATGCTGAGCACTTGGGTGTTGCTAAAATGAACTGAACGACCGGTACATACATTCCACCAAGAGTACATGAAAACCAGAGTGTGCAGCTTGGTTGGGTTGCTGTCACGGCGCAATTCCGTGATTACATCATTTTAGTGATGTGGTGCATACAAGCAGGATTCAAACAGGTTCTCTTTCTGCACAACTGCAGCTCAGTCGTACGCACTGCGCCATTTCCCACCTCAGATCTGCGCCAAATATGATTATAATCACGGAATTCCGCCGTGACAGACACCCGTATACGTGTACTGTAAGACATGTTATTATAACGAGTCGCAAATTTAACGATTGTCCAAAATTCATAGGTTAACGAGAAGATTATGTTAACGATCTTGCACTATTCTGCCATATCCACACACAGCATACATGAAGCAGTACGGCCTCAACGGATCTTATTATAACGAAGAAATGTCATCCGTTAAAATGTTAGATTTGCTTCCTCGTTATAATATACATGTCTTACAGTAGTAGAAAAAGACCCAAGCTGCACACTCTGGTTTTCATGTACTCTTTGATTGCACGTGTACATGACTGTACTACAGCCTAACACGTTCAGATCATCCACATCATACGTATCATATGTGTTGGTATTTAAAACATGACAGAACACGATCAAGTAGAAAGTCCTAAGAAGCATGGGCCACATGATCATCACATTCTAGCACATACGAAGTACTACGAGCATAATTACGTGGAAATAAGATACGTCTGGGTAATTATAGTATCATGGTTTGTTTGTTGCATGAGGTAGAACATGTTGCGAGATCACGCTTTTGTATCATTCATTTTCATGGGAAAAAAAGATTTATCTAATGTTATGCTAAGACTCCTCATCATCACCGATATCGATATCGCCTCCGCCTAGCCGGTTTGCTGCATTGCGCAATGCACCGGCCGACACTTGCTTCGCAATGCCCTCACGAAGACGCCCTGCAGCACCATGAATGCCAAAAGACAGACAGACGGAGAGCGAGAGGGAGGGAGAGAGAGAGAGAGAGAGAGAGAGAGAGAGAGAGAGAGAGAGAGAGAGAGAGAGAGAGAGAGAGAGAGAGAGAGAGAGAGAGAGAGAGAGAGAGAGAGAGAGAGAGAGAGAGAGAGAGAGAGAGAGAGAGAGAGAGAGAGAGAGAGAGAGAGAGAAGGGAAGGGAGAGTATTTTGTCAAGGAAGGACCCAGAGTCAGACTTCGTGCCACGTGCATTGCACATACTACAGTTGTGGCAAGTGAAATCCGACACTTGGCATAGGGGACTGCGCCACAAATGGACACCAATGATGTAATGCACTGCACCTAATTTGTACTATAGAGCCGTATGCATCCCAAACAGATTGAAAGGTCACAGCATAGATACACACAGTTCACAAAATATGGTACACACAAGGAGTATTGGTATCCAATCCCCATTCATTTTTGCCAGCACCTTTGAACCTTGACTGTGATGAGTACGAGTTTTGTCATCAGACAGATAAAGTTGTATGTAACACATGTACTGTACGTATGCAGGGCTGCAGGGGCTGCAGACTGCATGGTGCAGTCCCTTATGCCAAGTGTCGGATTTCACTTGCCACAACTGTACTACGCCAGGCCAGGCCACTCAATCATCATAGTTTACAGTATAAAATATAGCAGTTACACACACACACCTCAGACCTCAGACCTGCCCATCGCAGAAGCGATGGTAGCAAACAGCTATGTTAGATATAGCAACTTGTGCTAGGATTACACCATTCAACAGCTTCTGATGAATTGACCGCCACTAATTTTAGCCCTGTCTACACCACACAGCTGATTGAAGTACACACATACACGTACATGCTTTCATCTCCTTATCATTCCTGGACCTCTCTTATCTTGGGAACTCTGGCTAACAGCCAGTTTTTCCTGGATGGTCATTACAGACAAGTGGCAAAGGTCCTCTCTTATCACTGCACTTATCTCCACAAGGAAGAGCATACACTGACACAGGCTCCTAGGCACACAAGTGGGTGGACAGGTCTGACACACCTGGAACTACCCTACATATAAATTAATAATACTAAAACTCAAGGGCAAAGGAGGAGAGAGATCCACAACCACCCGCCACCCAAGGGGACACATAGGAACAACATGATGTGGGTTGAGGACTTTTGTAAGACAACGGCAACTTTAGCTTTGTGATGTCAAGAATACGATTACCGTATAGGCGCGAATAGAAGCCCCGGGGCTCTATTTTTCCAGAAGACACCCAGGGGGGGGGGGGGGGCTCTATTCGAGAGGGGGCTTTATTTTTTCAATAGAAACATCAATTTTTCACACCTTTCAAGATGATCGTTTCTGGCGCAGCGTGTTCCCATTTTTGCATGTCTCTACGTTGACCCCAGAGGGCCAGAGTGATCCCGTACCTCCAATATGGATCTAGTGATCCGCAAAGCACACTGTGTTGATCGTGCATACCGCACATGGTTCATGTACTGCACTACAACGTACGAACTGTGGGCGCTCGATTAGAGCCCCGGGCTTTTATTCGAGACAGGGCTGTATTACTTCGAATGCCTCTGAGGGACGGGCTCTATTCGAAGGGGGGCTTGTATTCGCGCGCGTACGGTATTCTACGCAATCCCTCCTGCTGTTGAAGTACTGATGCTCATTGCAGTCAAAGTCACCATATCTATAGTGCACCGCATCATCGACATGATGACTGCTGGCACAAGCTGATTTTTGTCTGTTTGCTGCATGTACAGCCGTGCCCAAAGAAATCCAACCCAAGTGCAGAAACCAGCGCCAAGGGCCAAGGCTCATGCGGCCCGCAGATCAGTTTTTGGAGCATACATGATGTAAGTGAAATGGAAACGTGGCGATACTGTTCAGTGTTGACTCGTGGGTCGGATTTTTTCGGCCACAACTGTACTTCTACTATGTACTGTAGAGACACTCAGCCACCAGACATTGAGCACTCTGTGAACAACGGAAGCGCTCTACTGCGTAAACAACAACATGACAGTGACCTGAAAACAGCACTTCAACTTCCACTCGTGGGAAGAAGGATATAAAAAAAAAAACTTAAAGACGGCTTGGTGCTCAGCACCTTACCTTTCTCTTGCAGACTTTTCTCGGCTTGGTCCTCGGCAAATAACGAGATATACTTCTTTGCCTTGGGAAAGTACTGCATGAACAAAACACAAGACATACCCTCAGTGCATAACGTGTGGTTTCACACCTTTGTCATGCGACTAAATTTGTGTAGACAGTGATCATGGCATGTGGAAAGTGGAACAATCATGGCTGACATCATGTGGCCCATAGATGAATCAGCCTTGAGGAATTTAAACGTGATAGTAATCCATTCGAGCTGCACACTTACTGTTCACATACTGTAAATATACAAAATTTCGGCGCTGCAAAATTTCGGCACTTCACGATTTTTGACATTTCGGCGGCGATTTATTTTCGGCGTGGGGTAGAGGGCACGGTATAGTGCGACAGATGCTGTGAAAAATTTCATCGGCGTTTTAATTTAGGCGTTTTGGGTCGGTGCCGAATATAGCCGAAATTAAATAGCTGCCGAAAATTTGTATATTTACAGTACTCTTGATCACGCTAAGAGAAGACTGCACAATGTCAGCAACGTACAAGTGACACCAGCAGTAGGGACAAACACGTACCTCTATGTAATTGAAGTCTTTATGAAGGTCAGCGAGACGCTCCTCCAGCAGCCGCCTGATAACACCCGTACAGTACACAGCCAAGCACACAAAATTACAATCCGAGAAATGAACATAAAATGAACATAAAGCACAAAAACTACAAATTAATGCATTACCAAAACAGCACATGCATAAAGTAATAAACTGCACTAACAGCCATCTCCTAAACCATGCTCACCTGTCACTTTTTGAAGCCGATCCCAACTTCTTGTTACACTGCTGAATTTTCCTCATAAGCTTCCTCTTTTCTGCACAAGCAGCAACGCCAGCACATAATTATGCCACATATGCCAAACAATGAGTGACATAAGCAGCAGCAACAAAATAGAGCTGCTCATTTGACATATAACGTTATGTTCATTCAAAAGCAGAGAGAGAGAGAGAGAGAGAGAGAGAGAGAGAGAGAGAGAGAGAGAGAGAGAGAGAGAGAGGACGAAGAGAGAAAAACCGAAAGATAGAGGGAGAGAACAGGGACAGGAAGACACACAGAATGGAAGGCACCAATTTGGCATATATACACGTAGACCCACCGAAGAAGCGCACCATCCGATACTTCTTTTGCATACGTTGCTCTACAATCTGCCGCTGATGATCCTGCTGGTCGCCACGCAGCATAGCCAGCATTCTCTCCTGCGACTCACGAACTGGCGCTGGCAAATCATCCTACACACCCAACATGCAAATAAAGACTTAGATTGCAGTATTGGCATACAATCACAATACTCAATAGCCAGGGTGGTGGCATTCCTACAGTTGTGGAAACGTTAGTGTGGCTGACCCTTACGCAAGCCTTGTAATTCGTATACAGATTACACATAATCAGCACTGGTTCAACTGAAAAGCTACATGTACATGTATTGAAATGCTTTACGTTACCCTACGTCTAGCCCAGGAGCAGTTTCATATGCCATGCAGCTTGGTTCCGGGGTTTTCAGTCTGCACGTGTACATGTAAGTCTTTTGTTTTGCCTTCAAGACATCAAGACAGTTCATTTTCATCTCGTGAGCAGCAGTAACGTAGCGTCTACTCTTTTCAAGCAAAAGGAAACAATATGAAGAATGTCGAATATCTCAATATCCTTGTCAGTTTTGTGCCTCGTTGTCGCACTATCTGACTGTATATTATCACTATCTGACTGTATATATCTCGTTACCTTAGTGGACTGTTAGTCAAAACTAGTAACTCAAAGGTCCTTTACTCTTTACAAATCAGAAGAGAAATGACTGTTACTGATGTATCATGTTAGCTACTCATGTATTGCGCATGTACTTCAAGTTGCTATCACCCGTATAATCAAGAGTACATAACCCCCCAGAGTGTGAAACGCCTGATCCAGCTCTGTATAGGGTCTTGGTCGAGCGGAATCGGATCTTCTGATGTCATGCGTACACTCCACACCAGCGCAAGGCCGGTCTCGAGGCAGGGCACCAGTGTTTTTGATCCGAGAGTACCCGCGACTCCCCGGGTTCCCCTCAGATGTGTATGGTATTATGACGCAAAGATCCGATTCCGCTCGACCAAGACCCTATCCAGAGCTGGATCAGGCGTTGCACACTCTGGGGGGTTATGTACTCTTGGTATAATGCGTATTGTTACATTATACGCCTTGCTTCACGTGATTACGTCATGTCTCTATTGGACGCATGCACGCATCCATATTCTGGAGTCATGTGTTCTTCTCCTTGCTCTTCTTCCTCACTTGAGAATGTAAATAATTAGTTTATATTATCTTGTCACCAAACTAGTTCCTGTTGTCTAGTAGTAGTGGTGTGCATGAGAACATAACATGGCGCAGTGAAGTTTCGTACCTGTGTTTTTCTTGCCCGTGGTGCATCCCGGTTGTGTTCGCACGAGGCCTGCAGGTCCAATTTAAATTTTTTATTTATTTCTCTAGTCGTGACCGTCTTCCGAAATGTCAGATGCAGCTGCACCAAGTGTGCCGAGCGCAGATATCGCTGCTCTTGCCGATCTCTTCAAAAAGCAGATGGAGGCAGCCAATGAACGAGGGAAGCGTCTCGATGCAATCATCACTGGTCTTACTCAACAGAGTCAGCCTCGCTCGTCGCCAGCTCCAAAGCCTGTCGCGGCGGAGCGACCCATGCTGCTGTCCTCCGCGTCCCTGTCAGAGTTTGCTGCCTGGCAGGAACTGTGGGAAGACTTTTCTCGGTGCCAGCACCTGACAGCACAGTCGAAGGAAACCAGGGTATCTGCCATCCGTCAGTGCCTTGATGAAGACCTCAGACGTTTTATCAGGGAGGGCACCATTGTCATCGCGACCAATCCTGATGCGTGTGATGTCTTGGAGGCGGTCAAGCAGTTTCTTCGCCGACAAAGAAACCCAATACTTGACCGTATTGAATTTTATAAGCGAACACAACAGAAAGGGGAATTGTTCGACGGATTCCACACTTCCCTGAAGGAGTTGTTTAACACGTGTGATTTTGTGGAACACGAGCTCTGTTCTGCCTGTTCGGCACGTGCCTGTTCTACGTGCAAGACTAATCTCGCACGGGTCCACGCGGACATGATGCGAGACCGCATTGTGATCGGTATCCTGGACGACACCACCCGTCACAAACTGTTGTCCACCTCCGACCTGACATTGGAGGCGACAGTCAAGGTGTGTCGTGCAGAAGAGGCAGCCACACAGACCAGCCACCACATCCCTACCGCCGGCCAAGTCAATGCTGCCAGGAAGTCGTCTTATCAGCGCACGAAGTCAGCTTCACAGCCCCCAGTTGAGGCGAAGCACACTTCTGCTCGTGATAAGTGCCGTAACTGCGGACGCACAGCGCACACGAAATCGCCGTGTCCAGCGATCAACAAAGTGTGCCTCAACTGTAATGGAATGGGTCACTTCCGGGCAAATGTGCAGCAATGCACTAACCACTCAGCTATCATGTACTTCTACACAAAGTTTTTTCCACTGTCCTAGCATTCTCCAGCTGCAACGTAGGGGATAAATAAATTGTCCTGGAAACTTGAACTATACGTGTCCGTATCGGGATCGGCAGCTGACACTTTCTCCGACTACGGCAGCAACTTGATAGGCTGGGTGAACGTGATCCCCACGTACGGGCGGTAGGCTGTAATGTTCTGCTATCTGGGTGCATTGTAAGACGTCACGGTGCGCTACTTTGAATGTGAATATGTTGTTACTTGAATGTCGGATTAGTGCTATAGTGTTAATTTGTATACAGTACTGTCAGGCGCCGAAGAACGGAGCGCCGAAGAACGGAGCGCCGAAGAACGATCAGGCTAGAATTTTACCAAGCACAGCATCCCAATGTATACGGGGTGACTCAACCGTGCATAGACTGTAATACATGAACATAAGAACGGTCTAGGCTAGGAGGCTGACCCCCAGTTCTTCGGCGACCGACAGTACTGTACAGTATTGTACCAGTAACAGGTAGTCTAATAAGATTCTCTCTATGTTTGTCTTTCTTACTCCTGTCTCTCTGTTCGCTCATTGGTCAAATCTTGACAGCTCTCTACATTTTTTGAGCGGCCATTATATTCTGCTCCTGCTGCTGATTGGTTAGTTTTCCCGGCGGCCATTGCTCCTTGTCAATTATGCACAGTTGGCATACTGTAGCTGTAATGTCTGTATTGATACCATCAACCTTCCTCACTGAGATCTCTCTTTGAGCAAGAACAAGTCTACTTCCCTCCTCTAACTCTCGTCAAGGTGACCGTGCGGGGCTGGATGGATACTTGGATCAACTACATTGGCTGATAGCTTGATTTGGGTACCACAGCATGACAAACGTATGTTGTGTAACACTGTTGCCATGGCATCTGTATCGCATAATTAGTATGTCTGGCTTAACATAATGTACAGCGTACACGAGCATACTAGTATTCTGTAGCCCAGATACTATTAATTTTAGCCCTATCGTGGATTTACATAGCCAAAAACACATTCCGATGGTAAAGTTCTGTTCAATATTGTACTAATGCTGAAGCAACGATTGTGCAGCAACCAAGAGTAGAACCACCCACTATCATTTCGGTGACACAACACAGCAGGAATTCAGCCTTACCTTCTTCAGAAGCCGTTCAATCCCACGAATCTGCACCTTGACAGATTTCTTCTTAGCTTTCGCTCCTTGGGGTGGCTTCTTCGCCCTCGCCATCTCTCATAGCAAAGCTCCCAGGTCCTTACCAATGATCAAAAACACGGCACTACTACTACAACGATCGCTTCTGTGCACGATCAAGTCTTCTATCAAAAGAAACTCTCACCAAAGCTGCAAAGGCTTGAACACGAGCACTGAAATACATGGTAAAAGTGACAATCGAGTCGAGTCAACAACAAAACTCATTAATTTTTCTTCTTCTATTTTTTTGCGAAACGTGGACAAAATTTTAAAATAATTGAATGAAGCTCATATCAAGCTGCAAGATGACGTGGCGATGACGTATGCGCGTATACTGTCTGTTTGACGTGATTCACTGATTTTCTCGTCGAAAACCTTTTTGTCTACGCGTACCGCTAGTACTACACCGTGGGCCGTACCGGTACCGCTACATCATGATAATTATCAGTCATCACTCGGTGTGTTGTAGTTTTTTTTTGCGTTTGTGGCGGACAGATCGTATCTATCAGGGTTGTTACCGATCTCACTCTCAGCCCTCACGCTTCGGTCGGATGATGACAGTCGGCAGTCGAGTCGGTCGACACTTGGAAGTCTTTCGTCCTGCATGCAGACTGAAGTCCCTTCAACAATGTCTGTTCACTTTTTGCACTCTCAGCCAGCACAGCTCAATGTGGCGCCGTTTGACTCGAGCTCCGTCACATGACGAAAAAATAGTCATTGTCATTGGTTGGAATTGTCAGTCAGCTGTTTAGGCCAGCAGATCAGCTGCCCGGTATAGTCAGCTATGCGTAACCTCGTGACCAATGCTCCACCAAGTCCCTCGAGTTTCATCTATTTGTGCAGTTACAGCACAGACAACGAGCGCGGATCAAAGCTTCTACGGACATGCCCCCACGATCCTTGTGCCTGTAGCGGTTCAAAGTAGTTGGCAGACTAGACTGGCATCCCACCGACTCGATACTTCCAAGACAAATCTGTGGAAAAGAGCGTAACGTCGTTTGTTTGTTGCCCATCGCTGAGCTGAGAGACTAATCCGGTTATTCAGACATAGCGCTGTCGGAGCAGCGCACTCAGTCACTACACGCGATGGGTGAGCTACCAGCAACGTACGTGGAGGGGTTTCATGACAAGGAGGCAGTGCTTCGTATGCCATACCGTGTCCTGGGTAAAACTGGTCTGAGTGTATCCATCATCAGCCTAGGTGCGTCCTCGCTGGGTAGCGTGTTTCACGCAACCAACGAGGAGGAGTGTATTGAGCTGGTCAAGGAGGCGGTGCGCTCCGGTATCAACTACATCGACGTGGCACCTTTCTACGGGCAAACCAAGGCTGAGACCGTGCTGGGAAAGGCACTGAAGGTCATCCCTCGCCAGGCGTACTACCTGACAACTAAGGTGTGCCGCTATGGGGCGACACCCGAGGACATGTTCGACTTCTCCTATGAGCGTGCAGTGAAGAGTGTTGATGAGAGCCTTGCCCGCTTGAATGTGGACTGCATTGACATATTGCAGGTATGGATACGTACACGCATGATGTAATGCAGGTATGGATACGTACACACATGATGTAATGCAGGTATGGATACGTACACGCATGATGTAATGCAGGTATGGATACGTACACACATGATGTAATGCAGGTATGGATACGTACACGCATGATGTAATGCAGGTATGGATACACGCATGATGTAATGCAGGTATGGATACGTACACACATGCCGTGTGATGCAGGCGCATTCTGTTCAGATACACCAGGGGTGTCACAGGGCAGTGGGAGTGGTACGACCGGGGTCCGAGGGTGTCCCTGGGGGGGGGGGGGGGGGGGGGGAGATCGCATTTTTCGGCCAACATGGCACGTTTTAGCGCTCTGGGCAGACCATCCTGAACAAAAAGTGGTACGACCATGGTCGTACCGTGTGTGACGCCGCAGCACATGATGTTATGCACGCGCATTATGTTCGGAGAGTGCTTCAGTTGTGCTATGTGAAATGAGCCGACCTGAATTGCACATCTGGCACTCTTTTCTTGCGCATGCAGCCCTTGTTTGGAACTGTTGTATGAATGTTGCTGGGCAGCCCTTTCCAGTTGGCGCTACACATCCATTCAGACCCAGGAGTACTAGTACTCCCTGATTCAGATCGTATGCGCCTGGCATGCGTGCTAGTAATGAGTACACATGTATGCATTGGGTCAGTATAGTGGGGAGCCGGGCGAAGGGCACAAGCTCTACACGGCGAAGGGTTGGATTTCATCCAGTGCAACTGTACATCGTTGCAATCAAATTCCCCTTGGTAGTCTCTACTCTCAGGCCGACTCGGTACATGTATTGACTCTAGCATACCCATGATACGCATAGTCCCATACCATACCCATGATGGTGGTAGCTACACAGACTCAGGAGCTGTACAGTCACGCACACCGTAGCATGTGACCCATGCATAGGCTCAGTGTTCCTTTGGTGAACATACCTGGACGAGGGCAGTCTGGATACACGAGGTTCGAACTGTTGTTCAGCGTCATGAACAACGCTTTCTACATGCATTTCAAAGGATATGCATGCCTACATACACCTCTGTGCGCACTCGTTCATAATTACAGGAGCGTAGCAGCCGGTCCAGTTTTGGCCGGACCACTTTTTCGCCCGACCACAACCAGAATGCAAGATTTTGCACCCTAATTTCAAAACATTTCCCGGGGAGACCCCCAACCCCCCACCCTCCCTCCGCCCGTACTACTGTAAAAGCAGAATAGAATTTTCGGTGGTGTAATATTTTCGGTATTCTCAAAAATTGGCAGTTCGGTGGAGCGAAATTTTCTACAGTATCGGTTGTACCGAAAATTTCGGTGCGTTTTTTCGGTAAAAATTGTCGGCACCGAAGTTACCGAAAATAAAACACCACCGAAAATTTCTGCTTTTACAGTACCGCCAACGACGTTGCTACACGCCTGTAATCACCTTCCCATCCGGGGCATTGTCTATTCATGTCAGATGTGCAGTAATGGAGTACTACCGTACTGGCAATATATGTTGCCGCGTAACGCGTAACGCAGGGGGGTGCGGCGTAACGCGCGACCAGGCTAGTGCGACAAATTTTCGTTGCGTTCGTAACGCGCGTCCGGCGGGGTGCGGCGATCTTTTCATTGCAAAAAAGGCTGAAAACTGTGAAAGCATGTGTACCGCGTGGTGAAAAGTTCAAAACTGGACACAGCAGGAAGTCCTGCAATAGCAAAAAAAGGACTGCGGCAATATAGAAACCTGTGTAACGGCTCCTGTGCGACTTTGCATGTAACACCCTGCGTGCGGTAAACATGTGCCAATGTAACGCTTCATGGCCTCACTGCGACCATATATATTGCCAGTACGGTAGTAGTTGTTCATGGCATCAATGATCAGTACAGCATCGTTACTGAAACACAGTGTACACGGAAGATGTGTGTCACACGTTCTGTTTTGGTCTACACTCGGCACAGGTTCATGACATGGAGTTTGCTCCCAGCTTGGATATTGTGTTGAATGAGAGTTTACCGGCCGTAGCTGCCATCAAGGCGGCGGGCAAGTGCAAGTTCATTGGCATCACCGGCTATCCAATGGACAACTTCCGTAACGTGATCGAGAAGAGCAAAGTGCCGATCGACTCCATCCTCACATACTGCCGATACAGCCTGAACGACACATCCCTGTTGGGCTTGCTGGACTTCCTGGTGGAGCGTGGTATTGGCATTGTCAATGCCTCGCCAATCTCAATGGGCCTGCTTTCCAACCGTGGACCACCAGAGTGGCATCCTGCAACTGAGGAAATAAGGGTAAGCTGTTGTTGACGCCACTGTGTGTGTGCGAGCGCGCGCCCGTGCGTGTGTGGCTATACAGCAGTACAATCAACTAGCGCTGGAGAGAGCTTTGTAGGTTTAGATCATAGAGTTGGGTGGGATTGGTAGCGTATATACTGTACAGGGCATATAGAAGTCTTGGTCTCATGGCTCAGATGATAGCCGACTTGAATTGAGACATCATCTATTACCGGATTCACAACCTCTTCTTCGTGACATAATGTCAGTTGGTGAAAATATGAGCGGCCGACAGTCGCACAACTATTTTTTGGCGGTGGAGAATGTCATCCGTCGTGACACAGGAACAATGAGCTGGTGTAGTGTTATATGTGACCATTGCACACTCTAGCTCTTACAGTGTATGTCCTTATTAGGTATGCCCGGCTGTATACGGTTTTCCTTTCAGCGGCTAGCCGGCTGTAAGCCAAGGCAATGTGGTCAATGACTGAAAATCAGTCATTCACTGCATTCGCGTGTTACCCTCGTGCCAGGTCACGGGTTTCCGCTAGGTTTGACGTGTGCCACTAAATACTCTGGGGATGTAACTGGCCTACAGAAGTAGAAATTTAGTGGTTGATCCAGTGCATGGGTCCCTTCTGCTTCATGGCATTCTCTGTCCCGAAAAGCCACTTGTGCCGGAAGCTCATACAATACTATGATAGCTGCTACTTTGAAGTATGGATTTCATGGATTTGTTCATCCCAGATCAAGCGTTGTACCCATTGACTACAATCTAAACTGTGGCATTCTTTGGGTGGGTGTGCTCTCGCGTATTGTTGGCAATTGTCCTGTTACACAGGTCGCTTGTAAAGCAGCAGCCGAGTACTGTAGCGAGCGTGGCATTGACATTGCAAAGCTGGCAATGGCGTTCTCGCTGGCGCACACAACGATCAGTACGACCCTCGTCAGCACATCAAGCATTGCCAACCTGCGCCGCAACCTGGCTGCTGTTACTGCTGTGCTCACCGAAGATGAGAAAGCCGCGATGGAGCACGTCAGGAAAGAAATATTCGACAAGCTCTCGTCGCCGCACTGGGAGCAGAAGGAAGTTGATAAGTACTGGGAACAACGTGGTGGCAAGCCACAGTCTGCTTGATGTGAGGCTAGCCTACCCTGCTCAGAGCCACAGCTTCGGTGTGCTGGTGCGGCGTATCATCATGCAGCTGCAACGCACTGACGTAGACCGTAGTGTGTTCCGGTGTATACACCGTTAGGAAATTGAGGCCGCGGTGAGAGGGCACCTACTCGAGATTGGTGCACTCCCTACACAACAGCTAGTATGGATTTAAAATCAGATGGAAGTTAACTTTATGTACACTGTACCATTACTTATTCTCCTTTGGGACGTACTACGTATTTTAGTAGTCAATTTTGACACCCAATTCATGATTATTCATGATTATTTTTCCGAAGATGGCCTGGTGCCATTACTATTACCCGGTATGATCACCACAACGCAAGAGGTTCAAAGAAAGACATAACCAGAACACATGCTATTGTCTGTTTGCTTGTGTGCCCGGTAGAGAAGCCAAACAATGTTCAACTATAGCGCTTCTCAGCTTCAAATTATTTGCACGTGCATCAACATACTGAGCCACAACCAAGCACAATAACTACATACATGCGGTGTGTGCAGGCCTGCTGCACAAGAAGAAGAAAAAGCAATGTCTGTTTGCTTGTGTGGCCAGGAGAGGAGCCAAACAATGTTCAACTATAGTGCATTCGCCAAGTCTGGGCCCCTGATACACTAAAGCTACATGTATGTGTACCATTTTGACGAACTCTCCATCATGGTCCAGGATCGAGCAGCTTGGAGAGGCTGTATTCACGCGGCATAGCATGCGTGCGGGCGATCTTTAGCGGACGAACAGTAGCGGAACCACGTGTTGCAAAAAATATCATACCATATGTCCGCACCTTTAAAGTCATGGAGGTATATTCGATTGTAAAGCCAGTCTCAGTTATAAAGCCATGGGGTTTGACATTCAGACAGACACCAGCTCGAGGGAAAAATGCATACAAGCGTGTATGCTTGCATACATATTTATTAGCAACAACATCAAAGCTATACGGTTATTGCGCAGCACAATGCATTCGATAGCATTGCTCGAAACAGAGTTGGTCGAGCAAGAAGACAACATGCTAGCCAACTGGAGTTGAAATAGAAGTGTGAGGCGGGAGAAGTTTGAAGAAACGGTAAAGCTGGAGACAGCATTACTCTCGGCATTGTCTAAGGCCAAACTGAGAAGAGCATTGTAAAAAGAAGACAGCAGAGGGCGCAAGCACCAAGTCTGATCATGGGCAGCTGTTCAAAAATAACTTTAAAAAGAGAGAAGACACAAAAAGTATAGTCTTACAGATCATTTGTTTGAAGCAGCAGGTTAGTTTGCATCATTGAATGGTTTCATGAGAGAGAGAGAGAGAGAGAGAGAGAGAGAGAGAGAGAGAGAGAGAGAGAGAGAGAAGAGAGAGAGAGGAAAGAAATGTGAAGATGGGCAGGACGATGGTGACGCTCTGGAAGCAAAGTGATAATATCGCTTTATAATATTATTATCAATAGCCGTTGGAAATGTGCAACGGTCACACATGTAGCAAGTGGAGCACACATACTACAGACACACATAGTCATACTTATCACATACTACATACTATGATAGTACACTATAGATGACATTTTGTGAATGCTGGTCTGATGTCACATTTGAAAATTGGATTGAAACGTTGATAGTAATGGTCTAGGTGATTCACAGGTCATGTTGATGGTCTAAAGTAGTAAAAAGGTTCTGTGATCCATACGGATCATGTTCACTCAACGTCCAGCTATATAAACTCCAGTTTCTTTTCAGGTTCATAGCCGTACTTTTCCTTGTGCATGTCAAAGAGGTTGGACAATTTTTCAAGGTACATTGCGTGCCAATGGTCAACTATTTCCGCAGTGGGCTTCTCAACCTGTGGAACTACCATTGGTTCACCAACTGCAGCAGAAGGCACAAGAAAAAAACAGAACATGACATAATACTGGATCCGTGCTGGTATAGACTAGAGGAAATGTTGCGAGTGGCTAGGACGTCGTGTCACGTAATTTCAACTCAACATTGTACATGTCTTCCCTCTCTGGCCAACATGGTTATAACAGGTGTGTGTGTGTGTGTGTGTATCCCGTCATCGCCCCTACTGTTCCGAACCTGCTCAACCCCCCATGGGGTCCGCATAGCCAGAATATGGCAGCGTGTCCAAGGTGTGTGTGTGTGTGTGTGTGTGTGAGAGAGAGAGAGGGGGGGGGGGGAGCGGGGAAAGCGCAGCACAGGCCTGAGTCCCTACAGTTTATGCAGTACAAAGGTACGATGTCCTCCCGGGGCAGAGGCACAGATATGCACATACAGTGTATACATGGACTAGTAATTGAAGTTGGCAACCTGTGCGAGGCTCATTCAGGACTAGGACACTACACGCCTATGCTAGCTAGGCTTACCAACAGTAGTGACAGGACGACGATGTGGCAACATTCTGGCAAGTTCATTGCCTTGGAAGAATGGCAGACTAAGACCAAACCTCTCGGTGCAGTAGCGCTGGAATGATAGAATATACTTGCTCTTGGGCTGGTCAAAGAGATCATTTTCTCCAAACCCATACACGGGCACTACCGGGGACCTGCAGAGACCGATGCAACCAAGTACGCGTACACATACGCGCGCACACACACACACACACACACATACGCACACACACACACACCAGCAGAATATTTCACATGCATGTACATGTACATGCAATACCATGACGTGTATGTGTGTGCACATGGACATGTAGCAGCTAGACTGTAGTTTAGTTGGTGGGTGCACTTATACCAGACATCTCATATGTTTGGTATAACTTTACTATAAGTGTACCCACCAGCCGAAGTACCGAAACATTATCATAATGTAATTATTGGACCAGTGACTCTGTTACCACTTAGCTTAGTTACTTGAAGGTATACCGTATATTGTCACCTGTGTTCTCCTGTGTTGGCTTCAGGATACGTACTTCGAAGTATATGTATACAGTGGAACCTGTTTAGGGCGACCGCTCAAGAGACCTTCGAAATGTCGTTGCTGTGTACTGTACTACAGGTGGTCTTCTTACCCAGAGTCATTTGACAGGAGATAGCATCCCTTGGTCCTGGTTGTAGTGGTCCCCTGGGACAGCCTTGACAGGTTTTACTGTACGTTCTACCAGTATGCGAATTATACAAACATACTCTGCACTTTGTTTCGACCCGTAAACTATGTCTGGTTAGACTAACTCTTGTGTAATCAAAGGTTCTGTATTGAAGCGTATCAGCCCACACCACTGTCCCAGACATTCAAGTGTTACATTCACTGGGGATATTCAGGGTAGATGCAGTTGGATCCTGAGATGGATGGTAGATACCCAATGCCCCCCAATCCTTTTCTGCATCTTGTCCTGAACTATTTACTGTGGTGAACCCACAATTCATGGCATTGAAGTGGGATGATCTCCAACGCCACCCAGAAACTGGGCTGGGGATTTAGGGCAGGTTGCCAATCAACTCTTCAAGATTCCTTCTGAATCCCTTCTCCCCCAGGGAGGCACAGGTGACCAGTTTCTGGCAGCGAGCAAGCGCTATGGCTTCTGCTGTAGCATCGCTATCATCGCCTCTGGTGATGGGCGTCAAAATAGCAAATGGTCAATGGTGTGTGTGTGTGTGTGTGTGTGTGTGTGTGTGTGTGTGTGTGTGTGTGTGTGTGTGTGTGTGTGTGTGTGTGGTGTGCCACTGGATAGCACGATCAACAGCATGCTCTCACCCGGTCTCCAGGGCTATCCGGATGAATCCTTTACGCTTACGAATGGCCAGTTTGGACTCTTTCGGTCGTGCTTCCAGTATCTCACGTGTTCCGCCCGGCACTATGGCAACAGCGTTGCCAGGCCCACTTGCCAAGATTCCTCTGCAACCTGACGTTGTGACACTACGGGCACCCAGCAACATTAGCCACTCTCTGAGCACTGGTGCAGAGAAGACGATCGGCACGGTCATCGGCCATACGGTGATGCCTGGAAATGTAGCACTGAAGCCTGTAGCTTCTGTTGCGAAGTTCGCAAACACACCCACTGCAAACACTCCATGCGGATGATACGCAAACACGTAGTTCCTGCTTGGGTCCAGTTCTGCTGTTTTCACCAGCTTCACTGGGAAGAAGTCGCGGAAGAAGTGGAAGAAGCGAGCATTCCTGAGATAGTTGCTTCTCCTGACTGATACGGGCCATAGCCAGCTCATTGAAGGTGACTTCCAGTCAAATACTAGAATCCATGAGAAATAGATGACAACAATAGGTGCCAGTGGTGTTACCAACAGAACTAACAGTACTCCTGTAGGTACGACGTGTCCGCAGAAGAAACATAGGATGAACAGTGTTACGGTGGCTCGCTTGAAATGCTCTTGCCACGCCAAGGACAGCAATGCTCGAATAGATGACCACATTGCTATGCTCTCAGGACTCGGTGGTCTCAGTTCGGCTTCCGGAAGTCCTCAACTACCAGATGACTACAGAACTTGTACGAGGCGCAAGCAATACGCTACTTCTCCACGGGTAGGTGCTTGGTTTAGTCCTTGATTTGGGGCAAGACAGTCAATACTAGTTGGCAAACATTGTGATGGTAGTGGTGTTGACAAAGGCTGGCCAGGCTGAAATACCCAAGGCCAAGGGCAGGAACATGAACAAACAAGGACGGTTTACTTGTGGTCGAAATACCGCTGTTCTTTTCCCCATGTGTAGAGGGGACGGTTTCAAATAGGACATAGGTTGCAAACCGGAACGGACTCAATATTCACTTTCTCTCTTGGTATTTTGATTAGAAAACATATGTCACAGTGAGACTACGATGTGTTATACTCCGAGCCAAAATTTCATGGCTCTGCGATGACCAGAAGCGCCATATCAAGCAGGTGAGTTTTTGACGTGTTGCTTCGCACTGCGACTTGAGTTTTACGACTTTCGAAAAATCAACTTCTTGTCGCACGTAAACAGCGGCTCGCCTCTCGCCAATAAAGCACCGCATACCAATCAAAACTAATGGAAGCACACACAAGGCTTATTGTTACTCTGTACTGGCCGTCGTGGAGCGATAGCAATTACCTAATTTCAGACCCAGAGTGAATTTGATGTGCACTCTAAAACGTGTCCGGTTTGGAGCCACCTCTGATTTGAACTTTTTTGAAGCGAAAAATTGGGCAACTTGGAGGCAATGGGTCAACACAAAGGAGTGGCTCAGTTCGATTGACTCTGGCCCCAGAGCAAACTTCAACATGCCAGTTTCCTTCCACAAACATATTTCGAGTGAAAAATCAACGCTGATGATCGGTTTGGGTCTATACAAATTTGGCTGTCAAAACGTCCCGGTATCGAGCCGTCCCCTCTACATGATATATGGTGTAGATCTACGTATGAATGCATGCATTTCGATTAGTATGCATCCTCGTTTACTAGTACGTCATCACCCCCAGCTTTCACAAAATGTACGTACAAGATTCGTTATGGCAACGACGTGACGTGACTCGATCGACTGAGCTGAGATTCAAAAAACTCACTGCTTGCATGCATGCATGACGCAGCGCGCGGCGCGGATCTTTTTCAAGTGTTTTGGATTTTTGCATGCACGGCCGGCGTGCAAAAAAAGCTTGTTCTTCTTTTGTTTTGTTTGTTGGGCATTTTGCCGTTGAAGTGGGTAAACCGTATACCTGAGGGAAGAGGGAATTCGGAACTAGTTTTAGATGGCCTTGAGTTCCTGAGGAACGGTGCAGGCAGCTTCTTCTTCATGGAGAACTCAGAGCAACAGCAGTTGCCGAGCGATGCAAGGTCGTTGAGGTCAAGAGCCTCTCGCAGAAATCGTTCCAAACCGTATGAAAGACAGGTAAGGTTATTTCCTTCTTTCTCAACACTTGTTTGTATGATTGTAATTATTTTCCGGGCGTGGACGATATCTTTGGGTGTTTTCTGCACATTATTGTGTCTTGGTATAGGGACTTTTGTCCAAAGTCAAAGGATATCTTCCCACATGGCTTGGCGGAGAGTCAGACAGCACCACAAACGGTGTGGAAGGCGATGAAACAGCCGAACAAGGAATTGAGGCCAGCAATGAGCATGTAGATGAGCAGGCTGTGCCTCAGAATGGAGCGTCACAACAGCCACAGGTACAGGTAGGTGGAAACTGATTGGCTGTGTGCAGTACATATCATTGGTTTGGTGTGGTGAGACAGAGTAGGAAGTGATCCTTCGTATTGTGACTTGTTTTGTTGCTTAAATTTTTTTTACTTCAATAGCACTACGATATACCGGTACAGTCTACTCGCGATAAGTCACGCACTTTTAAGTCACGCACTCGCGATAAGTCACGCACTTTTTCATCCAGGACACCCATCTCAAGAATTTTTTTATTTTTCGGGATTTTGTGGATTTCGTGAATATTTGCGAATGATGTGGTTTTCAATGATGGAGCTTGAATACTGTAAAGGTAAGAATATAATTATTATGTGCATATTGTATGAGAGCCTTCTCCCTCAGGATCACCCACGACAATCCAAGTTTGTCAGTCACAAACTTCTCCCTTCGAAGCAAAATATACTTCACTAGCCGCTCCTCAATTTTCCCGAACTGGGAACTTCTGTTGCGGACTCCCTGTGGACCAGACGGATTAGCATCGACGAGTTTGCCAGCTTCAGCATCCCTCAGCCAGCCGCGGAACATCGCCTCCGGAACATTGTTCAACTTCGGACATTTTCGAGCGGAGGTTTTTCCACTCTCACGATAGAGACGAACCAAACGCAGTCGATCAGCCACTGTTTGCTGTTCTTTCGTTTTCTTATGAGAAGGCATCGTCAAGCCAGCGGGAAACGAAGTGTTTACACGACGGAAACAGAAGTGCGTCTCGTCAAATCCCTACCAAAACGGCAAAAGAGTAACGGAACGTCGTTACTTGTCTTTCTCGATCATGCCTTCATATCGATCATGGCTTCACGCTGTGGTAGATCTACGTCTCGTGTACAGTGTACAGTCAGTGTAGACTACAGACAGTACAGTGTACCGTGCGCATGCAGCTCAGTGCTTGTACGCGTGTTCAGCACACATGTCCATAATTATGCAGAAGAAAAAATGACGGCTGTACATATGCATGACGTGGTGCATAATGTAAGTCGCGCACTCGCGGTAAGTCGCGCATTTTCTATTCCAGGACACTGTGCGTGACTTATCGCGAGTAGACTGTAATCTGGAACACTGTATCTCGGATATTATGTTCTGGGGCAGAATTCAAAATTCAAAATTGGATGGCCCTTGAATGATCAATATACGACTGCATTGAACTGGAAAGAAATAGATAGAAAGTCCGGCATCCGAATGTGGTACGAGTATATGCACCACATCTCGGCAAGCCATGGGCAAAGTCTCACTGAGCCAGTCTTCGATTGAAGTTCATCCAGGTGTCTGATTAGGCATGCGAATTAGAAGCACAGGCTGTATGAAATCGTCTTAGGTCACAGCTGTGTTTGGCTCGGTGTGTTTGTGTGTTATGGCATCCAGGAGAACACTGACACACGTCAAGCACAGTCAGCAGTGGCCGATGCCCCTGTGCCTGTATCCCAGGAGCAGCATGCCGAGGAGAGTGCTTTGCTCTCCAGTGTACTGGCTGCAGAGCGTAGCGCCGGAGCCGGCCGAAAGAGGTCGGACGAGAACCGACCGGACCCCTACTCGTTCACCCCGGCCGTGGGCATGAGATCGAGAACGACGTCGCGCACTACTCCTCTGCCGTCCTATTCAGAACCTTTCTCTTTCTCGTCACCCACCATGACACACATGAATCTGGTGAGTACACATAGTTTGGTGACCAGGGTTGTGTGGGTGAGTCACTCCTCTCTTTCAGAACTCGCCGTTATCTTTGTTCAATGTCATGTGGTTTTTTTGTTTTGTTCTACATGTGATCTTGTGTTGACAGCCGAGTGAACCATTGGCACCTTACAACCAACGCCGAGACTTTGTATCTCCATTCTACGCAGGCAGGACAACTTTTGGTGGCAACTCGTCGTTCCAGGTGAGAGACGGTACCGTGTAGGCAGGTCCCACAGTGCAGGGAATCATCAATGTTTCTTCTTACCAGTTCTGCTTGTGAACTGCCTGGTTGTGCACTACATCTATTTTGTTGGCCCTTTTCTATCAGCGATGTAGCGGTATGTCTGTGTTCACTCCTCACCCGAGGCTGCTCACCTCTTGGTGTGTGTGTGCGCTTGTGTGTGTGTGTGTGCACAAGTTGCTATGGCTTCTGCCGTAGCATTGCTATCATCGCCTCCGGCGATGGGCGTCAAAGGCCAAAGGTGTGTGTGTGCGCGTGTGCGTGTGTGTGCGCGTGTGTGTGTGTCCATCTGTCTGTCTGACTGGCTGGCTTTCTGCCTTTCCTTATATATGTGTGTGTGTGTGTGTGTGTTTGTGTGTCTGTTTGCACCCTTTAGAAGCCTTTTGTTGCCAAGAAGCGGCAGCATACATCTTTGACATCACCAACGTCACCCACCGTACGTAGTGATGTGTGTGTGTTTGTGTGTGTGTCTGTCTGTGTGTTTGTGTCTGTGTTTGTGTCTTAGTGTGGGTGTGGGTGTGCGCGCGTGCATGCATATATACACCTGAGCAGGCATAACTTCCCGAAGCTAAGTTCTGCTGGCCATCGGAGTACTACTCCGGAGACATGGTGATTGCAGTGTTTCCCATTAGTTAAGCTGCCGGGAACAATTGATTAGCATCAGGCTTAGCTGACCCAGATCAATTGAAACACTCAGTCGAATGCACCGATTAGGGTGGGTGGATATCTGGTGTACTTGGTCAGAGTGGATTTAGTCACACATAGCAGCAAGATTTAATTTTGTTGATGCCATCTTCAGTAGGTATGTCAAATAGTCAAAAACCTACCCATACCAGCAAGGTTGCCATTTTCACCACTCCAGTCACCTCAGAACATGTTACGAAAGCTGTTCAACCCTTCCTCACCTATGGACACATGGGGGTGATGTACTGTAGGTCACACTATGTAATGTATACTTAGGTAGAAAGGCGCGTACCTGTGAGATTTAGAGCTAGCGGCTAGCAACGAGATTGCGAGAAGTCAATAACCTATCTCTTGTAAGTTGCAGTACATCATAAAGTACAAGGGATAGAGAAATAGTGCCAGTTTGAGTACAGCAGACGCAGTTCTGATTTGGTAGTCACATCACTTTGTTATGTAAGGTGAAGCGTTTCAGTACCATTATGTGCTGCTTCTGCCCACATACGGCACTAGTGTTCAGCTGCAGATGTAGAACATCTCCCAATTGCGCGCTGAGGTGATAATGCTGAAGTGGTCATTGTTTTTGCTCTGGGATACATGCTGGCTGTTCCTTGAGGTGCTCATGTTGAGTGATAGGTTCTTGGTACTAGCGGGTAGCGCTAAATCTTGCTACGCGCCTTTCTATACTGTATATTGCATTCGAGTCTCGTAGTTTGAATTTCTGCACTTCATTCCCATGTATCCACTGAGTAGAATGGGTCGAAACGCATTTGGAAATGTTCTGAGTTGACTGAAAGATGAAACTAGCCACCTAGCTGTGTGTATTTAAAGTTTCGTCTCTTTAATCCGTTTTCATTTTGAACGTTGTGCAATATCCTGTGAGAACAGTCAGTATGTGGTGTGTGTGTGTGTGTGTGTGTGTGTGTGTGTGTGTGTGTGTTCACTGTGTTTATGTTTCGTTGTCTGCAGTTGCTGCCTCCCTCGAAGCAGTCGTTCCGTGCTCGTGAAGCTTGTAAGACTTTGTTATGCTGTGTATGTCACGTGTAGAATCCCCTGGTGCACCAGACTTTGTTATGCTGTGTATGTCACGTGTAGAATCCCCTGCTGCACCAGACTTTGTTCTGCTGTGTATGTCACGTGTAGAATCCCCTGGTGCACCAGCCTTTATTATGCTGTGTATGTCACGTGTAGAATCCCCTGGTGCACCAGACTTTATTATGCTGTGTATGTCACGTGTAGAATCCCCTGGTGCACCAGACTTTGTTATGCTGTGTATGTCACGTGTAGAATCCCCTGCTGCACCAGACTTTGTGCTGCTGTGTATGTCACGTGTAGAATCCCCTGCTGCACCAGACTTTGTTCTGCTGTGTATGTCACGTGTAGAATCCCCTGCTGCACCAGACTTTGTTCTGCTGTGTATGTCACGTGTAGAATCCCCTGCTGCACCAGACTTTGTTCTGCTGTGTATGTCACGTGTAGAATCCCCTGCTGCACCAGACTTTGTTCTGCTGTGTATGTCACGTGTAGAATCCCCTGCTGCACCAGACTTTGTTCTGCTGTGTATGTCACGTGTAGAATCCCCTGCTGCACCAGACTTTGTTATGCTGTGTATGTCACGTGTAGAATCCCCTGCTGCACCAGACTTTGTTCTGCTGTGTATGTCACGTGTAGAATCCCCTGCTGCACCAGACTTTGTTCTGCTGTGTATGTCACGTGTAGAATCCCCTGCTGCACCAGACTTTGTTCTGCTGTGTATGTCACGTGTAGAATCCCCTGCTGCACCAGACTTTGTTCTGCTGTGTATGTCACGTGTAGAATCCCCTGCTGCACCAGACTTTGTTCTGCTGTGTATGTCACTTGTAGAATCCCCTGCTGCACCAGACTTTGTTATGCTGTATATGTCACGTGTAGAATCCCCTGCTGCACCAGACTTTGTTCTGCTGTGTATGTCACGTGTAGAATCCCCTGCTGCACCAGACTTTGTTCTGCTGTGTATGTCACGTGTAGAATCCCCTGCTGCACCAGCACCCAGCTTACTGTACAGTGCAGTTGGATTTTGCAATGCCCTACATGTAGAAGTAGAAACTACCTGTTGGTAAACTCTACTGTTTGGTGTGGTTTGATCCCGTCCCAACTAGTGGAAAGGTTCTGATGTACACTGCACATACAGTATCCTGAAGACTTGCTTTGGGTTGATGGCATCCATATGCGAATCTCGAGGACGAACAACCGACTTACTTGCTAGTATTAACCTGTGCTTCTATCTGCTGGTCATCACGACAAGTCACAGATTTTCGCTGAAACACTTTATGTCTTGACGGCCGGCGGTCTGATGTTGTCACTCTGCTTGTTCTCTGTGTGCAGCTGGTAGCTCATCGGCTGTAGCCAGTGCGACGGCTAAGCGTATATTGAGTGCACTGGACAAGACCTCAGCTAGCCAGGTAAGACAACTCATTAACCCGTTGACCGTTGTGATGTATCCTATATTGGGTGCATTCGATTGCACACAACTCCATCCGTTTGAGGGTCTCCTACGCTGCCTACAAAGACTGCCTGCGCAGACACGGGTACCTCTGTGCTCCCACCGGCTATTTCTTACTGTTTGTACATTCACTGTGTGTGTGTGTGTGTGTGTGTGTGTGTGTGTGTGTGTGCACGTGTTCGCATGTGCGTGTGTTCTTGCGTGCATGCTCGCACGTGTGTGCAGTCACCGATGCAAGTGCAGTCAGCGATATCGAGCCGTTCGCCGCTCTCCTTTTCTGTGAGTTAGTAGAACGCTTGGTGTTACCGGTAACATGTACTGTAGTTTGCATGGTCTGTTGAGGCTATGCAGTGTCTTACGGATTTTCTTGCTTGGTTGCTGTATTTTATTTTACTTTGCCGAAATGAACATACATTGTTACAAGCATCTTCTTGTGTGGATAAATGATTTGTAAGTTCTCACAAGTTCTCCTGCTGGTCATACGCAGTTCACTATACACTGCGCTGGTCAGTTCCGTCTGTGCAAACGCCTGCCTGTCCTGGCCACTGCAGAGTAGTGCACAGCAGTCCCCTGCTGCCGGTACTGCACGTTGTAACTCTGTGTAACACTGCATGGGCATTTTGACACAAATCTTGTGTTGTGGGTGCATGTTTGGACAATTTAGAAATTTAGAGCGTCCGGATACTTATACACATAATTAGACGTCTTCCCTTACGGTTTGGTTTTTTGTTTTGTTTTTTAAATTGCGTCTATTTGCGAATCCATCTGTGTATTACTGTAAGATGATTTGGCCTGCTGGTGTTCTCAGCCCCGTTAATGAGTATCTGTTACTGACATGTTTACGCGGTGTGTCCTGTGTATGCAGAAACCTGGCACACGCAGTGATGCAAGTATCAGTGGTGTGCCCACTAAGTCCATTGGTCTGGTCAAGCAGTCTATGCCTGGACCACCGGTTAGCAGTCTGCACTTTGCCGTGCCAGCCGGACGTCCACAAGCCACCACCGGTAGCTACACAGCTGCTGCTGCTGCAATGGATGCGGAGACACCTAGTGCGCGCTTGCGTGACGCCAACTATTCTGCAATTGCATCGGTCAGTAGTTCATGTCTACGTGAAAATGTGATGCCTGTTAGCTGATGACAACGGTTTGTGTGTGTGTGTGTGGGGGGGGGGGGGGGGCTTTTTGGCCAAGAAGTTGAGTTTTCCTTGCCAGAAATGCAGTGTTGAGGCAAAGAGCAGAGATCTACTTTGTAGCTGACTTCGATACATTGTTTCAATTTGTTTGTCATCATAGGCGTTGTTTATAACTACTCTACTTGTCTATGCTGTTTACATTTGCGTTTTCATTGCAGGATACTGCAGCTGACCCAAAGGCAGTTCGTTTTGCCGATCAGTCATTCTCGTAAGTTTTAAGTTCATCGCCGGAGAATTCGGTTTGTATGTAGTTGTGTGTTTGTCGTTCATGCTCACTGTGTCCTGTCCATGTCTGGCTGTATGAGGACTTTGGTTATTTTCTGTCATTGCTGAGAGCTATATCAATTTTGTTACAATCATGTGACTGTTTGTGTGTGTGTGTGTGCGTGCGTGTGTGTGTGCATGTGCATGTGCATGTCTATTGGGTGGTGGGGATGTGCTAGCTTTTTTGGTTTCTTGCCGATTTCTGTGAATTTTTTGACTATCATTGGTGTCCACACAGTGTTATGTTGTTGACATTTTTTACGTATTTACTTTGTGCTGTGTTCGTTGTAGGTTGGGCCTGACACAGGCCGGCTCGTTGGGATTACGAAATGTAAGATCTTTCGACGTATGAAATGAAACAGTACATGTAATGGTGTATGTGCAGTAGTGATCTGAAGTTTGCCGGATTGGCAAATACTGTAAAACATGTAATTTTAGGTGTTTTAAAATTTCGGTGTCAGGGACCTGCCAGGTTTCAGGTGTAATGTAGAATTAGGTGACCAGCATTCCCATCACATACAGTGTATACTCTGGTGCCTTTTTATATAGGTGTAATCTAAATTTAGGTGCTGGTTTTCACTATCGAAATCACCGAAATTAAAGTTACACCGAAAATATCGTGTTTTACAGTATTCTCCCGTAATGGCAACATGCGTATCAAAATCATGTGCATTTTCGCTCTCTTTCTGTCAGATAAGATTTGGTTGGGTGCAGGCCTCGTGGAATATACAAGTACATTGATTGATTTGTACTGTACTTACTTTGCAATGTCAGCCTGTGTGAAGTTTGGATGTTGACGGTAGCGTATGTAGCAATGCTGTGCGCAGACAGCATGCGTTCACTGTAGCCCGTACTCTACCTGTGTTTAGCTCATACCGGTAAGCATGTGTGCCGGATTCACGAGCTCAATGTGCACTTGCCTGACGGGGTGTGTCCGGAAAAGCTCCACGGGAGATGGGTTGTAAATGCTTGATTACATTACAAGTACAGTCAAATCTGCCGTTAGCGACCTCTGCTGTAGGCGACCATCTACCGTTAGCGACCGATTTTTAGTGCACCGACGGTTTCACATACAAACTGATCTGTCCAGAGCGACCATCTGCTGTGCGCGACCAGCGACCGCGATTTCATGCACGATGGCTGCATTCAAATCTGCTGCAAGCGACCGCGACCCAGGTTCAGTCAGGTACGAAACTGTACTTGCCTGTGCGCTGTCAACTGCAAGGTGTGAAAATGCGCTGTCTTGCAAGTGCGATCGACTGGCCCTGGCCTGTACTGAGGCTGCGCTGTAGCTCTCAAGATTAGCCCTGGTATGTGCACTATTCTTGGGTTTGTGCACCCCTATATTTTATTGACTATCCAATAAAATGATATTACGAATCACATTATTCTCGTCGATTTGAGTACATGGAAGCATATTATTATGCATGCCCGTTTTGCCGGATTTACCATACATCTGCCGTAAGAGACCATCTGCCGTAAGAGACCGCTTATTCTTGCACCAAGGGGCGGTCGCTTACGACAGATTTGACTGTACATGTGTTGGCAACTATGCCCACTCTCACCTGGGCCCTTGGCCCCTGCTCAGATTACACTCTTCACACAACACATGCAGCAGTGCCAAAACAGCTGCAAAGACTACGCGTCTGGAGGAAAGCAGCCAGCGGATTAGACAGGACTGACTGTGTGTTTTACTCGTTTCCCTTTCTCTGGTGCGCAGACCTCTACCCCAGCTCCGCAGTCTTCCTCGCTCAGAACCACCTCTGCCATGGATGAGAGTGGGCGACATGAATCCAGCTCTGGCGTCTCATCTAAATCTTCATCGCTGTCCTCGAAGTTGTCGGCAAGCAGTAGTTCTCAATCATCACACTCGGATGCTACTATGGTGAGTTTGTGTCTTGTTTCTGTGTACATGTACCGTAAAGTACCGCCAGAGCGCCCCACCATCTCGTCCTTTCGTGGTCGTATTGTGGAGGTGATCTCCTACCTGTAGGTCATACGACACGAACCTTGTACACAGATTACACATTCTGCAGTCAATCCTTACTCAATTTGCCTTCAAGCAGACACGAGCTCCACACAAAAACCGGCCAAGCGTGACCTTTTATTAAGGTTCTCACGCCGTACAAACTTCGTTGCACTCTGCCATGCGACTTTCCTTTCCTTGGCTGTAAAATCAAGGTGGGGCGCTCTGGCGGTACTTTACGGTACTAGTATGGGTCTCCAGAGTGCTCATGCAAACTGTAAGTCTACAAAATTTCGGCCCATTCAATTTTCGGCCTTCCAGGGCTAAAACCCATTTCGGCCGCATCAAATATACGGCCTGTACTGCTGCCGCCTGTATACACTGTCACACTGAACCTTGCAAAACGAATTTTCGGCCAAACATGACCAGGCCGAAAATAGGCGAAAAATAAACATGGGCCGAATATTTGTTACAGAACAGGATGAAGCTTTGTTCCTGGAGGGTACAGTTTCTTAGGCATCGCTGATGTACCGCCATCTCTTCATTATGTGACCCACCAGAAAACACAAATACAGTCAGACCTCGCTTAACCGCACACATCTGTTTTCCACACAAATATCCGGATAGGCGAGGGAACCGGATAACTGAACACACATACTGTACATGCATGTGGCATGTCAAAAGCAGTGACATCGTACATACATGTACAATGTACATGTACATGTAGACTAGACGGGTCCTGCGCGGTACAACCAGCGTGCACAGTATGTAAAACAAGCGAGAAAAATGACAAGTGCATGCAACTGAGTGCTGTCTGCATGCACCCAGCAGGTCAAGGACCTCATTTTGCTTGTACAACTCCCTGATTCTAGCTTCTGCAAGCCACATGCAATCGGATACGACGAAGCTTTTTGTACACATTTTAACCAGTTTGTACACGAAATCATGCACCGGTATGCGGATCGCGAGGTCCGGTTATGGTGTATGCATAACGTATGCTGCACATCGGTAACTAGCGATTTTCTTCCGGATGGCAAGGGATCCGGATAAACGAGGACCGGATAAGCGAGGTCTGACTGTAATAATCTAGCTGACAATGCACACCCCAGCCACCCAGTCACGGTTATCAAAACCCAACTGCATCATTGGTAGATCAGAAGGGCATCGACCACACATGAACATTTTCGCAGTGTTTGTTTAGCCTTGGTAAAACACATGCATATACATTGCACACGACCGCGACATACACTTCTTTGCTGCACAGATTTCACTTGTATGTTCTGTTTTAGAGAGAGAGACAGAGACAGGTACACAGAGAGAGAGAGACAGGTACAGACAGACAGAGTGCGGTTTACGTGTTGAGCTTATTTATTTATTTATTTAGCTAACGTGCATGCCCATGCGTGTTTTATTTGTTCCTGCAGTGTCTTGGTAGCAGTCCACCACTTGCCCGCCACACGCACAAAACCAGCCTACCAGCAACGTCAAACTTGTCGTCTTCGTCGCCACCACCTGCCAAGAAATCAAATTTGTCTAGCAACGTACCGTCGGCGTCCTCATCATCAGCAGCGCCTGGCACATCTGATTTAGGATTCCAGTTTGCTGCTCCTGCCGCCAAGGCGTTGACAAGTGCCCGTCCTAAAAGCAAGACTGTAGACTCGCAGGTAAGCGTCACGCACCATCCCATCCCACCCTGGTATGCTGACTACTTGGCATGTAACCATATTTATCTGATTGATATGTCGGATATGCGTACATTCGAATAATTTAAACTTTCGAATGCAAGCGAACACACTCAAATGTTCGATTATTCAAACAGTTGTACTGTACAATTGTACTGCCTGGCATCAGCCTCGATTTTCTGAGCCATGTTGAGGGTTACAGGGTGGCAGCTTTGGGGCTGGGAACGCTGCAGCTGCTTTTTGTTCATATCTGCTCTTCATGAGTGGTTGTGCAATATGCATACGGCCTGTTTTCGCCATGGTGATGCGCATGCAGCCTAGCCTGTTTGTGCCATGTATATGATATCTATATGAGTGAAATGAATGAGCGGCAGTACAGTACAGGAGAAGAATATATCAGTAGAATATTCAGTTGTTCGCCGGACGCCGGGGCAATATTCCAGAGAATGTTCATTCAAAGTTCCCACCAGTCATGACACGACTAATTTATACAACCATTGTGGTATGTCACTGTGATTGGGCAGCAGATCTGTATGAGAGCTGAGGGTAGCTGAGGGTAGCTGTACTGTTAAGCACATGTCACTGTTACACTGTCCGTGACTGCTGGTTCCTAACAACAGTAGTCACTGCTGCTTTGACTCTTTCATTTTGCTTTATTTGTCCTTAGGTAAAGTTTGAGTTCAGCACCCCATCGCCGAGCAAGACCATGTCTACCCGGTAAGAATGCCTGTCGACGCTGATGAACGGAGTGCATGTACAGGTGAAACCTGGTTTCAGCGACCACGCATGGTTCCAGCCCAAAGTGGTCTTATAAACAGGTGGTCTTTCAAAGCAGGTGATCTCCCTATATGGTGATATTGGTATCAAATGACTCCTCGCACTGCATGCTGTGCATTGGTGAAGTGCATAACTTAAAGTGGGAGTAATATACTGAAGTACTGATACATGTACATCACTAGTGCACTGTACTGCTTGTAGTGTACAAGTGTGTGGTGGCACTGAGAGACAGCACAAGAAACCAGAACCAGAGAGAAGCTGTACGTTGTTGTTGTTGTTTATTTGAATTCGAGAGACCATACAGCTAAGTAAGGTACAAAAAAGCCCACCCTTGCCCTGCCAGTTCTTGGACTTGGGGGGGGGGGGCATGGCAAATAATAAAGGAAAGAGAGCTTGTCACACACTATCCACGTGTTAATTACCCTCTGCAACTAAAAAACACGCATCACAGACACGGCCTGTGCCAGACTCATCTAGATGCTGACACATGTGATGATAGGAACGCCTGCAGACCTTGCATGGACGCAACATGGGGGGGAGCACCAGTCCCGCACTTCAAGCACACTAGATCTGCCATATCCATGCACGCAGGTGCAACACCTGGCTCGTGTGGCGAAGGCACCAGCACTGGAGCCTCAGACTTGTCAGCATGCACGGTAGCAACAGCTGGATCTGCCAAGTCGATGCACACAGGGACAACACTTGCCTTCTGTGACGAAGTCGCCAGCACTGTAGCCTCAGACTTGTCAGCATGCACGGTAGCAACAGCTGGATCTGCCAAGTCGATGCACACAGGGACAACACTTGCATTCTGTGACGAAGTCGCCAGCACTGGAGCCTCGGACTTGTCAGCACGCACAGCAGCAACAGCCGGGGACTCAGACTTGGAGGCAGGATTGAAGAAATCCAAGATGGATTTCTGCTTGCCTGACAAATGAGCGAATACAACTCGTCGCCGCCAACTTGTGACTTGGTGAAATCCTCCAAGTGTGAAAGATGGCCAAGGGCATCAAGGTACGTCTTGAGAGCTGGTTCATGCTCCTCAACAGTGTGCTCATCTTCTACATCTTCGCCATCCTCATCGAGTTCCTCCTGCTGTCCTCCGTTCTTTGCACGCTCAATAAGCATCCTCTCATAGTCGGCAGTGAGAGTTTCAAACGTGAGCAAGCTTTTATCGATTGCCAGGAAGTCAGCAGCAGAAGCACCTGGAACTGCTTGCTGCACAAGGGTCTCCAATTCTGCCTCAGCTCCGTTCTCGGCAGGTTCTTCTACCTCTCCAGGCGCGTCATATCCAGCATGCCGAAAGCAGGATGTGATGACCGATGGTTTTGTGTCCTTCCAGGCTGCAGCTATCCACTGCACCGCATGCAGGACATTCACTGCCTTCGAAACACCAGCTGCAGAGTCAGCGTCATGCATGTGGCATATCACATGCTTCAGAAGCCTTTGCCGGTAAAGGGACTTGATGTGACGAATTATGCCCTGATCAAGAGGCTGGAGGCAAGATGCCGTGTTGGGAGGATAGAACTGCAAGCGAACATCCTGCAGCTTCTCTTTCAAGTTGGGATGGCACGGCGCATTGTCAAGGAACGGCAAAATATTGCGTTTTTGACGCTGCATCTGTGTATCCACACCTACCACCCACTCTTCAAACAGAGAGCTGTTCATCTAGTCTTTCGTGTTGAAGCACCAGGTGACTCCAAGTTTGGCCAGATCCAAATTCTTAAAGCACCTGGGCTTGGCCGACTTCCATACAACCAGCAAACTTCCATACAACCAGCGACTTGAGCTTCTCTCCCGTCAACGAGCAGCAAACACAGCAGTCAGTCTTTCCACCGCTACACGTCTGTCTCCCCTTTCAGGGCCAGCGTCTTCCCTGGCAAAGCACGAAAGAAAAATCCAGACTCGTCCATATTGAAGATGTCTTCCGCTTTGTAGCCAGTGCAGATCGTCGGCAGACGTGATTTCCAGTCAGCTACCTACGACATCACCTGCAACATCAGCGCTCTCGCCGCAGATTGCCAAGAAGGAGATTCCATATCTTTTCCGGAACGCTTCCAGCCAACCATTAGAGGCAGTAAACTTCTCCTGTCCCAGCTGAACAGCAAACTTGCGCGCTTTCTGCTGGAGCAATGGTCCGGAGAGCGGGATCCGCTTGGATCTAGTGACTTGGAACCACTCCCAGACAACTTCATTCACGTCTTCCAAACCTGTTCTCCTCCTACCTCGCTGGCTGTTCGATGGAACCCCGGCGGCTATGTCCTTCATTACAGTGCCACGATCGCGGATGATGGCTTGAACCTGCGTTTTGCCAACGCCGAATTCCTCCGCAATCTTCCTAGCAGACTTTCCTCTGTCAGACATTTCAATGACTTTCACTCGCTGGGCGAGAGTGAGGATTGTACGTTTCGCTCGTGGCGGAGCCATAATGCTACAGGTAAGAATTGACTTCCAACGTTTCGGAGAAACACTACATGAGAACAAAAAGACTTCCAACTCGACCAAAGCAAGTTTCGACAGCCGATGCACTCCCGCGCAAATGTGTACGCGCAGTGGTGCACGTGTCACTCACAGATGTTTAGGCATACTGGTAGCCTGCGATTTGACCTTTGTACTTTGTACATGCACCGTACAACAGAAAAAACGGCGTGGTCGCAAAACTTCGGAAAACGATTTTCAGATCGAGTACTGAAGTCGTGAAGTGGTCGTTGAACTGGCGATCGGTACCAGTTGTAAGCCGGTCGCTGGTCGCGTCGAGCGAGTGCTCGCTGAATGCTAGTCAGGATGTACGTGAAACGGACGGTGCCAGATAAATACGGTCGTCCACAGCAGGTGATCGCTGAGTCCGGGTGGTCTTTGGAGCAAGTTTTACCTGTATATACAGGTGGCTTAGTTGTGTCTCTGAGGGTGGGAGAGAGTGACAGCTGTTGCTGGATATACTGAGTGTGTGTGTCTCTGTGAACTCTTTTTCGTTTGCAGGTCAGTTGTGGATGCACTCTCGGCAGGATCTCCATCTCTGGATTCCGGTGCCAAGACCCAAAGCAAAGAGGACAAGGTAGTGTGTGTGCATGCGTGCGTGTGTGTGTGTGTGTGTGTGTGATCCACTCTGATTTAGCCATCCACACTAGTAGCAAGTATTGCCTTCAATGGGGGCATGGGTAAATGCAGTTGGATCCCGGGATGGATACCCTGATGTCGTCAATCTTTTTTCTGCACCTTGTCCTCACCAACTTACTGAGATGTGGTAAGCCCATAAGTGGGGTCATTTCCAAGTCCGGCCAGAGTTTGGGGATTTCAGGGGGTGTCGGCCGTTGGGCGGTTCAATAACCTATTGAGTCATCTTTCCAAGATTGCTTTGAATCTCTCTCCCCCCTGGCCCGCGGAGACCCACTTGACCAGTTTTGGCAGTGAGCAAGTACAAGTGTGGGTGGGTGGGTGGGTGTAAACATGTGATATAGAAGAACTGTTCCCCCCATAAACTGAATAACCTTCTCCACTGAATCCTGTACCGGCATGTGATCTTTAAACTTAAAAAAGGTTTCCATGATGTGAAGCTGCCTTCTACTATTTTTGAATGCTGTACTATACTCGCTTATGTGGGCAAAGATGTTCGTATGGATTCATGCTCCTTTAAAGGGGAAGTGCATCGATTTTTCGAGTATGGTCCAGAAGAAAGACAATTTGATATCGGTTCGAATGGCATATCTCTCGCTTCCATACGATAAGCCAAACTTGCCAAATCGCCAATTGTATACTCACGTTGCCATAGCGACCAGCGCAGTGATGACGTACGAAAGGCTTAGCTCCACCACAGAGAAGGTCGATCACTGCAGGAATTGGTCATTTTCAATTGGTTTATTGTATTCACGAAGTGAAAGAAGGGCTGTGTTCAATGCTGTAAGTGCAGTGAACTGTTTGTTAGTAGTCCTCTCGGTTGTGTACTGGGACGTGACACCGACAGGAGAAAGCTGGAGCGCGGAGACACCAGCAGACAAGCGAAAATAGTGACGAACAAAATGCTGAAATCTTGGTTGGGACAAATCAGACGTTCAGCATTTCCCCCAACCAAGGACCATGCCGTTTGCTCTTTCCACTTCCTGAAGATGAATGTGATGCTTCCTGGCGACTCTCCTATCTCTCGTAACATCTTCTGAAGCCAGGTGAGACGACGGGTGGTGGAGATTGACGAATGAAATAATGTCGTAGGTTTGAAAGTTTGCTGAAAATGTCTCAGGAGAGACGGCGAATTCAAAGCATCTTGTCCTGGAGGAAACCATTTCCTAGGCACAGTCAGCCTAGGGAAATGCATGAGAAGGGCGACAAATAGTTCACGGCACTCACAGCATTGAACACAGCACTTCTTTCACATCGTGAATACAATAAGACAATTGAAAATGACCAATTCCTGCAGTGATCGACCTTCTCTGTGGAGGAGCTAAGCCTTTCGTACGTCATCACTGCGCTGGTCGCTATGGCAACATGAGCATACAATTGGCGATTTGGCAAGTTTGGCTTATCGTATGGAAGCGAGAGATATGCCATTCGAACCGATATCAAATTGTCTTTCTTCTGGACCCTACTCGAAAAATCGATGCACTTCCCCTTTAACCCTTTTACGGTCTCACATTTGAAAATCGATCACCGGTGATCGATTTTTTCAAACTATCGTAACTCAGTCAATTTTTGAGCAAATTCGAACATCTAAATATCTAGGTTGAAGAGAAA
Organism: Sycon ciliatum; assembly: GCF_964019385.1. NCBI lineage: Eukaryota > Metazoa > Porifera > Calcarea > Leucosolenida > Sycettidae > Sycon > Sycon ciliatum. The sequence continues at coordinate 1,183,299 of NC_088646.1, forward strand.
GCTCCAGGCTATCCGTAGGAACAATCGCCGAAGCGATAGAGTGAACGGCTGCGATGCTACGAAGCTCGCGATCTGCGTCACGGCTCATTTGCGATTCGAGTGGGCGAGCTGGGTCTTGAGGACGGGTTTTTCCCTTTGCAGCTAGCTGTCGCCATAGAGACACGGATTCAAATGAGAGTATGGACTCGCAGCACTCCTCACAAAAAATGTGAGCTCGATGTGAGCAAGGAGAGGGAAATGGCTGTTGAATCTTGTTTCTCGTCGTGAATCAAGCACTGGGGCGATGTCGCTGCGCTGCAGCGCTGGATCCACGGCACGCTTGGTGTCGAATTGTAGCTCGGCGTGTTGCTCGTGTCCAGAGCTTTCCAGAGAGCCCAAGATCATGAAAATCAGCGAAGGGAAACTGAAGTTATGGATGAATCAAGGTACGAAATTGTTGAATTCTGTAAATAGCCTCATTTTGACTGGATTCTGAGACCGTGAAAGGGTTAAGACGAAAGACTCCAGAGGTAGAGATACACAGCTTTTACTAGTCCTTTGTTCGGAGTTGGGTTGTTAGTTCGTGCTTGCCCCCCCCCCCCCCCCAGCTGAATGAGTAACTAATGTGTTCCCATCTGCACTCTCGGTTTGTGCTGCTGTGCTTAGACGACCTCTTCATCCTCACAGCCATCTCTGGCGGCCATGTTTGCAGCGAAACGCTCCAATGAGTGGACATGCGACACGTGTATGTCATCCAACCCGGCCGACAAGGAGAAATGTCTTGCGTGTGCCTCGGCAAAGCCTGGAAGTAACGCAGTGGCAAAGTCAACTCCATCGGTTGCTACTGCTTTGTCGTTGACATCGGCTAGCAGTGGTCAGGTACGGCTATGTGTTACGCAGTGCACCTTGGACCGTAATCTTGTGTGTGTGTGTGCGCGCGCGCGTGTGTGTGTGTGTGTGTTTGAGGACTGAAATGTGTTCATGTAGATCCGTGGCTAGTTATTCATGTGTAGTGCCTGCATCTGTCAGAGAGTGTGTCACCATGACTGTGCAAGTCTTGGTCAGCTGTTCTTATGTTGTGGCTGATAGTGTGTGTGTGTGTGTGTGTGTGTGTGTGTGTGTGTGTGTGTGTGTGTGTGTGTGTGTGTGTGTGTGTGTGTGTGTGTGTGTGTTCTCTTGTTCCCGCTCGTCAACAGGCAACAAGCAGCCAGCCATCTCTTTCAGCAATGTTTGCTAAGAAGTCTGGTGAATGGAATTGTGACATATGTATGGTTGGCAACGATAGTAGCAAGGCTGCCTGTGTGGCATGCGGTACTGCCAAGCCAGGTGCAGCAAAACCAGCAGCATCATCTGCAGCAGGTATTGGATCTGCTTTGTCAAGTGGTTCCAGTGGTTTCAAGCTACCTAGTGGTCTGAAACTGGGCATGGCTGCTAGTACGGCCAGTGAGGAGTCGAGCAGCAAAACGGAGGTACGTACGTTTTGCTGTCCTTGCGGTGTGTTCAGTGCAACACAACATCGGCCATATACCGCTTTTCTCCGGCTTTCCTACAGCGTTCAATGGAAGTTTGGAAATTTTCAGCGCCATCGGGCCTCTTTTTGCGTCACGGTGCTCGTGAATGATGTTTATTCCCGTAGCTATGCAGAAGACGTTACTTCAGTAATGTCTGGCGCTAGCCAGGGTCCACACAGCTTTAATTTGGTGTGTGTTTGTGTCACGCCTGGCGCTATCCCGTATCTGTCCCGTACCGTACCATCAAACACAGCTGGCCACATACAGCTGGCCACACTATTCAAATAGGGCTTTCAAACCCAAGATCATAACTTGAAGCAACTTGGAAGAATGAGTATGAATGCGAAGTGTATGGGGGAATGCATGTAGGACGATAGTGCGGGTTCGAATCCCAGATAATGCCTGAAAAAATAGGAAAATTGAAAAATTTATAACATCCCTATTCTTTTTTTGCCGTCATCAAGGCGGTAGATGGTGTCGTATTACCCTCGACCGTACCTGTCCCGTACCGTACCGTAGAATCAAAGACGGCTGGCCACAATGCATATTCAAATAGGGCTTTCAAATACAAGATCATAACGTGAAGCAACTTGGAAGAATTAGTATGTATGCGAAGTGTATCGGGGGATGCATGCAGGCAAGAGTACATAACTCCCCAGAGTGTGCAACGCCGATCCAGCTCTGTGTAGGGTCTTGGTCGAGCGGAATCGGATCTTCTGATGTCATGCGTACACTTCACACCAGCGCAAGGCCGGTCTCGAGGCAGGGCACCATTGTTTTTGATCCAAGAGTACCCGCGACTTCCCGGGTTCCCCTTGGATGTGTACGGTATTATGACGCAAAGATCCGATTCCGCTCGACCAAGACCCTATGCAGAGCTGGATCAGGCGTTGCACACTCTGGGGGGTTATGTACTCTTGATGCAGGGCGATAGTGCGGGTTCGAATCCCAGGTTATGTCTAAAAACAAAAAGTAGAAATTTATAAGAATTTATAACATCCCTATGCTTTTTTTGTCTAGGTCATCAAGGCAAAAAAGCATAGCGTAGGGCCCTGAGCTTCCAAGCTCTCTCATTTCTAGGCCTGTAACGAACCCCAATGGAGGAGAACGGAACTTTCTGGTGAACTGTACGCTTTGTTTGACAAACTCACAGACTATTCTGAACAAATACCCCACACACACACACACATAATTATGTCAACACACGCGCTCCATCACATTTGTAAAACAACCAAGATATGGACAATCTGCAATCCCTTTCTTTTTTGAATAGCTGCTGTTATCTGTAATGGGGACCCGGGGCCAAGGGTGGCTGGCTGAGCTCTGCGCGATAAACATGTACTTTGTTATTTGCAGTACAAGCATGGGACTGCATGTACTTTCGCATAAATTGACGAACGGTCGACACCTTGCAGTAGCGAATCAAATTCTCTTCAACTCCCATTTGGAGCGAACCTAGTGGAACGTTCTAATATTTGTTTCACTCCTATTTATTTCAGCCCTGAGTGTAGAGCTCTGTAGAGTGCAAAGTCTGAACACATGCTACCGCCCAGCTAGTTTTTTTTGAACTTGTTGAGTTTGTGAATTTAGAGACCACATGCCTCGTACTGCTCTTTTTCTCTCCGAAACTCAACACTTGCAAGCCAGATACGAAAGAAAGAAAAAATCATCAGTCACACCACCGGGACTGTGGCCTCTAAATTCCTAATACTTTGACATTCTCCGTGAAGTCCAAATTTGAACGTGTAGAGTTTGTATTGCCAATAGTGTTGTGTGAGTACACGATAGGTTGACATGGAAGTAGTGTGTACGTGTTTACTTCTCTGCTACTGTAGTACACACGTACCGTGTTTCCCTGGTTATGAGTGGCACCCCCACTTTCAGCTCTGAGCCATATTGTTTGGATATATCCACATAAGTAGGAAGTTATACTCGATTGTAAGTCGCATCCCCTTCTTTGCCCTTGAAGTTTAATGAAAACAGGTGCGACTTCTATTTGGGAAAATACGGTATGCGTGTGCGTGTTTGACATGCACTTATGGTGCATACTCAGACTTCCCTTGTCCACACTGTCCCACAGACCAGACAGTCTCAGGGTCGTGTGGTGTGCTGTATTTGACTGCAGTGTGTTGTTCTTGTCCGAACGAGCCCTGGCAATATAACTAGAATGTTTGCAGACAGCTCCTAGTCACGGCCGGGGTCAGGTCCTGCGTAGGCCAAGTATGGAGAGTGCGTAGGCCAAGTATGGAGAGCTTGAGTGTAAATTAGTTAGCTTCATCGTTCTTTCTGTTCTCTCTGTTTTGTGTTCACAGGCAACAAGCAACCAGCCATCTCTTTCAGCAATGTTTGCTAAGAAGTCTGGTGAATGGAATTGTGACATATGTATGGTTGGCAACGATAGTAGCAAGGCTGCCTGTGTGGCATGCGGTACTGCCAAGCCAGGTGCAGCAAAACCAGCAGCATCATCTGCAGCAGGTATTGGATCTGCTTTGTCAAGTGGTTCCAGTGGTTTCAAGCTACCTAGTGGTCTGAAACTGGGCATGGCTGCTAGCACAGCCAGTGAGGAGTCGAGCAGCAAAACTGAGGTACGCACTCTGTGCTGTCATTGTTGTGTCTTGTGTTGTCAGGTTAGCTTCATCATTCTTTGTTCTCTCTGTTTTGTGTTCACAGGCAACAAGCAGCCAGCCATCTCTTTCAGCAATGTTTGCTAAGAAGTCTGGTGAATGGAATTGTGACACGTGTATGGTTGGCAACGATAGTAGCAAGGCTGCATGTGTGGCATGCGGTACTGCCAAGCCAGGTGCAGCGAAACCAGCAGCAGCATCGTCGACGGGAGCAACTGGTGGTATGACTCTGGGGGCCTCCGGAGGACTGACACTTGGTGCTTCGGGTGGTCTCAAACTGGGTGCTAGTGGTGGTTTGCAACTTGGTACAAGTGGTGGTCTGAAATTGGGTGGTGCAGGGCTTGGAAGCTCTGATACAGCTAAAACTGATGTAAGTGTATCCGTGGTGTTCTGTGTGTGTGTGTGTCTGTCTGTCTGTGCGTGTATGATGGGGCAAGGGGCTATGTTGTTATGGTTGTTCAGCATCCAAGTAGTATTTAGTTACCTCCTCTGTGAAGCCTCTTCATGCAATGTTGCCGTCAGTCCATACGCCTTTGAGTTTGAGCTCACGCACCATCAGCACTGTAAACCAGGACTTTGTGTCTGAGTTTCCTTCTGCAAAGTTTAACTCTGGCATGTACCATATTTTCCGGGGTAGAATCCGCACCTGGATTTTTAAAATACAGACATCTAGCCTATTTATCACCGTTAACCCTTTACCATCATAGCATAATAGGGGATTCACACACACGGGTAAAACCACGGTTATGGGAAAGTTGTTGTGGAGACTATGGTACTGGGGGAAAGGAAGAACCTCTCGGGAAAAAACTGGCAAAGCCGTGGCCGTGGGTCTCAGGGCGTTTGTCAAGGGGAAAATCACATGGCTATAAGACGCGCATGCGTAGATCTTGTCTTTGGCGAGAACTCTGAACCCTAGTTGTACGAGTGCATCGCAACCTGCATTTTCAGACAGTGCCCATCGGAAAATCGTGCATGGCGAATTCAAAATATGGGCCGCGATCAGCTAAAACATGTCTTTGGGGTTTCGTAAAAAAGTTGGGAAATGACGAAATGAAAAAAATGTTTTTTTGGAGCGCGTTCACTCTGCAGATCTGCACTTCATTCAAATGATCCATGATGTGGCGATCATCTTCTCAAATTTTGTCCAAACAATTGTTTGGAGGTCTACTTCAAGTAGCTGGCGAGCAAAGACTGACAATGTCCGCATCTAGTGATACTAGAGCAGCTCGCAGGGCCAGACGATCGCTGTGCATGGCCCAGGTTTGTTCAGGTGTCTGCAAGTCCGTGGCGGCGGGTCTGCAGAGCGACGCTGACAATTTGTTGGGATCTCAGTGATGTTGATGTCGACAGCGAAGCTGAATCGTCCCCGTCGTCTCCAGTAGCGAAGAGGCACAAGTTGTGGGCTAGTACATAATCATTTAGGCGGCGAACCGGCTGCTACGACGTTACTTGCGTTCAGCTCTCATGAGGCGTCTGACGCAGTCTCGGAAACGCAGGCGACGATCGAAAGTGTCACTGCCAGAATCGAAAGAGTATGCAAGTGCAACGCCACCCAGAGCATCGTGTTGCTTTCCAGGAAGAACTTGGGCCATGCCTTTGAACTGATGTCGTTGACATGCTCAAGTCGGTGTCAACATCTTTAGTTCCGTTGTATTGTGCTCCGCCACAAAAGCCACTAAGTGATAGTTTGTCTCTTTGTGTCAGACTGTGCGAAAACTGTCATTTTCTATTTCAAAGTACATATTTTGAAAACGGTGTTTGGGGCACTTATAGACTACTTTTCTGCCCTGTATCACCTTCAAGAGGTCAAGTAAGGTACCAAGAACTGTTTTCTGGAGGAAAACAAAATTTGAAAAATTTCACTCTAAGACATGTTTTAGCTGGTTGTGGCCCATATAGTACAGAATGTACAAAATGCAGTACAGATTATTTTTTTAATTGCCCCGCCAAAAGTTCATGGCCAAGGGAAAACTGACCACGGGTGTGAACTGCCCCACTCCGTTGACCAAAGGTCTGAACGTTTACCTTGACCTCGGGTTTCCTCGTGAGTGTGAATCCCCTATAAGCCACATCGACTTTTTTGAGTGACTTAGTGGTGTGTAAAGTGTAGCTTATACTCCGGAAAATACTGTACTCAACCAGGATGCTTTTCTCGTTGTCTCTGCCTCCCCTCTTACTACAGGCAGCAAGCACTGACAGCGGGGCTACGAAATTAACATTCCCATCCATGCCGTCCATGCCATCCAGTACATCAGCAGCAAGTGGAGGTTTCTCCCTGCCAGCTGGTCTGAAGCTAGGTACAGCAGCAGCTGCAGCCAGTGACTCAACAGCTGAGGTAAATTGTGTAGAGTTTGAAGCTCAACAGTGACCGAATAGTTCTGCTTATTACGTTACAGTAAATATACTCTTGATGCTATGGTCAAAGGCCACTTTGGTGGTGGGTCTGATCTACTCACCTCCCACTACTTTAGGAGCTGCATCTGCGCCTTCATCCTTCTGGATGCTGTTCTGGATGCTGTTCTGGATGCTGGTCTGGATGCTGGTCTGGATGCTGGTCTGGATGCTGGCCTTCTGTATGCTGGCGTTACTACAGATGCGGGAAACTCAGTCTAACTCACACGAACCGTGACTTTGTTTGATACTCTGGTTCCTGGGCGGACTTAGCTACTTGCTTAGCGGCCCTGACTGTCCACTATGCACTGCACTTTGCTCATTGTTGGTGCATGTTTAGTGCAGAGTGGAACATCCTTTCTTAGTGTAACTGGACTAGCCATTACTAAGAACCACAGTTCTGGCTTTACTACAAGTAGCTTTATGCACTGACGCTAATGTCTTGCATCGCATGGGCGATCCCTGGCTGGATGTAAAGTTGAATTCCTGCAGGGGAGGAAAGCTAAAACTCTCTCTCTCTCTCTCTCTCTCTCTCTCCTCTCTCTCTCTCTCTCTCTCTCTCTCTCTCTCTCTCTCTCTCTCTCTCTCTCTCTCTCTCTCTCTCTCTCTCTCTCTCTCTCTCTCTCTCTCTCTCTCTCTCTCTCTCTCTCCCTCTCTCTCTCCCTCTCTCTCTCTCTCTCTCTCTCTCTCTCTCTCTCTCTCTCTCTCTCTCTCTCTCTCTCTCTCCTGTTGTATGTACCAGTGTTGAGTGTAGAATCTGATCTCCTGGCCCGTTGTCAATGTTCTTTGATTTTTGCATGTAAATTTAATTCGTTGTTGGAAATAGACATATTCTCTGTTTCCTTTACTCTGCTTTTTTTTCAGGAAAAAGAGTCCACAACGACAGGAACGTCGTTGTTCAAGTTCGGTGCAGGATCGTCATCATCCACGTTCTCTGAAGCCAGTAGCAGTGCTGCTGCTGTGCCAGCTGTACCGTCGTTTATCACCGGCGGCACTACAGCCAAATTTGGTGCTAAAGAAGAGTTGGCGGCAGGAAAGCCATCCGTTACTACAGCACTGCTTGATGCAGGGTCTTCATCCAGCACCATGTTCTCAGCGGGTACAACTGCTGCAGCTAGCAGTGCAAGTACAGCTCCAGCTGCTGCTGCTACTGCTGGCAATGGTCTTTTCAAGTTTGGGGGTGCCAGTAGCAATGCGTCTGCAGCTTCATCCTCGTCCTCTTCCCCGGCCCCAGGCGCAGCGACGACAACAACGACGGACATGTTCAAGTTTGGCGGTGCCACTTCCAAGCCAGCAGCCACAACTGCTGCAGCTGCCTCTGATGCTAGTGCTGCAGCTGCTAGCAGTCTTCTCCAGTTTTCCGCTGGCACTGGCACGAAACCGGCCTCCTCTTCCTCGGCAAGCGGAGTAGGATTTAACTTCACGGCTGCCCAAGGCACTGCTACTAGTGGCACTTCGACCATGTTTCAAATGCCAGGCGCGTCGGCCACGGCATCTTCATCCGATGCAAGCAATGTTGCTGCTGGTGCTGGTGGTAGTGGTCTATTCCAGTTTGGTGGAGCGTCAAGCAGTGGCATTGCAGCATCAACGGCAGTGACAGCTGCAGGCACAGGCAGTGCCATCAATGCTGCTGCAGGAGGTACTGCCGGTGGCGCTGGTGGAGGTGCAAGCGGTCTCTTCAAGTTTGGCGCTAGTGCCAGCACAGCAGGTTCATCAAACACACCCGCTGCTGCTGCTGCTGCCACAAGCAGTTTATTTGCAGGTGTTGGTACTGGTGCAGTTACAAACCCACTAGGCACTGCTGCTGCTCCGGCCGCTGCCAGCAGCAGTAGCATGTTTGCCTTCGCCGCAGGTGCTGGATCCTCAGCAGCTACTGGTGCAACTGCTGGCCAATCAACTGGACTTCCCAACTTCAACCCGCCTGCACCAAACTCTGGTGCCACCAACACAAGTATATTTGCTGGTATTGGTGGTGCTGGTGCAAACGGTAATAGCGGTGCTACCGCTGCCACCACCACTGGTTCTGGTCTTTTCAATTTCTCTGGTGCAGGTGGCAGCACTGGTGCTGGCACGTCTTCTGCTGGATTGAACTTTGCTGCTTCTGCTGCGGGCAATGTTGGTCCTGCTGCTGCTGCTGCTGCTCCTGCTCCGTTCAACTTTACACCCGTGGCGGCTACTAATAACACTGCAGCGGGCACCGGAGCGTCACCATTCCAGTTTGGAGCAAACGGTGGCGCTTGTATCGCTCCTGCTGCCGTCGCTGCGCCTGGCGGCGCTCAACCCTTCCAGTTTGGTGCGGGGTCCAGTGCTGCTACGGGTGGTGTTGCAGCTGCATCTGGCACTGGTATGTTCCAATTCTCTGGCGCCAGCAATACTGGAATGGGCTCAACACCGGCACCTCAGTTTGGTGGTGCAACAATGGGCAGTGCTGGCAATGCCGCTGCTGCTGGCACTGTTCAGTTTAGTGCCGGTCCTGGCAGCACAGGCAACACGGGTGCTGCACCTAGACCATTCAGACGAGCCGTTCGCCGCAAGAAGACGTAACGCAGACAAGAGTACTCCGTTGAACATGTTGAGATCCTGGTGCCATTCGTTTGGCATCGCTCCGTAAGCCATCGCTCCAGCTCCTTGCTACCCGTCACTGAGTAATGGTGAACGTAAGCAATTCTTAACGGTTTGGTCACTACTGCAGAGCTGGCCCAGAACAGCAGACAGTGTTCTCCGTTATCACCGTCTGACACTACGTCATTAGGGGCAAGCCAGCGTTGTTCCCTGTGCTAAGCAAGTTCCACTTTGTCGTGTGGACTTCCTCTTGGCCACCAATGCTACTGTGCGTGTGTGGGTGTGCGTGCGTGCGTGCGTGTGCGTTGTAAATTTATTCTTCGTTTGTACACTTTCTCAGTCATCACTTCTGCTGTCTTGTGCTTTGGTGATAGGTTGCCTTTGTCTTTTTGGTTTAACTTGTCATCCTCTGCTGCCTGGTCGCAGTGGTGTATATGCTGTGGCGTGGTCTGAATACCCACGCATGTTGCTGCACACGTGGTCGTTTGCAGACCGGGTTGCGTGTGTGTGACGTAGCAGTATGCGTGTATGATGTAGGTAGCGTCATGTGCTGCCCGGCACTACAGTACTACTGACCTCAGTCGTAGCATGGGTCTCTGCTGCACTGTGTTATGACCGGCAAACTTGCTCTGGACAGGTCTGACTGATTCTCTGTCTTTGCTCCTTGCTTCGTCCCCCTCACCATCTCTCTTTATCTATCTCTATCTCTCTCTATTTGTTTTTAAACTCCTAACAACAACACCTTCTTGTGTCCAGCCTAATTCCTGACCTCCATGTAGCCGTATCTATTCTACGACAGTACTCGTACACGTGCTGCTGCTTTTTTCCCCGAAAGAACTGGCCTCGACAAATGCCATGCATTTCCTTGGAGCTACAAGATGTTCCGTCAACTGACTGTAGTCAGAATGACTCTTACAGTACATGTACCATGTGTACCGCCTATTGCAGTAACGTTATTGGCATCAGTGTAGAGTTTCTTATGTGGTCTTGCTGCGGCATCGATACTCACGCAGCGTGTACTCTTATATCTGATCTCTTACCAGTGTTACCAAGAGTACATGTACTCTTCGTGTTACTGCCTGTTCGTGGCAAGCGAAAGCTATGGTGCTGCTCAATGAGATCTGATCATGCAAGGCATCAATGTCACACTGCACCTGGTAGTAGTGCCATGCAGTGCCACACCCGTGGCTGTGGGTTGTGGGTGTGAACACTGGACGCATGCAGTGCACTGATGCAGGGTACAGGATGGACATTGAGGAGCATTTAATGTATTCTTGTACCCTGCATCAGTAAGTATGCTTCCGCAGAGTATCCGCTTGATTAGAGTTCTGCGTAATCTGTAAAGCTATACCAATGCCAATTCGAATGTTTTGTTCACTTCATCTCCTGTGCATGGTCAGTTCAACGATCAGTCTCTCCAAATCACAGCATGCCGTAATGGCATGTGTGTCCTCATTCACTATAACACAATCATGCACTAACTAGAATACTAACTAGAATACTGACAATTTCTTCCACCACAAGGTACATGTACTTTGAATATGTTGACAATTTCTTCCACCGCAAGGTACATTTTTGGTGGGCACAACTGACAAAAGTAGAACCACGGCAAACACATGTTTCTGCAAAGATAGGATTCACTCACATGGCATAACAGGAATTAGCCTGATGGACATTGATGCCACTATCGACAACAATGACGACGGCACATAACAATAACAAACAGCAACAACAAAAACTCCTATCCGCCCACGGGTGACATCATGCCAAGACTCAATAGGTTAGAATACAACAGCAAACAAACACGTGCCTTCAACCGGCAACCAAAGTTACCAAACACTTGCCAACGATAAGAAAGAATTAAAGTTAAAAGTACTCTTAGAACACGTTTTACGTACTTCAGTAGTGTTGTCTTCTTGCACTAGAGTAGAGGTAGAGAATATAGGTGTACGGGCGGTGGGGTGAAAATTGAAAATACTGGTGAGAGCTTGGTCAACAATTTGGTAATAGCTCTTGCATTATACGGACGGGACAAAGACAAACTCAGTGCAAGCCTGACAGAGAGGCGTAGAGGCTGCAGCAGTGTACACTGACGGGACAAAGACAAACTCAGTGCAGGCCTGACAGAGAGGCGTAGAGGCTGCAGCAATGTACACTGACAGGACAAAGACAAACTCAGTGCAGGCCTGGTGGAGAGGCGTAGAGGCTGCAGCAATGTATGCTGTACCTGGCAGTACTACTTCAGTAGTTATCGCACGGCTCAGTCAGTGGTCTGGCAATGGAATAATTTACAGGTAGCAGCATGCTCGTTTCTAAACAATATATAACTGAGCACGTGTTGCAATGGGTACATCACACCTAGGCTGCTAGCAAGCAGTGCCAGCAGCAGCAACAGTAGGAGCGGTGGCAGCAGCAGCTGCAACAACGGCAGCAAATGCTTAGCTCAGCGTGGCTTAGAATAAACGTGTATACAGCCGTTGTAGTCGGCTGCCACAAGCACATCACTGTTCTCGGAGATACCTTCGTCGGCAAACAGGCCGGGAACCGGTGCAAACACAGCCGCAGTCACTTGATCACCACTCTGTGTACTGACAGGGGCTGTGACAACAACAACAACAGCGTGAGAATAAAGAATTAAAAACAACAACAACAACAACAACAACAACAGCAGCAGCAGCAGCAGCAGCAGCAGCAATATGAGTAGATGCCAGAAACTCATGAAAAGTAAAGGAAATCCACCGTCTTAAAGTTGACGTCAATTTATAAATGCAATGCACATTTTTCGCGTATTATCAGAAGTATCCCAGACATGTGGTGAACAATTTCCTCATTTTGATCCTGTACAAACTAGTTCAGAGAAACATGTGTGATGCGCTGACCACCCTACTAACAGTACAACACAACACTGACCAGCAAAGCTAACACAACACTGACCAGCAAAGCTCTCATAGAAGTCGTTGAGGCGAGCAGCAGCAGAGCGTGAGAAGTCATGGAACGTGCGCCACAGGTACACAAACCCGTTCTCAGAGCCAGTAATAATGTGAGAGCCATCAGCACTGCATAACACACGTGCACACACACACATACACACACACATATACACGCACGCATGTGCGCGCATGAGCGCATAGTAGCCGCATACGCACAGAGGGGTGCAACCACAGAAATGGAAGTTGAAAAGCAAACATCTCTGGAAGAGTTTGAAATCAGGCCAATCAGTCTTCATGACGTTATGTACATACATTATGCACGACACATCAGGATGTACATGTGTTACATGCCCGGTCAGTTCTGCCCAATAATGGTACAGCACTGTGTAAGTCTGTAACTACCACAGCCAGCAACAAGATACTGTAACTGACAGATGGTAAGCAAATAGTCTCGTATCACACATACTGTTCTGTTGCCTGTGCGTTGACGTGTGGCATTGGGGGGGGGGGGGGCAGAGAAAGAGTACAGTGTAGTGAAATGAGAGATCACTGGCAGGCTGGTGATGTGAGAAAGGGAGACAGCAGCGCCGTGCACAACACACGTGTAAGAAGGCAGTGCATAGCTAACCTGAAGGACGCCTCAATCTGACTGGAGCGGTTTACGGCACCCTTGTACTTGCATACCATGGACAGATCCTTCAGATCGTACAGGCGAACACGAGAGTCATTCGATGAGATCAAGATCTAAAGACAAAGAGAAGACAGTGACCAAAAAGGAGAAGAAAAAGTGCGCAGAATAAGTCAATGTTCATCTCCAAAGCAAAGGAGAGAGAGAGAGAGAGAGAGAGAGACAGAGAGAGACAGAGAGAAAGGGAGAATAAACTGAGTCTGCACAGGACAGGATCACTGGTTCACAGAGTGAGGACAACACCATGGTAAAGGAGACACTGCAAAACAAACTCTCTACGATTGAAGAAACAACACAGAAAGCTTTGCCCGTACCTTATCTTCACCGGGCATTGGTACAATACCAGTGATCTTGCGACCCTTGGCGTTCTTGCCTCGAGATGACCGTACATGGATCTGTGTGTGGTACTTGAGGTACTCGGTTTCATAGAGCAGACATCGGCCATCATACGTACCGGCCGCTGCATACTTGCCATTCTGGACAAAGTTAGCAGCAGTGATGAGACGATTGCCTGCAGGTTAACAGCACCACACATGATATGACATGTACACACACACACACACACACACACACACACACACACACACACACACACACACACACACACACACACACAACAACAACAACAACAAGCACATGGCCGTTAGTAGCTATTTTCGATCGGCCCGACTTCGCCCAAAGGGCGTAGTAGAGGGGACCTCAAACGTTATTTTTTTACCCTGCGAGGGCATGGGTCACCATTGCACGATAAAAATGTTTTCGAACTCCAGTAAATATCAATACGTAGGTGACTGAGGAGCAAAACAATTGGTGCAGCTTAGACCGGGCTGGCTCTGTCGTCCATGGAGCATCCAGACCACAACTGATTTTTTTTCTTTGGGTCTAGGAGCAGCACAGGCTGCCAAACTACATACCTGAGCCCTCCACTTCATTCCACAGCGCAACTTTCTTGTCCGGAATATTCCAGAGGCGCAAGCGAGCGTCGAGCGATCCGCTAAGGAAATAACGATCATCCTGAACAGACGGGTAGTGAATAGACACAGGCATACAAAAACACAGGCCATCAGCAGAAGTATGCACACAGCTGCTTACATGGTGTGACAACAACCGTGCCAAGTATCCATTATGACATAATGTCTTGTCCAGGTTAACGAATACATACACAATGCACCGGTGACTGAGACGCAAGCTTGCTCAAAAGCAAGATAGCAGTAGTATTGGCTCACCCGCGGATGGAAGGCAATTCCAGTGACGAACTCGGTGTGCTGAAAGCAAGCCAGACATTCCTGACGTGATACATGCCAAAGCCTGAATGAAGACACAAACACACACACACAAGTGAAATCATCAACAAGATAAAACACAAGGACTGTGTTCACAGAGCAAAGGAGAGTAAGAAGGAAACATTAAAATTTCTTTTAGATTGGACATGCGAGAGCTGCTGGAAGTGAGCATAACAGTGTGTGTATAAGAGCATGATAGAGTGATGTGCAAGTTTAGGCGGCACTCTTACCGGACCGTCTTATCAAAGGACGCTGACAGAAGAAAGTAATTCTACAACAAACAGGCATGACATACACACATGCGTTCACATACACACACACACACACACACACACACAGACACAAGATTAGTGTCAGTCAGAGAAGGATGTCCACACAGTCTTTATCGTCAGACGAATGAAGAATTCCAAATTAAAACACAAGACAAACACAAACAACAGCAGAGCACTGACAGTACCGACAACAGCAGAGCACTGACAGTACCGACAACAGCAGAGCACTGACAGTACCGACAACAGCAGAGCACGGACACCACCGACAACAGCAGAGCACTGACAGCACCGACAACAAGAAAACACCAGAAACACAGGGACAGTCTTCTCTTGCTATGCACCCCCCCCCCCCCTACCTATGCACACACACCCTACCTTTGACCACGCCAGATCCAGAATATCAGCCGTGTGACCGGAATACGCACAGAATGGCTTGGAGTCGAATAGAGAATCATCATCAGCCTGCGCAATCACAACAACACAGAGACATCTCAGACCCACAACACCTACGATCAGAGTGTGAAAGATCACAGACAAAGTAGAAAGGGAGAACGCAAGAGAAGGATCTGAAAGCAATTCCACCAGGGCGAGGACAGGATTGAGCGGGCAGAGGGTTACTGTGTACACATACCGGAGTTGCTCTTGGTGAGGAGTCGCTGTTGTCACTGCCTACAACCGCCGTTACCAACAAAAAATGAAACAAAAACACACAATGATCTGAGATCCTTGATTTCCGAGCTTTGACAGAATTAGTAGGTCTGGCAGAGCTAGGGTCCAGCAGCCTTTTGTGCGTATCTAAATATACATGGTGGGTTGACTGGTTGCTTGCATGTACAAGCACTGCCTGCTGGAGACATGGCAAAGCGAGGGCCTACAAGCATAAACTCTCTCATTTCCCCGACAGAGGAAGACTGGCTATTGTACTCATGTTGGAAAAAAAATACTGTCACATCACAGACACTGGAATACCCCCCCACCCCCCCCCCCCCCCCCCCCCCACACACACACGCGCGCACCACCACCACACACACTTCTAATAAGTACACACATACCCTTACCGTCTTTAGATGAGTACTTGTTACGCATGTCGTCAAACGTTCCCTTGGCTTTCTTCAGAACCCAGACTCTCTGCAGAAGGCAGACGAAAGGCAACAGGCAACATAAGTTAGTTCAAAAAGTCTCATACGGCATGCAAAGTGTACAGCAGCACAGAACAATCAACTATGCAGAGAGATGTTAACAGCATGGCAAGAAGAGAGCCATGATGGAGAATAATGAAATCATCTGTTTAAACAAGCAACCCAATACTGGATCTATAGGCTTACCACAATCAAATCTTGTCCAGCTGATGCCTGTCAGATATAAAAAGAACAACAGTACAAAACGGCCCATTGTCATTCTCACCAATTTTCATTTCTAAGGCTGCGTTTACACGACAACGCTGGGGGCGAAAACGCAACGAAATCCTTTCGGATCCATGGTTCATTTACACGGTACGCGGAGCAAAACGTTAAAGTTGTACACCAAAACGGAAGAAAACCAAAACGCTGGCCAAGGTGGAAGAATTTGAAAACGGAAATGTTCTGCCGGATAAATTTGGGTGTGTAAACAGTCGAAACGGTGTGCTGGCCTCGTTTTCCGTCACGTTTGTTTCGTTTTCGGCCGTTTACACGGATCCGACAATTCAAAAAATTGTTTTTACAATTTTCGTCATGTGACGTGTGTTGTCGTGTGCCTGTTTTCAACCATTACTTGAGTGTGATTGGTGCTTCCACGGCAACACTTGGCACATGACGAACTTTGGCGGATCCTTTGCTCTCGTGTAGACGCTTGAAAACGGTACAAACGGAGACCACCTCGGATCGGCTTTGATCGTGTAAACGTACGAAAACGAAAAAAGAAATGCGGGACTGAAAACGGAAAACTGGCCGTGCGTTGTCGTGTAAACGCAGCCTAAAAGAGATTGTTACCGGTAGACAAACAAGAAACTGCATGCTGATTCTGAATGTACAAAAACAGTTTCGGGGTCACCAAATAAATCTGTTCCTGTGATAGTGATATGAAAACATTGGAGTTTCAGACAAAATAGTAGCACCGTCTGGCCACTAACACCTGCAACATAGACAGTAGTCCATTACTGAGAATGTGAATTGTAAATACGGACGTGTTGACAGTTCTCGCATAGTCCCTGCTACTGCCGCTACTACTGTACTGGACATTGACATACATGTACATCCAACTTGCCACACGATCACACAGGTGAACTGAAGTAGCACGCTTACCATGAGTCGTCCATCTGTCGAAAAGCGAATGGTCCACACAGGGCCCTATATACGCACATCCCACAGACACACCATGTACACACACAGACACACACCCATCCCACATACACACACCCATCCCACATACACACACACACCCATCCCACATACACACACATGCACACACACACACATCCCACAAACACACACACACACACGCACACACCGAGGCAAAACAAGCACGCTGTTATACAACAACTTTGAAGAAGAATACAGCATACATGCACACGATATACAGAAACAAGGCCCTAGGACAGCAGTTAGCAACGAGAACAGTGCTAATGTCGGAACCCGGGTATGAAGGTGGTGGCAGGGGCAGACTCGTCCGCAAGACGCAGTTGATATGCATCAGCTTTGGATCACGGTACTACAAGTAGTACTGACATTACTATGGGTTCAAATTCATAGCTTTATCTCCCTAAAAATCTCATTTAATAGTCTCTGGTGTTATTCCGTAGTTTATACGCACCGTATGTTCATTGCTCAAATCTTGCCGCAGTGTCAGATTGTCATACTCGAACGGTGGACCGCGATGACTACTGGACGCCTTGAACTGCACAACAAAATAGAAGAGCATCAGACAGCATCAGTAATGCAGAATAAGACTAGCTGTGCGGATGAGCAGATTGCAGTGCGGCGAGAATGCAAATTTTCTTCTAAAGCAGCAGTAGTAACCCACAGCTCAGCTCAACCAACAATGATCAATGGATAACACTCTACACAGTGGATACTTGCAGCACACAGCAAGAGTGTGTGCACAGTCAGACGCAGGTGGTGCTACTATAATTATGCTATACACACTAGCAGGCACACAAGACTTACGCGCACAGAGTCATTGTTCTCTGAATCAGGATCCGCATCATTGTCACCGTGAGCTGTGAAGGCAATGGACACAGATACACACCATCAAAATCACTGCATGCCCTTAGGCTCTGGAGAGGTGGGGAGCTCTGGTGGGATTGTTACGGCAGGTGTATCCAGAGTAGAGTCATTAACACAGTGCAAGCAAACACACCTGACCACCACACAGTTTATAGTGACAGTGAGACTGGTGAGTTACGGTACATTACCTTCGAGAGCCTTCTTGACCGACTTCACCTTGCCCTTAAATGCTTTGAACGCCAGTTTCCTGGAGAGAGAGAGAGAGAGAGAGAGAGAGAGAGAGGTTTGTTTCAATTGTGGTCCTGGGGGTGACTGCTAGCATACGACGGTCGCCTTACCCCTTCTGCTTGACTATTTTTGCAGCTGCTTCAGCTTGTGCCGCAGCTACAGTCGCCGTTGATTCGCGACTGTTTGGATCCTCACTCTCCGGTTCAGCGCTGTGCACACAACATATACAGAACACGGACATAGCCTGGGTCAGGTCACCATTAAAGCGCTCTTGCCCAGCCACATGATGTGCCTATGCTATACACTGTGGCACATCAAGATTAAACAGGGCCATAGACATAGACAGCAAATCACAAACCGAGCCGTAGTCAGCATACCTATCAACCGTCCACATAGCAGAAGACACCAGGGCATTACAGCAGGCCTACTCTTCTTCAGACCATGTCAAAATCACTTTGACATTTACTTACCCAACAAACTCTGATGTTAATCTCATGATGTGCAAGGCTAGAGGATTCACACCGTTTGGTATGCACTTCTCGGCCTCACTCAGTGGAATAGATTCACCAGTGTCCAAGTTCTTCACAAGGGTGCCTTCCAAAATTTCCTGCACAAAAAAACATGCAGACAATATTGTGAAAGAAAGAAAGAGAGAGAAAGAGAGAGAGAGGCATAGACACACACACTTACTGTACTTGTTGCTCACTGCCAAAATTGGTCACGTGAGTCCCCCCGGGAGAGGGGAGAGAGACTCAAAAGGAATCTTAGAAAGATGACTCAATTGGTTATTGAACCGCCCAACGGCCGACACCCCCTGAAATCCCCAAAACTCTGGGTGGACTTGAAAATGATCCCACTTTTGGGCTCACCACACCTCAGTAAGTGGGCGAGGACAAGGTGCAGAAAAAGGATTGACGGCATCAGGTATCCGTCCCGGGATCCACACACACACACGCATGCACACACACACTGAATCAAACTCTCCTCTTACCGTATCCGAGATGGGATCATCCAGCTTGGTCACACTGGTGACAGGTGTGACCACACCCGGCGCTTTATCCTCCGCAGCAACGAAATTGAAGTGATTAGAGGACGTGGTGTTCACACCCGCAGCGTACCGACTGACAAAGTCTTCTTCTTGGTGCGTGTTTTGCGACTGGGTGGCTTCGCCTTGTGTTGTGATGCCGGCAGCACTCGATGTGGCCACCTCCGTCATTCCAATGTCACCACTACCAGCAGAGCCATTCGTAGCCTCTGTGTGTGTACCCTGTATTGCACAGATACACATACACATACACACACACACATGCGCACACACATACACATGCACACACGCACATACACCCATTAAACACTTAGAAACAAGAGTACATGATCCCCAGAGTGTGCGACTAACAACTTCGGCATTGGGGCACGTTGCACAGCGACATTGATACATCCTACGTCAGTAGTACATGACTACATGGTGGTACACAAGTCTGCATGATCAACGCTTGGCATACAGAACAGTTAAGAATCCGCCTGCAAAGCTGTACAGCCCACTACATCTTGTTAGTAGCTGGCTGCCTTTGGAGGTTTGAATTTCGCTGCGACTCAACCCAATGCCGACTTGAACACTCTGAATGTGCGTGTGTGAGGGGGGTACACACTCTCATCAAGCCATCACATACCATACAGACATTGGACTAGCCTCCACCCCTAGACTAACAGTGTGCACCCCAACATGCACATCCCATACCTGTGTGGTGCTGGTGGTGATGCCAGTGTCGGACTTCAAGGAGCCTGACCTAGTCCCACGGTACGGTGCTATCTTCGGAGGCGGAGGTCTACGTGGACCGCTGGCAGCTGGTGAGCCGCATGCTGGCACGGAAGAGGCACATGTTGCAGCGGTGAGTCCGGGAGCAGCGGTGTTCTTCGCAGTCTGTCCTGTGGCTGTGTCAGGAGGAGAGTCCACGGGCTTGACTTGTGCCGCTTCTTGTGTTTTCGGCGAAGACGGTGCAACAAGTCCTCGCACCGAGCTCATCACGGCACCATCAACTTGATCACTGCCAGCAGCAGCAGGAGTAGTAGCAGCGGTAGCAGGAGCAGTAGCATCGTCATGCGGCTTACTTGATGCTGTGCTTGCTCTAGCTGAAGTCTCCTCAGCAGGCTCCTCAGCTGCATTACTGATGGTAGCAGCAGCGGCCGGTGTACCGGATGCATTCACAACGGGCAGTGGCTGTGCAGCTGCGGCGACTACTGCTCCATCATCACTAGCACTACTGGTGCTGCAGGTTGCATCTGCACTGGCTTCAGCGACTGCAGTCACTTCACCACCGACTACTGCCTTCCCATCTGCTGTCTGCAGCCAACAAGCAACATTGATCATACAGTGCCGATATAATTCAATGTTAAATGCTGTAGTATTTCTGATCTCCAATGCATGGTGTGCTGAGAGATGGGGATAACAATAGTACAGCACTCACTTGGCAGTGCAGTGCAGTGCAGTACAGTACAGCACTCATTGGGCAGTGCAGTACACTACCACAGTACAATGCAAGGTATAGACTAGCACCTGCAGTATGTCCTGTACTGTACATCATACCAGTGCACTGTAGTTGTGTACCCGTTGGGTCCTGCTTTAATACATGGAGTTTATCATACCAGGGACGCTTCGGACTAGGACGTAAATACTAAATAGGTGTTCACAAGACGTTTATCATCTTGGATCCTGGAATGCTGTTGACCAACACGTGGCCGCACATGGCTCTGACCGTGGAGTTTGTGGAGGAACCGACTTCACTGCATCTTTAGATCACCAAATGCGAATTCACACACATTATACCATTACATGCACAGTACTCTGGCAACTTGCCAGTGCTAAATGTTATTTGTACATAACGTTTACACTAAACAAACATGTACTGGAAAACCGGAAAGTCTAACGACCACAAATTTAAACGTTTTTTTGTAATTTTGGCATGATTTAATACGTGCAGAAAGTTTAGCAATGGCTACCTGGCCATCCATCTGTATGCGCATCTTTACACAGACATCTAACGATAACGTGTTTTTCAAATAACGAAAAATAATTGGTCGTTAAAACGTTAGACTTTGTGACTCGTTAGACTTTCCGGTTTTACAGTAGATTGAGCACATGTATATGTACTGTATGTACACAAGGCAGAACAACAGAGACCAAAAAGCTTTCTCATTACTCCGAGTTTCGTGTTCAAAAACACTCATCACTGTATGTACTAATGGATTTCAACAATCGTCATGAGAACAAAATCTTCCCATGTGTGAGTGCTTTCACCTCCAAAAACCAGCCATATCTGAATTAGGCCCTCCAGTGGTCTTTCAATCTACATGTACTGTATAACATGTGGTTCTAGGGCTAGGCATAACAAAACGTCATTGTCAGAAGCCTGAGGGACTTGAGGTGTAACCTAGAATCAAGTGCCTGGCATCTCCCATCTCCCCTTTCAGGGATAGTCCAATTTTAGGTGCATGGTTTCTCTACAGAGATTGCCAAAATAACAGTACAGCCTACAGGAAATGGAACTAAGCGGTCTCCCATATATGGGATTTGCTCTCAAAACCTGTCTTATGATCAACCTTGCTCAGTGCAAAATCAGCCTTTTTAGGAATGTGAAGTTGGATCAGTAATTAATTGACCGGCATCCAAAGGCATTCAAGTGGTAGTTGATGTAAAATAGCCTCCAAAGGCAGGCAATCTATTACCGCGGTAGTAGCCGAATACTGACATGTTTACTCAACAAACACCATGGATGACAACAGTACCGTTTTGTTCTACAACATACGGTAAATGTTTTGTTCTGTTGTTTACTGTACAATCACAGGTAAGGCACGAGTGGAATCTGTGCCCATACTAGAATCATCTCTCAATGCAAGGAAATATCAGTCATGCAGTTATTACGTATACATTGTAGACAGTTTAAGTTAAAACCACCGCAGTCATAGTAATTGCCCCTGTACCCTGCCTGGCCAGGAGCTGCACTGCACACATGCTTAGGAAAACAGACTTTTGCAACTAGTGAAACGCAACCACCACTACAGCAGTACTTATGCACACGTGTGCTACAGATGGTACACCGTCTTGTTGGAAGAGGCCAGCAAAGTGCAGTGCCTAATGTCACATGACCTTGCATTCCACACTTATCGACCCCAGCTAATTCACATAATGTAGTATCTTGTATAGAAGCCTGTCTCGTACAGAGGCCTGGTTTCTTTTATACGCGACATTGCGGTAGTTTAAATATTACAATAAAAAATACAGACACCATGTCGTAGCTCATGGTTGACTCATTGTACTCATGCCACATACATGTATCTCCAATTTACTATGCCATGGAGAAAAACAAGAAGCAGTTGGCTGAGCACTCCTTTTCAACAGGATTCCAAAAAGACAAAAATAAATAGGTCTCCAAACACCGTGAGCTGGCTTCAGAGCTGTAGTGGAATTTCCCCACATGTCCCTATACATGTTTTATATTCTTGCTCACCAATTTATCATTCCAAAGCCAAATATACACACGGAACAACACCACAACTAACGACAGTACAAGTTGTCGAGCGACTCATGAAACCTGCGACTTTCTTTTAGAAATAAAAGAAATATTGAGAACTTTGAATCCTGCCGGTAGCTCTTGTCCGAAGGAGAACAGTCATAACAGACCATCGTCCCCATTCATTACTATTACCTCTACTTGTCCATCTTACAGAAACAATCAATCCAACACACCCCTATCCACAAAGTCCTGTATGTAATGTTCACAAGCATACAACAAAAAATGCTACGCCAATTTGTACCTTATCAGAGCAAAGTGCAAGGTCAGGCCCTGGCTTGCTGCAAGCAAAATCACACAGAGAAGCAAATACCCATGACTTCTGGGAAGGCGAAAACAAAAGCTTCACACCTCCTCTTTACCTATCAGTTTCAGATGCTGGATCTGACTCAGCATCAAAAAATTCATCGTCGGAAGATTCTGCACTCATATTGATACTTGTGTTGCCACAAAAATTAGGAGACGTGAACAGTCTTCAACAACACAGCAAGTGAAATCGTGGCCTAGACTGAGTCTCAGAACATTCTTTTTGCCCCGAGCCTTCTCTATCCGTTGTCAGCCCTGCCAGCTGAAAATGCAAAAGACAAGAAAGGTTGGGTTGCCACGATTGACGTGTGTTCGGAAACATCCAGATACAAAAAAATCTCTTGAAGCTTGGCTTCGTTGCGTTGTTGACTTCACAGTTCACGTCTTTGCAGGTGCATTCGATCAGCGCTGACGTAGCTTTCCGCCCCGTACAAGTACCGTACCGCACTATAAAAAATTATCATGCATATTATGCGCATGCAGCTCAAGTAGTAAAATACTTACTCTACTTTCGCATCACTCATCACAGACTTGCGTCGTTGCTTGGCCTGCTTGTTGTCAGGAGCGACGTTCAAACGCTGCTACCGCGACCGAACACAACACTGGGACTGTACTCAACAGCTAGCTCTTCTCCTCGCTTTTCTCTTTACTTCTCCAATCGCATGAATCGACTGTCTGTGGTCTGACACACAGAACGTCAGAAGCGCGACTATCATCACCTACAAATGCATGACCGTCCGACCTTCATTTTCTGCGGCTCTTCTCGTTTCTTGGAACATTACTCGCTAGGTCTTGTCTTCAAACCGGCAGCATCGCCGTACAGGAGCGGCTGTGCAAGCTGGAAAGGACACAACGGCCGCTAGCAGCACCACTGCATTGCACGTTTCGTTTAGAGTAGCTGAACAAAATGGTAAGCAGATGAAAGAACTTATTTTTTAACTGTGGTCTATCCTCCTAACTTACATGTACTTGGCCTGTACTACGTGTTTGTAATGTAGGCGCTGACAAGACGAACTCAATGGAATCGCAGTATGGAAGACAAGCGACGTACGGAGGACAGGAAGAAGGAATACGAGCGTACCGCTCACACGAGAATGCTGGCCCAGGAGCGCGTGTTGGCAGCGAATGCGCTGAGCGATGACCGTGTGGAAGCGAAGCGCTTGGACCGCTTCATGGCCCAGCAGACACGTGAAGTGGAAATGAACAGACGACTGGAAATGGTAAGACCAAGGGTCCACGGATAGCCTCTGGCAAGAGTAAAATAGCTTATTAATACATAACAAGTCTTGGTAAGAACAATTGAACAAGCAATCGTAGGATCCATAGCTGCACAGCGGCCTCTGGGCAGGGACAGGCAAGGCACAACAAATGCATTGTAGAGTTAGCAACACAGGGACTGGGATACCATACAGGTCAGGTATTTTAGTAAT
Source organism: Sycon ciliatum (assembly GCF_964019385.1). Lineage (NCBI taxonomy): Eukaryota > Metazoa > Porifera > Calcarea > Leucosolenida > Sycettidae > Sycon > Sycon ciliatum. The sequence continues at coordinate 1,207,274 of NC_088646.1, forward strand.
ACAGTGTCCCTGGCTTCCTGTGTGTGTGTGTGTGTGTGTGTGTGTGTGTGTGTGTGTGCGTGTGTGTGTGCGTGTGTGTGTGCATGTGTGTGTGCATGTGTGTGTGTGTGTGTGTGTGTGTGTGTGTGTGTGTGTGTGTGTGTGTGTGTGTGTGTGTGTGTGTGTGTGTGTGTGTGTGGTAAATGGTGTGCCGGTGCTGCATGTGTGTGCGTGCATGCGTATGTGTACGGTGCGTGTACTGCAGGCTGAGCAGCAGAGGCAGTTACATCACCAGCAACAAGACCAGGAGGAGAGGCTGGCTGAGGTAAGTTGGTCTGCACGCCGACACTGATTGATTCTGGGACTTGCCGCAGCAGGATGCGTTCCGTCGGCTGAAAGAGCTTGTCGTTTCACTGAGCCCCAGCGCCAGTACCTGTACACCTTAGCATTAGTTTAGGTCTATGGTCAGTCAACACTCTAGGACCGGCAACTCCCTACCGACGGCCTGGCTTGGTCACATTGTGGATGGTTTATATTCTACTGCAGGGGCGTCGGAAGGTATTTTAGGTTGGTACGGTCAACCACCTGAAGTACAATTTACTTGTGTGGTTAGGGTGGTTCCTCTGAGAAACATCAACGTTTAGAGCCCAAATCAGCGCATTTTTTTGATTCATGGGGTACCTGGGGCAAAAAGCGATACGGTCAATACCGTAGTGGCCGTGGCGTGTCCGACACCCCTGTACTGGGGAAGGAGGGTCTATAAAAGCCACCGGCGTTTTGCTGTGGTGTTGAATGGCATACGTTTCCCCTTTGGAATATGTGGATGTGGGTGTTATGTTATATGTTAGTTATGGGTTGACAGATCTGTACACTGCTTTTTGTCCTGCTGCCTGTAATAGTTTGACTGCACATGCTGCTGCTGCCATTGGTTTTCTGTTGGTGTGCCTCTGTATATTGCCGCGTGCATGACAGGAAATGAAGCGCATCAAGTGGGAGAAGGAGAGGGACGTTCGTCTTAGGCAGCAGATCCGGGACACCAGGTAATGTTACACAGTATGCCAGGATGCATGGTGGAGGTCACAGCGATCATGTACAGAAGCATGCCCATTAGTAGATCATGTGACATGTAGGTTCATATACCTGTTCGGATGCATCTAGATTCTGAGGACTTGATCCTGTAAAAACCGGGCATTGTACATGGAGTTATAAATCATTTGAGCAGTTTGATTGTGACAGTCTGAGTCCGGCCAGCGTCCATTGTTGTGCTCGGAATGTCGAACGTCCCATTTCCTTGATGGTAGACTTGTTAACATGCACGTCATTAGCTTTTAGTCAGTTGTCCACTCACGAGCTCTTCAGACATGTAGAAGACAAAAAAAATGCTCAGGAGTATTCGCTACTCAGAGTTGGAGGGGGTTGGGGGGGGGGGGGGGGCATAGACATGAAACTTTGAGTGACAACTAATAAATCCCGAGCTTTTGTCTCCTGTGTGTGCGACTGCTTTGCATCCAACCACGGCATTTCAAGTTGAGCACTACTCCACAACCTGTTGCTACTTTTCATTTGCTATGTGGGTGCATGTGTTTTCCGGTTTTCTCGTTCATGCTTGCCGGGGCGTCTAGCCTGGAATTGCGGGAACTGGAGAGCAAGCTGAAAGCTGCGTACACTAGCAAGGAGCGGGCTGCCCAGCTTGCTGAAAGACAGCGACTGCTACAAGAAGAAAAGGTATAACCGTAGTCGAGAAGAGGTGTTGTACGCACTGCGGCTTTGTAGGCCAGGTAACATTGAAACCGGGAAATCGTAAGTGAGGCGGCGGGTGTGCCTACACAAGTCCCATGTAGTCTATGTTGATGCCTGTCATGGTCAGTGTTGCCGTGCCTGCTGATTCAATGCAGTGTACTCTCATTGACTGGTCTCTGGTCTCTGCTTGGTTTGATTTTCTCTGCTTGGTTTTGGTTCTTCTCTGCTAAGCGTTTGGAAGATGAAACCTCTCGGATTCTGCGTGAGGAATATGAGATGGCTGAAGAGCGCGCCAGGCAGGCAGAGAAGGAGGGTTGGGAGGAATCTGTGCGCTATCAACAGGACTTGGAGAAACAGCTGGATGAGCAGGTACGGCCAGTCAGCCACTGGTATAATAACGTTACTATGTGCCGAGAGTCTCTAACCAGACATGTGTGATAGTCTGCTGTATTTATATGTATAGGATCTGAATCATTCTATCAAGATCCAGGTGGATGCTTTTAAAATCGTACATTATAATTATAGTGATCTCACTCATGACGTGAGTATGTCATTTTACACGCTGCTTTGGTGTTTGTTATTGTGACACTGAATAAGCAGGAGTGGTGAACGCTAGTATATGTAGTGTGGGGAGCAAACCCTTTCCTAACAAATCATCACCGAAGTCGCTACCACTATTTTGTACTCTAGTACTGCACCCCCATTTGTGCTGTACATGGCCGCCGCGGGATGGTGATTTGTTGACCGTGTCAACGATGCCCATCCTAGGTGTGCTGGGCGACCCATGATTCAATCAGGACTGTTCGCAATGTTGAGCCCCGGATTGGGTGGCATTGACCATGATAGCAACAGGTGCCCATGTGTATTACGTATGTCTGATTATTTCCTAATGATTGCGTAAGCAGTAACTACAATGTAAGCATGAAACTCTGAGTAGCGACGAACTAGCCTTGCTTGTCCTTGTTGTTCTGTGTATACGTATGTGTGTTTGTGTAGGAGCAAAAGCGCCAGGAGGCGTATGAGGAGTTCTTGAAGGAGAAGTTGATGATTGATGAGATCGTACGCAAGATCTACGAGGAAGACCAGAGGTACATGTACTGTAATTGACTGCTGTGTCAGGGCTAATTCTATTAAACTAGTCGGTCTCCCACTCACGGTGCCGCGAGTCTTTTCCGTCAAGGGTCCAGGGGCAATGTTGGGGGGGGGGGGCACTGTCTGTGGAAGTAGTGGCTTCAATACACAAACCCAGTGCTGCATCAGCAAAGTGAATCAGCTAATAAGATAAAACTATCAAGGACAGGTAGGCTCGATGAAAAGATTGTCAAAGATTTCTTTTAGCTGGCTCACTGTCTGCCGGGCACTGTTCACCATGCCAGCCCCATACTCTAATGTGCACCCAGGTCGTAGTCCGAGGCTGTACTGTAGCAACAACTGACATTGTGTGGGTACTCAGTTACTCTGTTGCTCTGGCCGTGATGCAGGGAGCGGCAACGTGATATGGAGAAGAAGCAAGCAACGCAGCAGTATGTGCGCGACTTCCTTGAGAAACGTGACGAGGTGAGTTGGTCACTTACGTGTACAGTAAATCCTGTCAGCTCGGGTGACCACTCGGATAAGGCAACCACCTGTCCCTGAAGACCACTGCAACCATGACCAAATATGGCGATGCTAATTCCAGTCAAATGACCCTGGATAAGGAGCCTGACCACCTGGTAACAGAGACCACGTTTTGAAGGTCCCTTGAGAGGGCGTCTAAGACAGATTTCACTGTACGTTCCGGCAATACTTTCAATACTACGGCATCTGCTCAGTGACTGTGGATGTCTAGCTTAGGGTATTTAGCGGTAAAACACAGTGTGCAAATAATTATTATGCATTGCATTCTAAAATTTCTTCAAGGTTACTTACTTTATGGGTGGGTGGGTGTTAGGTACACTAGCTGCTAGTACGCTGTCAGGGATCACAATAGGACTTGAGGTTGATTGATTGATTGATTTGATATCTATTTTTTTAAAGGATTGTCCAAAGGCAGTGACATTCAATGTATGCTGATAGCATCAGATCTGCTCTGTTGTCCCTTGTTCTACCCGACACATAGTGGCGTGAGATGGAGAAGCAGCGCATGGAAGAAGAGAACCGCAAAATCTTGGAGTTTGCCAACCAGCAGCAGACGCGCGAGCGGGCGCGTCAAGACAGACAGCGTGAAAGAGAGGAGGCGATGGCTAAGGTTCAGATGGACGTAAGTCTGACGCATGCATCCTGATTGGCGTACAGGTGTGCTGTGGATTTGAGGCATGCGCCAATGACAATAGCTAGCTACATGCAGCATACCATTGATACAGGTTGAATCTATTTGGTGTTAGCTGCGGTGGTTGGTATGATGTAAGTTGAGTATGGCGATGCAAGTTACTGTGTCTAGAACGTATGGTCACAGCATCTTGCATCAATGCCGGTTTGCGTGTGATCTACCAGCATTGGTGTGCCTTGACGGACACTCCTAGTCCTGGCCAGTCAAGAGTGTTGTGACTTCTAGTGCTGTGCCTATGCCCTGAGTCAATCAAACCCAGGCCCTCGGAGGCCGCACATATACACGCGTCCACTGTTCTGACGGTCTAGACACACGGCTGCGATCTTCCAACAAACTGGGTTTGAAACGGTATTCTGCGCATCCGGGGACGAGAGCCGCACAACCTGGGCAGCTTGAGCAGAGTGAGCAATATTGCTGGTTTTGGTCACTTTGCTGTTGTACATTGCGTGATACAACAGATTGCAAGTGGTGTGGCTCTCAAGCAACAAGAAGCGGAGGAGCTGGAAAGGTGAGGGTTTGTTAGAGACAACCGGTCATAATAATTATTATATTCCCACTACCAGTCTGCTATTACAGTGCATAGTATCAAGCACGGAGAAGTATCATTCCACGTATGGTTTCAAAGAGGTGTATCTCTCTGTTTTCTTTGTTTACCCCCCCCCCCCTCCCTCTATCTCTCTCTCTCTCTCTCTGTCTGTCTCTGTCTCTCTCTTTCTCTCTCTCTCTCTAGGCTCTCTCTCTCTCTCACTTTCTCTCTCTCTCTCTCACTTTCTCTCTCTCTCTCTCTCTCTCTCTCTCTCTCTCTCTCTCTCTCTCTCTCTCTCTCTCTCTCTCTCTCTCTCTCTCTCTCTCTCTCTCTCTCTCTCTCTCTCTCTCTCTCTCTCTCTCTCTCTCTCTCTGTGACTGTGTGTATGACTGTGTGTTCATGTGTGCACTTCTATGCTCCAGAATTCGATTGGAACTGGACTTGGAAGAGCAAGAAGAACGTGACCGGCACAAGGAGAGGGTAAGAGAGTGTCAGAGTCACTTTGCAATCTTCGGCCGTAAACTCACATTTCAAAGTGTTAAAATGACTATTGACATCTTGCATGGTTGCCGGATAGCTAACCGGGAATGAATACAGCATGTGCAGTTCCCATCTCTCCAGTATCCAAGACTATCGGCTCAGAACCGAGCGGCATGTGATCAGTGTAGTTCCAAACAGCATGCTTTCATTATGCTCTATCATGCTGCCCAAATCCAATGTCCTCTGGTCGTATCAAGTTTCGGTGCTGCTTTGTCTCATGTTGGGGTCTCAGAGTGACCTGGAGGCTCGTATTCGTCAGCGTCTTGACCTGCAACGAGCTCACAGCAACCAGTTGGCCTGGAGGGACCAGCAGAAGCAGGCCATGAGGGAAGAGGAGGACGAGTTCCGTCGACAGGTTGGTGCTATGTCTACAAGTAGTAATATTACGACTCCTTTCACTGTCATCATTCATATTGTGCATGCGTAGGAAATACATGTCTTTTCGCCTTGACGGATTCTGAGTGTGAGGCACGATAATGGCAACGAAGATGGAAGATGTACCATGCCGTGCCATGCTGTACCTTGCTGTGTCATTCTGTACCATGCCGTATCATGCTGCATCATGCCATGCCGCATACCATGTTCAGATGATGGCTAAATTGGCTGAAGATGATCGTATTGAGCAGATGTCAGCGCAGAGGAGACGCATGAGACAGCAGGAACATACCAGAGCTGTGCAGAAGATGATCGAAGACAGACAAGAACAGCTTGCTCGTGACAAGGTAGGCTTGCTGCAAAGGCTACATGTGCTGCTGTGCAGTGTGCATGCGTTTTGCAGTGTGCGTGCACTGTGTGTGTGTGTGTGTGTGTGTGTGTGTGTTTGTGTGCATGCATGTGTGTGTGGGTGCATGCATGTGTGTGTGTGCATGCATGTGTGTGTGTGCATGCATGTGTGTGTGTGCATGCATGTGTGTGTGCATGCATGTGTGTGTGTGTGCGTGTGTGTGTGTGTGTGTGTGTGTGTGTGTCCCATATGGTGCAGTGGTATGTGCAGCGATTTCCAATCGATAGGTTGCGGGTTCGATTCCCGACGATTATGGTCACACACGTCTTTCTTCTCTTTCTCGGACTCTTCCTGACTTTTCTTTCATTCTCCTGGGTGGTTACCAACAGCCAGTGCATGCCGGAGTATGTGGTGTGATGTGTGTGCGGGAAAAAAAAGACCAAAATAGGGATTCACTGGCCAGAAAAAAGTCACTTCAAAATAGCCGTATGGTGTAGACCAGGCTGAATAGTGACGGTCAATTCTTCAGCCTTGCAAGCTGTTGAATGGTGCAATCCCAGCACAAGTGGTCACGCGGCGTGTGTGTGTGTGTGTGTGCATGCATGGTTGTGCTGTGTGTGTGTGTGTGTGTGTGTGTGTGTGTGTGTGTGTGTGTGTGTGTGTGTGTGTGTGTGCGCGTGTGTGTGTGCATATGCATTCATCAACATACGGCGTTCCAGATCTCACGTACTGGTATAGCAGGTGTGCTGATTGCCGGATGGAATGCAGTGGACAATTGTCACTTGTTTGTTTCATGAATTCTTATCCACTTATAATTGATATTCTTCCCAAATATTCATCACATCTCTGCCTGTCTGTCTGTCTGTCTGTCTGTCTGTCTGTCTGTCTGTCTGTCTGTCTGTCTGTCTGTCTGTCTCTGTTGCAGGTTGCTGAGCAGGAGAGACTGCTTGCCGAACAAGAACACCAGGCTAACATTCAGCGTATAGTGGAGGAGGAGAGACAGAAACTGCTGCAGGAGCATGCGTCCAAACTCCTTGGATATCTTCCGAAGGTGAGACATGTAGAATGTGATTTGAGCCCTGGCGTAATAGGGCTTGAAAGTTATGACGTTAACATCAGATTTCTATTTTGGATCCACTAAGGTGTGACTTTGCTATTGCCTAAGTATGTGGGTGCATAGCAACCCACTCATGTTGTATGCAGGGGTGACTTTTACTTCGCCACCAGTTGTAACCCCGCCCCCAGTAGCCAAACCAGTCAGTTTCACTGGCTACAACACCTTGCGGTGAGTAAGACGGCTTGAAATGTGCTTGGATCCGTACAAAAACTGGATCCAAGTGTATCCAGTTTTTGAATTTTTGAAATTGTTGCTATGCTGTGACGTAGCACTTTCAAGCCCTATCCATGGCCCTCGCACCCAATCAAATTGCTTTGACATGCATGTTCACAAAGGTTACCATAGTAACACATTCCATCCTCGTGCACAGGCTTCCAGCTTTGGCTCGGCCTCAAGCAAGTAACTTACATGTTCATAGTGAAAGCTGTATTGGACCAATCTTTGTTGAGTGCTGTGAGGTGCGTTGTAGTGGGCTGTGAGGTGCGTTGTTGTGTGCTGTGAGGCCAATGAGGTGCGTTGTAGTGTTGGCAGCATGGTGTACCTGTGTGCATGACTGGTCATCGCCTCTGCATGGTCTTGGTGTAATTATGAATGGTGCAAGAAGTCTGACGGTACAGTGACAGTACAGGAAAATAGGGATCCAGCGCAGATCGTGTTTCTGCTTCTAAGAATATTCGCATGCATTGACGTGCTGTATTCAAGTACTAGCAAGAGTACGGCTTATGTACTCTTGCTACTACAGTCATATACAGTCATGTAATCACTATGACTCTACTGTAAATTATATTTGTGTCTGCTCTTCGCCATTACAGGGCGTGCTGCGAGATGATGGCGATGTAAAGCGCTTGGGAGAAGACTTTGAGCAGATGTATCAGGCAAGGAAGGCTGATCTGTTCTCCGAAGACGGCTGGTGATCGAGCGTGCAGCTGCCAAGGCGAGAGAACACCCCATCTACCTGCACAGCGGTTACTAACCAACACCAGGAAGGCTACCATACTAATTACCAGCACTGGTATTTCCCACAAGCAACCAAGACAGTACTACTAGTACTATGAACACTTTGAACAGACTTGATGAACAACAGTTGTGCCAGAATCCCTTTTTCAAGTACACACGGTAGATGTAGTATGGTTATATGAAAATCTTAAGCACAGTAGTTAGCAGTAAGTAGTAGTATGTAGTATCTTCTGCTGTTATGTGACCATCTACGAGTACAAGTGCATATCAACCTCATCACATGTAGCCTGTACATATTGCTGAGCAAGTAATTGAGAATGTATGCGTGTGTGTGTGAGAGAGTGAGAGTGAGTGAGCCAATGTGTAGCTGCTAAACTTGTTGCTGCAAGGCAATCAATCACTTGGATTACAAAAACTAAAAAAAACCTAACCATTGACATAATCACCATTGACATAATAGTCACAGCAGAAAGGTTGCAAAACAATCATGTGTAAATATATAATTCAAAGTGCGTGTGTGTTGTGGTGTTGTAACTCATGGCGGCATAATAGCACTGTTCATAGTAGCAGAGTGTAGGGGTAGTGGCAAAGTGCAGTGCCCCTGGACCTAGGTAATAGTAGTCCTACGAAGAGTGACGGCTGTGTGTTTAGTGTGTTTAAGTACAGGTTACCATTACACTTTCAAAGTAAAACTAGATAATGTGGAGACATCACAGCAGGAGCATGCACCAAACACAGTCTAAAACAAAAGAAGTAAAAAATAGATAATAAAAGGTGGCTTAAAACACAGTGGAGGGAGAGAGGGTAGAGGGCCTGGATAAAAACAAGATACAAGGGTCACGGATATTGAATTGTACCATACTCACGGCAAACTCAAACATGTACTCTGAAAGTAGCGCTACAAGATTAAGTGGGTAGCAACAGGAAGGGCATCTGCATAGGCAGATACGGGTGCCAAGACTAGCATTACGGCTTTGAAGCGGCTGCAAGCTGTTCTTGGCTAACTCCACTAAACATTCTGTAAAGAAGCAAAGAGGTTCACCCACGAGGATGGACACGCACACACACACACGATCATACACACACACGCACACACACACTTGTACTTGTTGCTCACTGCCAAAACTGGTCACGTTGGTCTCCCCGGGAGAGGGGAGAGAGACTCAAAAGGAATCTTGGAAAGATGACTCAATTGGCTATTGAACCACCCGACGGCCGACATCCCCTGAAATCCCCAAAACTCTGGGTGAAAATGATCCCACTTATGGGCTCACCACACCTCAGTAAGTGGGTGAGGACAAGGTGCAGAAAAAATGATTGACGGCATCAGGGTATCCGTCCCGGGATCCAACTGCAGTTACCCCTGCCCCCAGTGAAGGTAATACTTGCTACTAGTGTGGGTGGCTAAATCAGAGTGGATCTGATATAAGCGTCACTAGCAGCATTGATTACACAAGAGTTAATCTAGCCAGAAGCAGTCCATGGTTAACAGGTATGTATACTTCAAATAGAAAGTATATGAACCCTGAAACCAACAAAGGTGGCAGATACAACAATACACCATCATACAGCCGAGCCTGTTGGCAACAGGCCCAACACAATCAGGCATAAGTGTACCCACCAACCGAACTAGCTGGCACACACACACGCACAATCATACATACACACACACACACGCATACACACACGCATACACACACACACACACACACACACACACACACACACACACACACACACACACACACACACACACACACTGACATAATTATGTTACGGGTGGGTTACTTCTCACTGGGTTGAGGAGAGTTTCGTTTTTTTAATGATAGCTGAAAAATCCATCGATTCTAGCTGCTGTCTAGTCAATATACCGTAGTGGTCAGGTGCTCGTGCATACACCAGTCACCTGATCACCCTAGCCTCACTCGAGTTGAACCTTCGTGTGAAAGTTGTAGCCTGCAGGCACGGTGACCAGGCGACTGGTGTACGCATGAGCACGTGACCGCTTACTCAACCGTGTTCGATTAGGAATAAGGGCCGACGCTGCATCGCAGCCTTTTCGGACCAAAACCAGTCGACTCCAAAAGACTACTACATACCGTAAAATTCCGTTAATAAGCCCCGAGCGTATACTTTGCAGAGCGTCAAACCGGGCGTATATTAGGGCATGGGCGTTATTTCGGACGCAATATGCAGAAGATCAATCAATCAGCAACCCACTAGTTTCAGTGAACCACCATTCACACTGAGCGCGGTACAGGTACATAAAACCATAGCTGGAAATTTGGTCGTAACCAAGAATGTAGCGATAAATTACAGATTTGATAGGTAAACCACTTGCTATGGTAAGTACAAGGCACAACAGGTACCGGCATGGTTGAAAACGTCGTGACGCTGAAGCAGGTAAGGCAGAAAACTAGATGACCCTGAAATTAGTTTGTACGCGAACGCACGCTCGCGCGCTGGTCATTTTGAGTCCACTTTACGCCCTGGGCTTATTTCGAGCATGGGCGCTAAAACGGACTTGAAGTGTACACCGCCTAACACTGGGCTTATTAGGCCACACGTTTTTATTTCTATGTTTCTCGTCACCTGAAAATCTAAAAACGTATGCGAGAGGTGGAAAAAAAATAAAAAATGACCGAAAAATAAAAAAAGCTTATTAGACCTTTGTTCACACTAAAATCCACCAATACACCATGCAATACACCATGCACAGTTTGCAACTAGTATGTGGTAGGAGCTTCTGTCACAATCTGTGCATGTGCAGCTAGATTGCGCACAATAATTGGTGACCTCGCATCATGTGTCGCGTAGGCCAGGCCACATTATGTACATGTGCATGAGTGTGCTGGTCCCCACATGCACAGTCAGTGCAGCACTTTTTTTTTCTTTTTTCCTCCAGACTCCTGAATCGTATGCGCGCGGGTGACGAGAAACATAGATATAAAAACGTGTGGCCTTATCGGACATGGGCGTTATTTAGGGTGGGCTTATTTACGGAATTTTACTATGGGCCAATCGCGGTCGTCCGTACTTTATAAGAGCGAAATGGCGCTTTTAGTGACATGTTGCATACAAATCCCCATCTAGTAGGGCGCAGTCACCCAATTTCAGTGGAAGTGGCGAGTTCGATTGGGAATAAAGGAGGAAGGGAGCATCTCAGCTTCCTCGGACCAAGACCATCCGACTCAGCACCTCGAAGACTACAACTGATAATGCGGGATGGCCCCTAATGAAGTACATGAACAAATCCAATTCCCCGAGTTCTAGATATCCGAAGATTACATGATAAATTCAAACAGTGTGAGTGTGTGTGCTACTCAGGGAAACTCACCCTTCAAGGTCAATGCTTGCCATAATCTCCTTGACCTTGAGCAGAAATCCTTCATTGCTACTGGCCTGAGCCGGGTCCACTAGCATGCTGTGTAACTTCTTCATGTACATATCAACGGAGGTTGGAACAGCTACAAGTCCAGAGTCAGGTAACGATACCTGCAGACGAGAGAGAGATAGAGAGAGAGAGTGAGTGTGAGATAGAGAGAGAGTGAGAGAGAGATAAAGACAAAAAGATAGAATGTGTGTGTGTGTGTGTGAGAAGGGGGGGGGGGGGTGCAACACCAGTCCTGCCAACACTGTACTCTCGAGAATCTCTGGCAAGTTTACACATTGCACATACTAACATAAACCAAGAAGCAGAACCCCAACAAACATCGGTCTTCTACAGTGCTGCTGAAATAAATCTGATCATGCGAGTCAATGCCAGCAATGTCACGCCGGGCGCTGTGTAGTCTCAGGCCTGTGAATAGTGGGCTGTGCACTGGTGCACGGGCAAACTGCACTCACCTAATCAGATTTCATTGAGCAGCACTGTAGCTACCCAGATCTGGGTGACATGTACAAGCTCCTTCATGCTGTCAAACCTAATGCTTACATTTTCAAATTTCGTAATGATCGTCGTTCGCAATAGGTTCAGCTTCTTCTCAAGGAGTACGTTAGCTGTTTGCCGCTGTTCAGCTTCTTGGTCAAGATGGCTGACAATTTTCTGGAAGTCAGCAACAGTGGAGAGAGAGAGAGAGAGAGAGAGAGAGAGAGAGAGAGAGAGAGAGAGAGAGAGAGAGAGAGAGAGAGAGAGACACACACACACACACACACATACACAGACAGACAAGAGCAGAAAACTAGAAAATCCTGTACTGCATTGCTGATCTTCAATGCAACATATCCCAACAGGAAAGTACACATTGACATACCACGATGAGAGCGTCAAGCTAGATGTAAAATACGATCTTCCTTACTCCAAAGATTATCTTGGTCAGAGAATAGATAATCCGGTCTTCACACACACACACGCGCGCGCACGCACACACACATCATGTACCATGTATACGTCCGTCACAAGAGAAGCACACAAATCTGCAAATGCACTGGATGTGCACCCACAGATTTTCTCTTATCGCAACGATAGCGAACAAGATCTGAATGAGACCAAGAGTCCATAACCCCCCAGAGTGTGCAACTCCAGGTTGGGGTCTGGCGCAACGAAATCCAAACATTGCGTCATCCGGTCCCCGGGCAAGCATGGGCGGATGGGGCCATGTGCATATCTGGTACATCGGGCGGGGGTTCCAAGTACAAAGTTGAAGCAAGCCACGGAAGTGTCACGTAAAACGTTTGCTCCACGGGCTATGCATTACAGCAGTGTCAGCAGAACGGCTTTGATTTCACAGTCACAGAATTTTTTTATTTGAAGAGAGTTTCTCTGCTCGTTGTCTGAAAAGCTTGTATTGGGAGAGTTCGTGACTCCGGGATAGCAAGAATAGGCATGGATATAGATTTACAAGATTTGATGGAAATACATGTAGCTCTTGGCACACGGCATGAAGACCCGATCGATTTCGAAGTAGATGTGCTTCAACCTGCTCCTCAGTCCCATTTTGGTACAATTTCCAACACTCGACAATCGAGAGAAGAAAATGAGGAGCCCAGATCGAGCAAAAACTGACGAATATCGTCCACAGAGACACTGCACTCCGGCGACAATGGGGAGCGCTTTGCTTTAGGTTCAACAGTGGCCATTGTTCTTCTCTTATCGGAGAGACACTCAAAAGAGAAAACTGTTCGACAACTCTAAAATAATTCTTTGTGTACTTAACGTACTTGAGCCTTTCAGGCGTGTTACGTGGCCGTGGATTCGTAAAGAAAGACCCCAAATTGGGCAAACGGGCGAAGTAGGTCCGGGCCAAACTTCCCATTTCGTCATAGCTACTCACTACATGACGTATGAAGTTTGGATTTCGTTGCGGCACTGTTTGTGCTGAGAAGGATCACGAGTTGCACACTCTGGGGAGTTATGGACTCTTGATGAGACAGATCAAGACTTGCGCCAGATAACTGTCTAATCCACACAACTGGCGAAGCCATGTGAATCGACCACCAATGCACACCTGGTCTACACCACACAGAGTACATCGGCATAAAACGGCCAAGACAGTTACCTATGCACACCCTACACTTGCTGGGGTAACCAGTATAGACAGCACGCTGCTTTGATAGAAGCAGACACTAGATGCACTGCACACACACACCTTTGACCTTTGACCTTTGACGCCCATCGCCGGAGGCGATGATAGCAATGCTACGGCAGAAGCCATAGCAACTTGTGCTGGGATTACACCATTCAACAGCTTGCAAGGCTGAAGAATTGACCGTCACTATTCAGCCTGGTCTACACCATACAGCTATTTGGAGTGACATTTTCTGGCCAGTGAATCCCTTTTTTTGGTCTTTTTTCATTTTTTTTCTTCATTTTTTTTAGGGATGAAACGATCATCCATTTCTTCTTATCGAGTACCGTTTATTATTAACGATCGAGTTATCATAAAATGAGTATGCTGAATTTGTATGACAAATAAATTTTACTGGTCTCCGGGGAATATGTGCATGACACACCGGATCCCAAAATGCGAAGGTGCCTAGAAAAAGGTGTGAATTTTGTCACCTTGGATGACGCGTGCTGGAGTTGACTATGCAGACAGTGTGACTTAGCTAGTACTATGCACATGTACACTGCACATGTACAAGTCGTGCATACTCGATAACAGCATAACGAGTAGCGATCACAGAGATAACGAGTAAGTTCCGAGTAATCGGTGTACTCGTTTCATCCCTAATTTTTTTCTTTTTTTCCCCGCACACACATCACACCACATACTCCGGCATGCACTGGCTGTTGGTAACCACCCAGGAGAATGAAAGAAAAGTCAGGAAGAGTCTGAGAAAGAGAAGAAAGACGTGTGTGACCATAATCGTCGGGAATCGAACCCGCAATCTATCGATTGGAAATCGCTGCACATACCACTGCACCATATGGGACACACACACACACACACACACACACACACACACACACACACACACACACACACACACACACACACACACACACACACACACACACACACACACACACACACTACTACTACTACTACTACTGTAGCTTGGTTGCGACAAGGGCCACACCACTCCGAAAGGAGCCAGAGTCATTGTCAGGAGCAGAAACGGAGATGACGACTCAGGTCACTCTGTCGACGGAACTGACAGCTGCAGCGAGAACAGCGAACACCATATGACGCTCTATCAGACTCGGTTGCTCGATGGCCACGGTCGCACTTGTGACGTCTGAAACCAGGCACTGACTTGAATTGCCGATTGCATGTCACACACAAGAGAGAAGCTGGGACGTTGAGCGGAACAGGTGATGCCGGCGCGGAGGCTTCCAATGGTAAACAATGATGTACACGCAAGCCACCACGAGAGTGAAACCACCTCCTGCATGTACCACACTACACAGCACCACGCTGATCCTGGATGGGGAGACTTCGCTCTGCGCTACACTTGTGTCTTGCTTTGTCACCTGGCCGACGAAACGAACGGTGGCAGATAAGACAGTCATGGGAAGGACCGGCGAGGCTCGGCTCAACGGCAGACACCCGCCAGGCAGACCGATCCTGAGCAATCCCAAACCAAGCCAGATGGTCAATGGTCAATGGTCAATGGTCAATGGTCACACACACACACACACACACACACACACACACACACACACACACACACACACACACACACACACACACACACACACACACACACACACACACACACACAAAAACCACCGCCACCATACATGCCCGTCACACACGCCCGCACACGCACCTTCAGTTGCTGAATGTGATTGCTCAGGACGCTGTTCTTCTCTTCAGCTTCGGCATTCGCACGCCGGAGTGCTTGCAGTTCTAAATCTTTTCCTGAACAGAGTAGAGTAGAGCACAGGGAAACAGCGAAACAATTCAATATAAAGTACCCTGGGTGTAACACACTATGGCATAAGAAATGCTATTTTTGACCACCCTGCATTGAAACATTACTAACAAGCCATTTGACCTTGGATATAGAGTACATGATTGTAATGTTGTGGACATTGAAATGCGTTGAGAAAGTCAAGTGGCCACGGATGCTGGCCTCGCAGCCATGAGCACTGCTGGTCCTTTCCGCAGTGGGTGTGTGCGTGTACGCGCTAAGGCAGTAAAGGCGCCGGCCCTGGTCATTCCAGCAGATGTCAATGTCCACAACAGTACCTCGGTTACAAAGTACTGAGTACAGATTATAATTATGGCTATTGCGTACATGATATACTGAACTGTTTCACCGTAGATATGGGTAGTGTGCAGAAACAACAGCTATCAAATATGACTATACAGCACACAGCAATGAAGGTGCAGAGAAGGGGCAACGGGCACAGCATACATTGACACAGCACAGCATACATCGACACAGCACAGCATACATCGAAACAAAACAGCATACATCGACACAGCACAGCATACATCGACACAGCAAAGCATACACATTGATACAGCACAGCATACATCAACACAGCACAGCATACATCAACACAGCACAGCATACATCAACACAGCAAAGCATACATCAACACAGCACAGCATACATCGACACAGCACAGCATACACCAACACAGCACAGCATACACACAGACACAGCACAGCATACATGACTAGATACTGGTTAACTTGTCGCCAGCGAGACACAGACCCACCTTTGTTATAGTCCAGGAACTCGTCGGTGAAAATCGGTAAGTTGAATCCAGGTGCTTCAATCTTACCCTGCATCAACACGCCAGCAAAGAGAGAAGGCAGGCAATGGCATAAAGGCATTTCAAGTTACAACTGACACACTACCACTACTGGGCTATGACTGAAAGAGAACAGGACTTGGGCCCACTAGACTATGCACACAGAGGTGAAGACAAGAAGATCACGCGTGCCAGTCGCAATGCAGTGTGATCACACCAAGCAAGAGACAGCTGTGGACGATAGCAGGTCAACCAGTGAATGGCTAACAGATACACTGCACAGACTACAGTTGCGCTCGGTGAAATCCGACCCAAAGTGCAAAACTGGCGCCCTGTACCAGTTTTGATTACATCATCGTATCTGTACATGTGTACGTTCAGCAGCATTCGTGCCACTTCCAGGGCGTCAGGGGCCGTGCAAAAACAGGGCGCCAAATGTGCACTGGGTCGAATTTCACAGAGCGCAACTGTATGTGCAACATCCAGGCCATAGAGTGTAGATGCATCACTGGCATCCATGACAAAACCCCCGTGAGAATGCCACATCGGTGGTTCAGTGCTATATCGCGCAGTGTGGCACTGCATGTCCAGTACATGTACAGCTCTGCTGTAACTAAAACTTCAGCAGTGCACAACCACATACAGGCCATCCTGCATTGGTGTGCGAAGCAAACAACTTCGAGAAATACCTACAGCAGGTAATAAGGTGCGATATTTACAAGTTGCGAATAATCAATGGAGATATCGCAACACGATCTAACAGGCCAGGATTGATCAGCACCACCATGTAATCGTACATGTCCACTCATACATGGTAAGACGAATAGGCATAGCGAGCACACACACACCACTAACCTCTGTTTATCAGGAACACGCAGCACCCATGAGCAAAGAAGAGGAGAGAGAGAGAAACACACACACACACAACGCATTAGAGTGATGACAACAGCAAATGTGTATACTGAATACTACATGCACATGTTATCTCACAACTACATTCACTTCAGAGTCCGGCCAGAAAGCACTGGTCTTCTTTTGAAGAGTTGCCAACATGTGATCTTCACTCTGTTCCCTACATACTCTGTACACACACACACACATACACACACAGACACACACACAGACACAGACACACACAGACACACACAGACACACACACACACAGACACACAGACACACTACTACTACTACTACTATGTACAGCTACCCTATCGGGCCACGCCGCTCCCAGAAGCGGGAGACAACGACAAGAAGAGAGAAGAGAAGAGAGAGAAATCGCAAAGTCAACAATATTTGGCATGGCGTTGCAAGTCCTGTGGCCTTTACACACACACACACACACACACACACACACACACACACACACACACACACACACACACACACACACACACACACACACACACACACACACACACACACACACACACACACACACACACACACACACACACACACACACACACACACACACACACACACACACACACACACACACACACACACACACACACACACACACACACACACACACACACACACACACACACACACACACACACACACACACACACACACACACACACACACACACACACACACACACACACACACACACACACACACACACACACACACACACACACACACACACACACACACACACACACACACACACACACACACACACACACACACACACACACACACACACACACACACAGTGCCATGTTCAGAGCAGTTCCCATGTGGAATTGCTCGCAAAAACAACAACTGAAACATACTGTACCAGGTAGTTTCTCTGTAGTGCACTACTAATTGCCCCACAGCAAGAGTCAAGACGACCCACTCACTGCACAGCAGCCAGGAGCCAGAGACCTGCAGGCTGCTACTCACCATTCTGCTGCTTTTGAACGAGCGCTTTCTTCTGCACAAACGCACTGTATGCCTCGGTTTGCTTGTAGTTTGCGAGCTCTCGCGAGTACGCAATTTTGTCGTGTTGAGCCTCAGAGCGATAGCGCTGTACAGGGCAGCAGCAAAGAAGAAAAGTTCATTGATTCAGATATAGTAGAGCTATTATAACTAGGAAGACAAGTGACAGCCTGCAGGCAAATGCAGTAGAGCCCATATGACTAGAGCAACAAGTTCACATGGGTCCTTGCTGGTAAAGCAACGATGCTCAACATGGCTACAGCAGCATGCTTGCAGTGGTCCTTGCCTACAGTGGTAAGGATGCCCCGAACAGGACTCACATCTTTCTCTGCTTGCGGCATGTCCGTCCACCGCGTACCAAGGATACGAGTGGCTTCAGTGAACGGAATGTCAGGCTGCTCCTTCCGCAGAACTTCCCGCTGTTCGTTCAGGAAACGAATGTAGCCGGTGAGGGGCGGTCGCGGTGCATTCTCATCCCGGTCTTCCCGACGACTACGGCCTTTCTGCCAACCACTACGACGCTGCCCCTACAAAGTACAACACAGACCAAATTGAACGTGAGTCAGTGACATGAGTGCAGAAATCAATACTGCAAGACATGTATATATAACGAGTAGTGCCGAGTCGGGTAGCATTTTCTCGGGGTATCGGGTTCGGGTAGTTTTCCACGGGTAGCACAGGTGCCCGATCGGGTAATAGACACCCTTAGCAAAAAACGGTTGTAACGGTATTATCGTAAGGGGGAAAATACCGTGCTTTGGGTTCGACCTTTAGCAAGATGCACGCTATTTTTAGTACGCTGTTGCCACGAGAATAGCTTTGATTTCGCGCGGTACAACCATTTTTGTCACCATATACGCGATACAAGGTGAAATGCGTACGGACTATGCAATATTTGGCCAAAACACGTACCGTTGGTCAAAACGATAAATCAGCCCCCGTAACGTTTATATGCTGCAGCTTCAACGCTATTTGGGTGATCAAGGTACCGTAAAAAATAGCGTTACCGTTGTTTGCTAAGGGTGTCTAATGTATCCATGGTAACACCACAATGCATCCCTTCCCTTACACACTGGGGAGACATGCAGAGTATTACATGAATTTGTACGCGTGCCCTGGAATGTCATAATTATGTCATCTGCGACTTCAGGTTTTCGGGTACTATTCTGTACCTGACTACCCGAGGTCCTCACGGGTAGCACTGGTACCCGACTACCTGTGCACACCCCTAATGACGAGGAAGTAAATCTAACGTTTTAACGGGTGACATTTCTCCGTTATAATAAGTTCTGTTGAGGCTGTTATGCAACAATGTGTTACGTCCGGATATGGCTGAAGACTGCAAGATCGCTAACATATCTTCTCGTTAACCAATGCATTTTGGACAATTGCTAATTTCGCAACCCGTTATAATAACATGCCTTACAGTAGTACCAAGAGTAGATAAACAAGAGTGTGCAACTCCGGATCTCTCCTGCACAATCTGCAGATACCCCCGCCGGAATTTTTTGTTGACGTCACCTTTTTTCAGAGAAACGCGCATTTTGCCGCAGAGCAGTGTGAGAGCACGTGCTGGGCACCGACCTTTGTACTGTAAAGCCCGGCCAAGAGCACGAGGGAAAACTTTCCGAAAGACTCGCAGCGCGTGCATCGTCGAAAAGATTAGATCAACAAAAAATTCCGCCGTGGGCCTACCCATCCGGGAGTTGCACACTCTTGTTTATCTACTCTTGGTAGTACTGTACTGCCTTCAAATGAACACACGTAATACAGCATTCACACGTAATACAGCATTCACACGAGGAGGAACCAGTTAGCTGAGACAAATATCACTCACCTCTGGAGGTTTGATTCCAGACTGTGCTTGGCCACCTAACAAGTCGACTGCATAGCGAATGTCGCTCTCCACAGACTGTGCACATATCAGCAGCAAGACCAGAGGGAACAGCAACAGCAGAAGCAGCACCACCACAACCACCAGGAGCAGCGGCAGCAACAGTAACACTTGTTAAGGTGTATCCAAAACTTGAGTTTTAAACCACAGGGAAAGGGCGGTTTGATCTTCCACACTGCTCTGGTGAAGCTGTACGATGTAACCAAGGCAACCCACCATGCAGCTGGCCCATAGGAGAGAGATCACAGTTGCACGCTGTTGGTTATGGAGCGCTGGCTACATGCATGCAGCAGCTGGGATTTCGGCCTATGGTTGGTGGATCTGATCCATACTCACCACTGAGCTAAATCTGATGTCTGCCCATGGGGTAGCGGAGTCATATGGGGCGGAAAGGTACTGCAAATCCAGAAAAATGTACTACTGTAATTCTTGCACACCTCACAGCACCTCACAGCAGATTATATAATTTGTCACATCCCTTTAGTTTTCTCATTGGTTGTATAGTTAGTACCTGATGGTATACATAATCCCATGTTATTGAATATTACCAATCAGTGACGACTTTCCACTGAAGACAGTCACAAGAAAAAGCTCTGGATTCAAACTTGACTATGTTGTTTTGTGTGTGTGTGTGTGTGTGCGTGTATGCATGAGTGAGTGGGTGTGTGGACATGACGGCAGAGTTACGGTAATTCTTTCATAGCGTTACTTACTAAAATATTTTTGAAATGCCCAAATCCTTTTACATGACTGTATAAGTCATGTACAAGTACTTGTGATAAGAAATGCTGGACACTTTTGGAAACACAACTCACAGCTTTAGATACCGCCGTCATTGGATTAGCTACGGGCTGGTCTGGGAGCGAAGCTGTTGTTACCATTGGTGCAAATGTTGCTCCAGATGTGGCTACGGGCTGCTGCTGACCTGCTAACCTGGGCTCAGCCATTCTCAACTGGCTTGGGGGAACGACTAAATTTAAAAGAAAGAAAAAAGAAAAAGAGTGAACATCCATGAGTTTAGGGAATGAACAGGGGAAAAATTGACCGTCGCCAGCAGGACTCGAACCAGGGACCTTCGCCATAGGCCAGCGATGTTCTAATCACTGAGCTAGTAAAGAGCAAAGTTCGCACATGCACGGTACCACCGGCTTTACAATCGTGTTTGGAAACACAACAAAATAAATGAAATCAAGAAATAGTTGAGAATGTTCTTTCTTGAGAAGCATCATCATCAGTGTTCAAGAGGCATCTATTCGAGACTTTGACATCGAGATAGGGTCTATAAATGCTTTGTGTAGTCGTAGGGAGAGGATAATGTTCGTGTAGATAACATATTGAGTCTATTGACACTAAGATAGGGCCTAACCAAAATGAATGTAGGCACACGAGGTATTGTAATTACCGTACCTGCAATTACTTCGGAAATTACTCTCTCTTTTGATCCGGATCAGCATAGGCAACAGACTCTCGAATCTTCTTACGTGCGAAGTCAATGTAGAAGTGGACTCCCAAAACAGAGAAGGCGAGAGCAGAAGCTAGCAACACCTGCTTCGCTTGTTTCGGAGGCATTGCTTTTCTTACGCCACCTCAAATCCATTGGCATTGAGGAACCAAGAGAATGTGTATTCTCAACACCATAATCAGGGAAACCTGGTTTATGTGGGTCAGCTCGCCTGGCCTGGCCTGGCCCGACCGTGCGCGCTGAATCTACGATATCGGCGCGCTTAGTCGCGTACCGCGTGCCAGATACAACCTGCCTTGGATTTTTGTACGGTTCCCCGTTCTTTTCCCTTTTTGTTTATTTTTTGTTGTTGTACATCAAATGGGGTAAATAATAATTTGCCGCGCACGTGACTCTCATGTGTTTCCATGGCAAAAATGGCGATACAAATCACTTGACGACTCATTTCCATCCTGTCACCAGGTCACCAAGGACAGCCAGCTACAAAAGAGGAGCTTCACAACACAAGCTTGTTGTACAAGTGACACACACAATGTCATGTACAATCAGATCATGCATGCGCACATGCATTTTCTCGTACACGGTATTCTCGACTGTGCGCTTTTTTTGCATGTCTGATTTTGTGATTTTGTGAGTCCAGCTTCTTGTTTTCACAATCAGGGAGTTAGAGAATCTGAGATCCATATGCAGGTGGTGTGTTTCGAAGTCCTGTATAATCGACAAAGTGAATACCTAGTACCTGCTAGCTTCTTCCATTTTATTCAGTCCAACCCAGCCTCAACTCAAAATTAATCGTCTACTGAAAAGTGCCCTTTGTAGATTGTCCATCATTCGACAATGACTCTCTTCCATTTTGGCAATTGCCTGGCGCTTTCGTATGCTCCATACTTCATTGCATACCGGTACTCCTCTCTACCAGAGTATAACGCCTTCTGGAAATGTCTGCGAGCGGGACTTGCTTATCTAGCAACTCAAGCAGTGAAAATGGTAGTACTGGCCACATTCTTTGCATCATCGGAAGGTGTAAATGGCAACAGTAAAATTGATTTTAACGTGGAAGTTATGAAGGGTACCATGGATTTGCTAGATTTTTTGGGTCTGTACGTGATCATGCAGCGTCTACGTGTGACGGGTCAAGGAGAGCTGAAAATATTAGCTGTTGGCCTGGGCTGGGGCTGTGCTGAGCTTCTATGTACTCAGTTGTTACCTCTGTGGGTACAAGCAAGAGGTACAGAATTTACCTGGGCTAATGTGCAGACAGCATTGGACAGCAATATCGGACTGATTCAGCATCTTACGCGTGCCGGCCTGGTGTGGCTGTGGATGCGTACGGACTTGAAAAAGCGCTTCCTGCCACTCGTCGTTGTACTGATGGCTGTGCTCAACTATCGCAGTATGCAGTCTCTGGCATTGCTGCTGCTCACCGATGACGTGTGGATGCAATTGCTGGCCAAGTTTGTTTATTCGGTCGTTGCCAGCTCGATCACGTTTGTCCTCTTTCTCACAGTGATAGCGAAGTAACAGCTGAGCTGAGACTTGACATAGCCATCTGGACATGAAACTCTGAAACTCTGCACAGTATGTGGATTTGTTGTGATAGTATATTCTTCACAATAAAATACTGCGACAGAGCTATCGCAACAGAGCTATCGGCCTTACTATATGTAGTATAGTACATTCTTCTTTTGTTGTCCTTTTTTGCACATTCTCATTTCTGTTAATTTGAGGATTTAGGTAACCCGCACACCATTTGCACATAGCAGCAGGCGCTGCTTAGATCTATCTGAGCGATGTCTCATGAAACGTCTGTAGAATAATACCCCTGTCATCGACTTTGTACATAACTTTCTCAGCTTTGTAGTATTTTTTACAAATTTCAAATGTTCCTCACGGGATCGTGCAATTGCCTGTTGGATTTGGTACCTTGCGCAGTAAAAGCGCTAGGAGTTGATGGACACAGCTGTCTTGTACATAATGTATGTGCTCGTCTTTGGCTTGCTCAGGATTTCTTTTATCAGGACACCATAATGTCTTCACCACCGCTAACTCTTCTGCTTGTATTTCATGTGCCAGCAAGGTACACGTGAAGGTACACGTGAATGTCCAGTTTGTACCCCCCTCCGAATGACTCGCTGGAGAGTATGATTGCACTTTGACTGCATTTCTCATGCTAATCCTCTACTTTCGGATTATTTTGAAACAACCATAGCATCGTGAATCTCTTTGAATTTCGAAAACTTATATGTTTCACTGAGGAAAATGACCGATTACATGCAGGCCCGGAGCATATAGCTTGGCCGCTTAGGAAATACATCACTCCTCGGTCTGTACTGGCTCACACACGGGTGCCTCGTAGCACAGCTGGTACGCTTCACTGTCCCCCCCCCCCCCCCATAGGCTTGGGGTGCGTCCACTGTAAACAAGTCGAGTCACCATGTAGTGGTGATCAGGAGAGGTAGTATTAAGGCAATCTTTCGACAGCCTGTTACCACTTGGCTACGGAGTAGCAATGCACACGCGGAGTGAAGGAATGACAACATTGGAATCAATATTCATTTGTCTCCAGAACGCATGACGTGGCGTCTATACAGGACTAGGTGCAATGTTGGCCATTATAATGAACATTCTCAGATGAATGCGCTAGCATGCACATAAAGTATGTGTGCGTGTGGGAATGTGAAGAAAGGAGTTTTAAAACTGAGCAATGAACTGGAAAGAACACAGCAACCATAGACTATGTACAGT
The DNA here is from genome assembly GCF_964019385.1 of Sycon ciliatum. Classification (NCBI taxonomy): domain Eukaryota; kingdom Metazoa; phylum Porifera; class Calcarea; order Leucosolenida; family Sycettidae; genus Sycon; species Sycon ciliatum. The sequence continues at coordinate 1,231,350 of NC_088646.1, forward strand.
AAAGTTTGTGCAAACAGTTTGAATATAGGATTGGTCATGACAAAAAAATAGCATCATCATCATCATCATCAGCAGCAATGCAATTAAAAAACAAGAGGCAGCAGCACCGTACACGCAACTTTCTTTATTCGAATCCCCTGAAAGTTCAAGCACAAGGAGAAACGAAAGAAAGGAGAGAGGGAGAGATAGAGAGAGAGAGAGAGAGAGAGAGAGAGAGAGAGAGAGAGAGAGAGAGAGAGAGAGAGAGAGAGAGAGAGAGAGAGAGAGAGAGAGAGAGAGAGAGAGAGAGAGAGAGAGAGAGAGAAAGAGAGGAAAGAGAATAAGACACAACTTGCACAATGTCCTATACTTGAGCAGCATTATAGCTCTGGATTGGAACTCAAGGAGAGCAGATTTCTTTACCTCCAATGTATGGTGACATCTTTGAAAGGATATGAAATTAAAAAAATCTCCATTGTCTACAATTGCAGATTGTAATTTTTTAACAGGACCATTCTCACTGGCATTGCCCTTCCTACATGGTACCATATTGGAGCAGGCCAGGAGAGATGTGAAAGGGAGGGGAGGTCCACGCACTGAGAGACATCTGTACAATCTCCAGCAGTCAAACACCTAACACGGTTACCAACCCTACAGCTGTAAGTAACTGACCTGGAAGAGAGTCAAATTTGAAATTTTGCCATTGGACGGTGAAATAAAATAAAAAAATTAAAATCTTTACAGACAACTTACTGGACCATATGTGCAATAGACCAATCCGTGTCCAGCGTTAGCGGTCCCTCAATCTCTTGACCCTCTGCAGTGACTGTGGCAATCTCAAACTGCCAATGTAAAAGGCACATGCAGATAATTTATTATCATATTACATGTATTTACATGTATTGTACACATGAAGATACACAAGCCGCACGCACACACATTGGCCCAGAAGGTCAACACGATCACCAACATGTCAAATGCACATCAAAACACAAGCAGATGATTGCAATCTGAGAATGGATGCCACGAGAAGAAGATTGTGTCAATTGAAGTCCACGCCGACTTGTCATACAATTCAACATTCTCTGAACATAGTAAGAACACACGAACAGTATGAGGGCGGAAACAGCTAGAGGTGCTTTTAAAACTTGTGTGAACCAGGGAGTAGTACAATACTCCCCTGGTGTGAAACATGTTTTCACTTTTCACTTCTCACCTTGCTGGATGCCCGGCAGTCACGATAGAAGAGAAGTCGCATGCAGCGCACCAGCAAGTTACGAGCCTGCTCTTTGCTGAGACCACCTGGAGTCTTCTCGAGTTCAGATCTCATGAGAGGCTATGCATTGCACAACAGCCAGCAGCACAGGACATGCACATGCACGTGTGATAAGCATGAAAGAAAGATACAGATCATTTTGAGGCTAAGCTACACCACCAGTAGCATTCAAAGATACTATGGCCTAGGTGTGCACGACTGCACGTACACACGTCTTCCTGCATGCCGCAGGGCGGGCTGGGTCAAGATCAGGACGGCCTCGCCAGACACAAATGCCACACACTGTCATGGTCATCACTAGCAGATTCCTTTTGTCCACAAGCTTCACTGTTACTATCAAGTGAATCTAGCATGTCCATTTTGGCTATTTCACCGCACCAGGTGCAGGCCTCATGCCCTATCCTACCCAGGGTATGAAACGGCACACATACTGTGATGCTCCAGCCAGAGAAACACAGGTTTACAGTCGGCAGTCTAGTTCGTCATGTCTGTGAAATGCCGTCAGGAGAATTCATATGCACAGTGAAACGCCAGCATAGCACGTAAACATCAGTAGTATTCCGTATGTTATACCAGTATCCGATGCAAAGGATACACACGTCATCGGTGAGCAGCAGCAATGCCAGAGACTGCATACTGCGATAGTTGAGCACAGCCATGCTATATCCAGGGTATGTGACACTGTGGAGTTGCACTGTATGATCATTGGCTGGCTGCCTTCCGCCTGGTAAGTTACTGTGGAGTGTACTACTCCCAGCAGCTGCATGTGTGTGGCTTACCAGTGCCAAGTGAGCTCCATAGCCAGTACCAACTACCGGTGCTTGATACGCTACTCCCAGCTTGTCCACCACTCCAAGTAGACTGGGTTCAATCAGCGAGAGAGCAATAGCAGCAGCAGCAAGAACACCAGCAGCAACAGGAGTGGTACATACAAAATTAAAAACACAGCACATGCAGAAGGCAGCTGCGCAGTCTTTGTGTGTTAGGCATATCCACGGGGGAAAACCATGGAAATCAGGAAGAAGAATTCTAGTCCATCCAGCTAGGCTCTTTCTTGCAAAACACAGTGTGGAAAAAACCTAGCCTTCTCTTGGCACAACTTGGGTCTGTGCAGCAACAGAAAATTGGACTTTCTGCATGCCCTCCACATTATAATCCATCCATAATAGTGTAGCATGTTTCTTTCTACTCGAACACAGCCAGAATTGCAAACTGAAGCATAGCCAGATGAGCTGGAAGGCTGGGACAGTGAACTTGGTTACTAGTACTGTACTCAAGCACTTACAATTCACCATCATCGACACCAGCAATCACAAGATGGTTCCAGTAGGGGTTCATCTGAGACCGCCTGTGATGCAATACCAACACCACGCATACGCACACGCACGCACACATGCGCGCGCGTGCACGCACACACACACACACACACACACACACACACACACATGCATATGAGCAGGCACACTATCTGGTGGGGCGCCAGGAAAAGTCACACTACGGGAATATGACAAAATGTGGAATGTCGGTATCATAGTTACCATCAATGATACTGTAGCGCAAAGTACCACACACACACACACGCACGCACACACACACACACACACATGCGCATATATCCCTTCCCATACACACGCACGCCTACTTCGTACGAACACACGTGTGTGACCATCACAACCATCCACACACATATCCAGCTTGTAAGAACCCAGTTGTACAGGCTACATTGTATGTGTGTTCGTACTTCTCTCCATGTGTACGAAAACATACCTGTGGTACATGACGCGGGTGAGAACGGAGAAGAGACCGTGGGCACTGTCCTTGTACGGATACTGCATCGACTCATCCAAAATACTACACAACCACAAACAGACACGACACACGCATGCATGCACGCAGATTACGAGCGAGAGCAAGATAATCTCTACGAGTGTGGGAGCAGATTCTGGCAAATCCCAGACGAACAGCCTGGCCAGATCAGAAGTTCAGCACAAGGAAAATGCCAAGGTATGGTGGCACCCATACCAGAGCGCCAGAACTATGTCCTGAACACTAATAGAAGGCAGACTTAGTAGTTGGCATAACACAATTCCGAGAGACAAGCATACTATGGCGCAACACTGTATGCATACAGTACTAACGCCAGCCGCACACGATAACAGCAGGACGGGCAGTTCATCGCCCGCTGTAGAAGTCATGCATCAGACTACAGTACTGTCGAGTGCAGAAGAACGGCCAGGCTAGGATTCCACCAAGCACAGCATACCAATGTATACACGGCGACTCAACTGTGCATAGACCATAGTACATGAAAATAAAAACGACCTAGGCTACGTGGCTGAGCCTCCAGTTCTTCGGCACCAGACAGTACGTAACATGTACATGCAATCCCAACTCAAGCTTTTCCGTGTGTGCGCTTCTTGGCAACACTTTCCACAACATGTCCGCAAAGCGCATGTAACAGCAGTTCAATGTGAGAAAAGAAAAAAACGCTTACATCCAGGACTCGAGGACGCTCTTCAGCTCCTGCATGTCGGCAATGTCACCGCTGCAACCCATGACACACTCCTTGGTGAGCGGGATCACACGCGACACACTGCGGAACCTTGACAGACTGCCATAGGAACCTGGGCAGAGCAAAGAGAACAGATACCATCGTGTAAGGCGGCACACAGACAGCAATCACCAGAAATTCGTTCCTGCTGCGTTTTCACCAATCTTCTACTCTTCGTACAAGTACATTCTTTCGTCACACCCGGCATGATGTCCAGAATTTACAAATTTCATCAGTTTGAGGGAGGTGAAAAGACAGAAACAAACTTCATTTCATTTTGTGTGCAATCTCCTCATCGAGAGGCTTGGCTTACACCGTTACACGGTATATCTAAGCACACAACCACAGGATCAGGAAAGCAGTAATGCTTAGTGCTGCAATGTATACCGTAATATTTACCAGAGAGAAGTGACGGCCGCATGCAGCTACAGTCTACCTACCCAAGGTGTCTGCAGCTATCATCACACCACCATTGAACCGTATGCCGAGCACTGACGTTCCTGTTGTGATGGGCTGACTGCAAATTGCAAAACAAGACAATAATACAAACAGTAGTAACGAGCAGAACCCACTAGTAAGAGAGAAGCATGAATGATGCATGAATGATACGGCAAAGGAGGAAAAAAAACCACAACACCGAGCTACACAAGCCCAGGCTCTGCCAGGATGAGCTTACATGTATGAAACAGATTTATTCTCTATGCCTGAGCGCAGCCAGTGGAGAGTAACACCAACTATAGCTCAGGTTAAAGGGGAAGATAATATAAAATCAAATTTTCACCAGTTGTAGTCTTCGGGGTGCTGAGTCGAATGGTCTTAGTCCGAGGAAGCTGAGACGCTCCCTTCCTCCTTTATTCCCAATCGAACTCGCCACTTCCACCAAAACTGGGTGACTGCTCCCTACTAGATGGGGATTTGTATGCAAAATGTTACTAAACGCGCCATTTCGTTCTTATATAAAAGCACGGATGACCGCGATTGGCCCATATTTTGTAGTCTTTCGGAAGCGGAGTCGACTGGTTTTGGTCCGAGAAGGCTGCGATGCAGCGTTCGGCCCTTATTCCCAATCGAACATGGTTGAATAAGCGGTCATGTGCTCATGCGTATCCCAATCACCTGGTCACCGTGCCTGCAGGCTACAACTTTCACACCATGGTTCAACTGAAAGGTTCAAAGGTTCAGCTCGAGTGCCAGGAACACACCCAAACATGCTGTAAGGCTTACCCTACAGGCACGGTGACAGTACTACTAGTACAGTAGTTGTCCACGTGCTGTGGACCTTGTATTTCGCGCGACTTGAACTGTGCCATGGATACAGGTAAAGCCGGAAACCGGCAAACACATTTAAAAAAGTCCTACGGAGGACCGAACGTAGGAAAGCGCTTTCCTACGGAAATCCGTAGAGAGATTTACGTATGAAAGTTGACCTCGCTCCCCGGCGCGCACGGCATACAGATGTTCATACGTAAATACGTAGAGCGAAACCTCCCTATTGTCTATTGGCTGCAAGGACGAGATCATTCAGTGCAATGCATACACATCACAGCACACCAACATGTGCTATTCTAGCATACAACTATCCCTATACTAGTGTATGTTACGCCGTGTGCCCCAGAGGAACAGTGTGCATAGCAATCACAGATCGAAACCAAGCGTGTTCCTGGTCAAGTCCAGAAACTAGTAACAACAAAATTAGAGTGGGCCTATTCCCTGGGCCTGAATGCCTTGGACATAATGCCATGTACACCTACGTGCCAAGAAGACCACTACACCTCCAATAAGATACTCAAGACTCAAGTGATTGTGTGGAGTTGATAGAATTACAAACAGTGTAAGCCGCAAAACACTCACGTCGTATGTTGTCGACCCTGGTCGGCCGCAGTTCTCATGGGAAACTCATGAAGACAACCTGGAGCAGGCCCACCACTCCACAAAGGGCTAGGTCTAGAATCTTTAAAGAAACTTGGTGAAGGAGCTGCAAACGCCATCCTTCCTTTTCGATCTTTGCTTTTATTGAAATCACACTTCAAAATCTGCTTGGAAAAATTGCGAGCAAAAGCTCGAGTTGTGCAGCGCCCAAAACAAAAAGTCGAATTCGCGAAACTTCTTTTTTTATACATGTACGTAGATCATGACTCATAACGACGTCACAGCACATGCTGCGTGACGTGACGCGTGTGGAATGATCATTTTGCCATTTGCGCAGTCAGTGAAGATACCGGTATTGATTATGATTGAATTGAGTGATCGTGATGAAGAGTGATGAACACTATTTCCTTTACTACGCTCGTACTGTAATAAAATTTCAGCAAGATGAGGAGAATGGCTTTTAGAGGAAGGCAGTGCAGTTGTCACCGCTTGCACTGTGCGTGCGAATCGAGCATCAGTTTGATCTCTTGACTGCGAATTATGCCAGTGAAAGCTAATTTGCCAGTTTCTACTGCTATTTCTATTTGAAGGCTTGTAGTGGCCATCGACCCATCGTGTTGAAAACCAGGAATATGGCTGCGGCTTCAGTGAATTACGGTATTGCTGATCTTCGGGTTAGCCAAGACTTCTTTTTGTGCTCGACACAGGATCACGGCGTTCGCGTTTACTGTGCGAGATCGGCGAAATGCGTGTCAACCATTCCCGAAACGGTTGCTGGCACTGTCAAAATGGTGGATATGGTCCATCCAAGCGGGCTGCTGGTAATAGTTGGTGGCGGCCGAACCCCATTATTTGAGAGTGATGGCGTAATAGCTTTCCTAAAGTGTGCTGATAATACAGTCGCTTACAAGCAGGAGCTGCCTGGAAGAATCTTGAATATGAAAGTACAACACGAGTGCGTAGTCGTTATGCTTCGCGACAGGATCTATTTGTTCTCAGTGGACTGTCCAGTGCGCCAACTGTGTGAAATTCCAACAAGAGATAATCCGATGAGTGTGTGTGCACTCGAAAAGGACATGTTGGCCCTTCCGCATAGGAGTGAAGCTCCAGGTTGCCTCCAAATTGTTGATATCAGTCAACGTCTTCAGCCTGCCTACTCACATGGTCACAGGACTGCGGGTAGCAGCAGCAGCAGCCAACCGGTCAGGAAGTTGATGGTGGCTAAGCATGAAGTTGCCATTGCAGCATTCAACTCCTCTGCGAGTATGCTAGCTACAGCGTCAACACACGGCACCCTCGTCAGAATCTTCAGCGTGCTTAGTCTTGATCAAGTGCATGAGTACAGGCGTGGCACTGAGCCTGCCACCATATTTTACCTAGGGTTCAACCCGATGTCGTCTTTACTGGTGGTGGCAAGTGACAAAGGCACGTTTCATGTTTTTGACATAGCTGAGCAGTCAAACAACCAGAGCGGCGTTCTAGCAGCAGCAGCGGGAGCACTAGCAAGAGTGCCGGCCGCTCTCTACAGCTACAAGAAGTTCACCATGTCGGAACCTGGGCCGTTCCGCTGTCACTTTCTTGACGACGACGAGCTTCTCCTGCTGTCCTACAGTGGCACAGCGTACTTGAGCAAGCTGATGAATGGGCAAGACTGCAAGCCCAATGTCTACTTTATCTTCTTCAATCAGTACCTGAATGCGGACTTGTGACGTGCTGGTCATGTGACCAAGGTAAGTACATGTACATGTACACGCTGTACCTGTGCTGATGTGTTGTGAGCTCGTGAATTCAGCACCCGGTGGCTGCATCACGCTGTAGATTCTGTCCACAAGCACTGTTGTGCGATTCCTATTTCCTACATGACATTGTGTTGTGTGTGTGCTACGTGTATGACGAGTAGAACTCAACAGTGTACATGTGTTGTGTGTGTGTGTGTGTGTGATGGTGTGTGGTGTGTGTGTGTGTGTGTGTGTGTGTGTGTGTGTGTGTGTGTGTGGCAGGTAGAACTCTACAGTGTACACGTGTATCTCTCAAGCTTACACTGAGATAACATGCATGACGTGTGTAATCAGTATGCCACCCTGGCCGGCCGTATTTTACAGTACGTGTGGCATATCCTGGTCCTGGCATAATTGTGTTATTGGTCCTTCAGACGTTCTTATCTGCTGTACATTGTGTGTGTCTACGTAGATGACTGACTGTGGCCCATGGCTGCTGAAACCATCGGCTTGGTACTTGGGATCTTTTAAAGTCCTGTGCGGATTTGCAATGCCCTCCGCCTATTTAATACTGTATATTTCCCAATTTGGGGTGCTGCTTATCTTTGTATTGTTGTTCTTGCATGCTTTGTGTTGTGGCAGGGAACTGCCTTCACGCTGACGGCTGCAGTAGACAGGGCTCTGCTCCAGATAACGTTGTATGCAGGTACATAGCACGCGTGCCCTTGAGGCTTGGAATTCTGTAGATGCTTGCCATGCTCGGTAAACATTGTACGCTCTACATAGGCTTGAGATATGGTGTGGTTTATGTGGGCATCGATTTTTTACAATTTTGTATCTTCTTTTTACCATTCGCTGTGTTTTTGTAGCTTTTGTTCCAGCCCCGTATATGTGGGAATACCTACTCTTGATTTTTAGATAACATGCTAGGTCAGCAGGACCTACACTGCACACATAACATCTGCAATATACGCGCGCACACACGCTTTGACTTTGGTAACTGCTACCTGCCAAGAGACAGTGCGGGGGTTCGCAGGTGCGAGCTTCAGGCCCAAGAGCATACCATCGCAGACTTTCAAGCAAGCGCAATGTTAACTCCGACTGTTGCATGGCCATGAAATATGACATGTACCACCAGTTCGTTACGTTCGTAAAAAAATATTTTAATTATCATTCCTGCTGACTTAGACTACTACAAGTACGGTGTTGCTCAAGGAAATCCGAATGCTTGAGTCAAGTGTGCACCGGGCCGGGCGCTATGCAGCCCTAGACCTACGAATACTGGTCACTGGTACAGGGCGTTGACTCACTCGATCGGATTTCATTGAGCAGCACTGTACAATCTTCAAGGAAAAAATCACAATCTTCGCAACTGTTTTATTTTTGATCTTTGTTTTTTCTTACCTCATAGATTCACTGAAAAAAATTCTGATCGAGTATCCAGCCCATGGGATTATACAGTATACTGTTTTTAATCAAATACATGTACAGTCGAATGTCACTTATCCGACCACTTCGGGAATCAGGCATGTTGGATAACTGATATCATTTTTTATGTGCATATATGGCTGGATTTCACTGATTTATGTACACAATACCCAAATACTTCGAAGTATATTCATGCATATTCATGATTGCTCCATGTACACATACATGTTAGCAAGAGTGCATAAACAAGAGTATGCAACTGTGGTTTTGGCCCAGTGCGCGGCGCGCTGCCTTCATTACGTAACTTGCCTTCATCACGCTCTGAAAGCATTCATTCAAACTCACAATTTCTCGTACGAGCCCATCCGTTCTTGCTCGATTCGTTCCAGTACCTACGCGATCTCTGAATTCTGGCGCTTGAACTCCAGTTACGTACGAAAGTTCATTTCAAACCAGAGGGAAAGTGCGGTGTTTGATTTTCCGCAGTGCGCGGACTGCAGCTGAATGATGTAATGAAGGCAGCGCGCCGTGCATCTGGCCCATAGAAAAGAGATCACAGTTGCATACTCTTGTTTATGGACTCTTGATGTTAGCATACTTGACCACATCTACTTCAAGTAAATGCATATTACACCGTATAATATACAAACAAAACAATTTTTTTTAGAATTTTACCGTTGAGAGTCATAAAATTACCACTCCCGGGCTTGTCGGATAACCGACGTGCTCGGATAACTGGCGACCGGATAAGTGACATTCGACTGTACATGTAGCTGCGTGAATCAAAGTTCAGTCCTTGAGACAAAAAAACAGTTCACGGGCACGATATTGTCGACCATGCACGACATCCAGCCACCGGTTTGCGCCTTACAATGGTGACAATGGTGAGGTTCACTGTTGTGTACGTGCACAGAATGCGGGCACTGTATCTCGGTATAATACAGCCTTCCGGCCGGGCACTGTATCGGTATAATACAGCCTTCCGGCCGGGCACTGTATCGGTATAATACAGCCTTCCAGCCGGGCAGGCTCATAGATCCGCTGAAAATCATTGAAAAATGAAGAAAATCGCCAGGTTTCCATAGATTCGCAGAAACCTAGGTAAACCGCGGAATGTGTGACCGCAGATTCTTGAAGGGAACGGCTCCGGAACAATTTCAAATATTAAAGTGAATACATGTGTTCACAATGATGGGATTGCACTGTACATCTACAGCAAAAACGTTCATGATTATTCACACTATGAGCAGTTGTGAACGCTGTATCAGAAGTTCAGAACACATGCCACAATCAGCAGCTTATGTGAAGACGAGTCATATACTTCAATAATGCACGAGAGGCTGCAGCAATATGCAAACCAGGCGGCAGACAGTGGAGCTGTCTCCATGCACACATGCGCATGCATAGCAGCAGTAGCGGAAAGGATGTTTTCAATGCTCAGCGGCATTTCTCCACATTGTTGGAAGACGTCCCGAACCACTTGCTGATTTGCTCGGTGGAGACATCAGCGAATTTTTTGCACTTGCAGTAGTCATTATTGGTAAAAGCAGAGAATGCTGGATAGCAGGGGTGTTCACTGAAGATAGTAAGCAGCTCTGGATAATGAGTAGACCAAGGTGGCTGGTCGTAATGCACTGACTCCATCTCTTGGAAGAAGGATCCGCTCTGTGAACAGACAAAGAAAAAAGGATCAGAATGCTTAAAATGTGTGGCAAGTTCAAGCGGTGACACGAAGGTCCCAATTCGCCAAACGAAGGTGTCGAAGGATTCTTTTGTGAAGTACCAGCTTTACTGCTCAAGCGCCCTCTGTGCATGTGCCGTAATAAGTACATGACTGTACCCATATTTTGCTGGGCAGTCACCACAAGAACACAAGTGACACAATCATAGCTTTTTAACTACGCAATTTCCCAGACACAGCAGACACATACCACCCACAGATGTATAACTGTTATGTCTGTGCATGCACAGAATATGCTCACCTTCTGACAACTAGTCTTTTGCCAGCCGAGACCGCGGGCATCCATATGTACAGCCGCATCACAATTCTCATAGTAGTTATCGTGAACAAGGTTGCGACGGCCACCGCCAATAAACGTCCCCTTCTGGCAGTCGATGAATGTGTTATTATAGATATGATAGCCACTCATCTGTATGCATTGGTGGCACAAGAGCGGTGGGGACCACAGCAATGATGACGACTACAACAACAACCACACAACAACAATAATAACAATTCAGGATGGCCGTAACTCAGTGTATCATATAATACCATATTGCAGATAGGGACACATTACCTGGTCATCCAGGTAGATAGCCTGCACAGACGGCGCACCAAGAACGGTGTGCTCCGTTGTTCGTATGTGAGAGAAGATATTGTTATGCATCACGTTGCCACGACGAATCCAACTACGTCCCGTGTAGAAAGCACCGGTGTCAGTCGACTCAAAACACATGTTGGAAATGTTATTGTAAGCGAATAGACAGTCATTGCCTGTAGAAACACACAGAATGCCAGAGAGGACAAGAAGTGCAAGACAAAAATGAGCTCTGCATGCATGGCATCATGCCATGCACGTGTGGCATCGTGCTCTGCAGGTATGACATTATGCCATGCGCACTCCAACCAAAAGGTTCCAGTTGGATCATTCTATGTCTCCCACTCTCTGATATCCGTAGCCGTACCCCTGATCAACTGTACAGTCACTACACCAACACGGATCCGTCTAGAGCAATGGCTTACACGATCCAAGCATGGCAGAATGTGGGCCTCCATGGATAGTGTTGTGTAGGTAGTCATTGCCGACACCACCGAATGAAACACCGGGATTGTAGGTTCTCTTCCAGCGAGCAAAGTCATACACGGTACAGTACTGCATTGTGGAGTTTCCACGTGTCAGTGAGTGCTGGAGAGAGAAGTAGAAGGAAAAGAGGGGTGACATCACCATTTAGCAAAGTACGTAACCGGGGACGATAGCGTTGGTTGCTACTTGCTAGTCGCTACAGGCATCGCCATGCCGACATACCTCGCTGCAATTCTATTCGCCAGCTTCTAGTCCAGTCGTTGTGAAGGAACGTGGTGCATGTGAGTCATGACAGAAGTAATAGAGCTTTGCAGCAATGGGTACAATGTAGACGTGGCGATGTAAATGGCAGTGAGTTGAAGCATTTTTAAAGTCATGTGTGTGTGTGTGTGTGTGTGTGTGTGTGTGTGTGTGTGTGTGTACGGCATGTGTGCATCTGTGTGTGTGTGTGTGTGTGTGTACGGCATGTGTGCATCTGTGTGTGTGTATGTTTGAGTGAGTGTGCGCACGCACAGTGTGGTAGATTTTGTGTCACGTGTTTGTTTCGTCTTGGTCGCTGTGCACACGCGTCATTGGTTGGTGGTGTTGTGCGCATGCGCAAGACTGTGTGAGCTGGTCTTTGGTCTGTCGTCTTGTCAAGATGTAGTCGTTTTCCGTGGTCCTGCTTGTTACAATAAAAAGAGTGTAAAAAGGCAGTCCAGTGGTGGCGGTTGAGCTGATGGAGAAGTAATGTTACACTTACAACATGGTGTGACAATTACAACATTTGGCACCCGACTTTACTTGACGCGGAGTTCTGCCTCCGCAGCTCACGACCCTGAGATGTGATTTACGAGTAGTGTTGCTTCCGTCACTGCTGGACTGTCCTTGTTTATTCGTCACCCCTGTCCGTGTTCGTCGTGGAGCTGTGTCGCCATCCGCTTGAGTCAACTGTGTCGTTGTCCGGTGTCCCGTCGTCGTCCTCTACTCAAGCTGACGCGCTCCGCTGAGCTTTGTTGTCGCTGTGCGTCCGCCGTTTCGTCGTCCTGATACGAGTAGAGTATCAGCTTCGCCGTCGGCATCCTGCTGCTCTGCAGACGTGTGCTGGCTGGGAATGTGCCGCCTTTCTTCTCTCCATATCTCTCTTCTTTTCTTTGTTTTTCCGGTGAGTGTTTGTGTGTGTGCATGTTTGCGTGCATGCGAGAGTTTGTTTGAATTGCTACTTGGCTTGGGAACTGGCGTCTGATCATGGTGAACCACGGTCGGTTCTCCTTGTGGCAGTCCACATCAAAGGCAACGAACGCCCGATCAGGGTGAGCCCCGGTTCATTGCTGGGAGCTAGACTCGCTGCTTGTTTGTCGTTGTCATGTATATATTTTATTTATTTTTGTTTTTTCGGTGACAATCATGGGATTGGCTGGCGTTGTGTGGAAGGGCATGGCTCATCGGTTTTAGGCTTAGGTTTAGCCCGTGTTTTTTTGTGTGTGTGCGTGGCTAGACAGCAATGCAGTGTTTCTTCTCTTCTCTTTAACATTCACCTCTCTTTCTTTCTTCTGGCTTTGGTTGCCCTGTTTTTTTTTCTGGGGAGCTACATGCGTTGGTCCTGTGGCTACTTTTGCTGTTTGCGGTTGCGTCTCTCTGCGTATTGTGTTTTATTTGGTCATACCGAGGACGGTATGTGTTTTTTTTTGGTCGGGACAGTGTCGTAGATTTTGTGTCACGTGTTTGTTTCGTCTTGGTTGCTGTGCACACGCGTCATTGGTTGGTGGTGGTGCATGCGCAAGACTGTGTGAGCTGGTCTTTGGTCTGTCGTCTTGTCAAGATGTAGTCGTTTTCCGTGGTCCTGCTTGTTACAATAAAAAGAGTGTAAAAAGGCAGTCCAGTGGTGGCGGTTGAGCTGATGGAGAAGTAATGTTACACTTACAACATGGTGTTACAATTACAACATACACATCTAGCTACAGCAATATAAAAGCTCCATGTGCAGCAGCTTACCAGGTCCCCTCCTTCCAGTGACAGTCCCGCACATCCGATACCGTGAGCAGTTATGTTGTGTATCAGTGTCTGTACTGCACCACTAGCGCTCAACGCTCTTCCACCATGGCCTACGATAGCAGTGTTAGAGAATGTCACGTTTACAGCTGTAACCAGAGACAAGAAAGAAGAGAGAGAAAGAGAGAGTGAGAGGGAGAGAGAGACAGAGAGACAGAGAGACAGAGAGACAGAGAGAGAGAGAGAGAGAGAGAGAGAGAGAGAGAGAGAGAGAGAGAGAGAGAGAGAGAGAGAGAGAGAGAGAGAGAGAGACAGAGAGACAGAGAGAGAGACACTCAGACAGAGAGAGAGAGAGAGAGAGAGAGAGAGAGAGAGAGAGAGAGAGAGAGAGAGAGAGAGAGAGAGAGAGAGAGAGAGAGAGAGAGAGAGAGACACACACACACACACACACACGAAAAGTATGAAACTATTGCTTCCATAGTCACCAGCTAGGTCGGCACCAGTCAGCAGAAAATGATGTGTCCTTTCAAAACGCTTACCAATTGGGTAGGATACTTAACAATTATATTACTTTTTGGTATTTCTTTGTCCAGAGGTGACCATGGTGACAGATAATAAAAGAGCCGATGATTACCTTTGTTAGCTAGGAGTGAGTGCAATTTTGTAAAAGACACAGGACACAAGCACGTCTGTGTTTGCCTGGGTGCCCGCACCCACACCCACACCCACCCACACATACACACATGTGCACGCACGCACGTACCCACACACACACACACACACACACACACACACACACGTGCGCAAGAGCAATCTTACTGCTATCACTCTCCACAGCCAGTGATCTACTGTGCATAACGTTGAGGTTGTCCAGTGTCAGGAAGGACACATTCTTTAGAGATACCACAGTGGGCTGTATGGAAACTGTCAGCTGTACATGAAACACACACACACACACACACACACACACACACACACACACACACACACACACACACACACACTACTACTACTACTACTACTACTATGCACAACTGCCACAACATGGCCACGTGGCTCCCAGAAGTGGGAGACAACAGCGAGAAAGGAAAAGAAAAAAACAAGGAGAGAAATTGAGGTGAAAGGGGACCGTTCTACACACAGTGTTTCTGTCACACACACACACACACACACACACACACACACACACACACACACACACACACACACACACTCACACGTGATAGCAAGAGACCAGACTGGCTGTGCATACCTGTTGGACACAATGATGAAATGGGCGTAAACCAGGAATGTAGGACGGAATGGGTGTGCGTGTGTGCACAGTTGCATATCTGGGAAGCCCTCTTTTCATAAGCCCAATGTGTGCGAAAGATATAACAATAACAGTGTGCAACTAGTCTATTATATTCGTGAGTGGAAAGAGGCTTATGCAATTCAATGGACTTCACAGAGTTTATAGCAATGGGGACGTTCCAACTTGGTAGTTGTGGCTAGCCTCAATTTTACCAATTTCGTGAACGTCTCTTGCCACGGGGCTGGTCTGGCAATTGGAACACTTGAATCAAGCTAGACCTCCACGTCGCTGCCAGGAGTGAGCGCAGTCACTGAAGCATTGTGCATGTTCCATTACACATTCTGGACTGTAGCTTGAAATTCTCGAATGATAAGAGTCGGCGAACTACGGGCCGGAGCGACAGCATGAATCAGTGGCCACCCTCCGCATGAGCAATAACTAACCTCTCCAAAAGCAGTCACCAACCTCTCACGAACAGTCATCAACCTCTCCATAAGCAGTTATCAATCTCTCTGTAAGCAGTCACTAACTTCGCCAAAGGCAGTCACCAACTTCGCCACAAGCAGTTACTTCCCTCTTCATAAGCAACCCCTTAACTTTTCATATGTTGTCACTAACCTCTCCATAAGTAGTCCGCAACCTCCCCATAAGCAGTCCACAGCCTCTCCATAAGCAGTCCGCAATCCCTTCATAGTCAGTCCGCAATCCCTCCATAATCAGTCCGCAACCTCCCGTAAGCAGTCACTACCCTCTCCATAAGCAGTCTGCAGCCTCCCCATAAGCAGTCCGGAGACTCTCCATAAGCAGTCTGCAGCCTCCCCATAAGCAGTCCGGAGACTCTCCATAAGCAGTCCGGAGACTCTCCATAAGCAGTCCGCAACGTCTCCATAAGCAGTCCGCAACATCTCCATAAGCAGTCACCAACCTCCCCATAAGCGATCACCAACCTCTCCAAAAGCAGTCATCAACCTCTCCAAAAGCAGTCCGCAACCTCTCCAAAAGCAGTCTGCAACAACCTCTCCATAAGCAGTTCGCAACATATCCATAAGTAGTCCGCAACCTCTCCATAAGCAGTCCACAACCTCTTCAAAAGCAGTCACCAACCTCTCCATAAGCAGTCATCAACCTCTCCATAAGCAGTCCGCAACCTCTCCATTAGCAGACTGCAACAACCTCTCCATAAGCAGTCCTCAACCTATCCATAAGCAGTCCGCAATATCTCCATAAGCAGTCCGCAACCTCTTCATAAGCAGTCACCAACCTCTCCATAAGCAGTCACCAACCTCTCCATAAGCAGTCACCAACCTCTCCATAAGCAGTCACCAGCCTCGCGATAAACAGTCCGCAGCCTCTTCATAAGTAGTCTGCAACCTCACCATAAACAGTCACCAGCCTCTCCATAAACAATCACCAGCCTCGCAATGAGCAGTCACCAACCTTTCCAAAAGCAGTCACCAACCTCTCCATAAGCAGTCACCAACCTCTCCATAAGCAGCCATCAACCTTTATGTTAGGTACCTCCTCTCGTACGTTGTACAACCTTTTCCAAGCTGGCCTGCATGCACCCTCGTACTCACTTTTTGTCTCCTTTTGTCACCTTTTGTTCCGTTGGCCTGGGTAGCTACTTGTGCGCCCATATTTGCCATAGCTACTCAGGCCCTTTATCTTGCCGCCATCACTTGTTCTCTCTCTCCTTGTCTCTCTCTTCCACAATGTAGTCGTTTCGTTCGTTTTGGTCTCCGTCTCTTCGTCTATAGTAAATGTTGTTCCACCTAAATGTTCCCGCTGTCCATTGTTGTGTCTTGGGGAGTATTCGTCCTGTTTGTACTCAACATTTCCATAAGCAGTCCCCAGCCTCGCGATAAGAGGTCCGCAACCTCACCATAAGCAGTCCGCAACCCCTCCATGAGCAGCCCGCATCATCTCCATAAGCAATCAGCCAATCACCAACTTTTTTTATTTTTAAAATACTATGTGCACATCCCTACAAAGTAATAGGGGTAATAAAAGAGACAAAGACAAAATACAAAGACAGCAAAGGAGTAGTAGGTGCTACAAGAGCTGTGCTGGTCAGGCGTAGTGCACTCCTCCCACCATTCCGGTCTCGGAATCAACATGGACTGTGCGGGCCAATGGGCATACTATGAACGATGGCCTTATGAGAGCATCTGAAAATGCAACAGAAATGAGAAAGAGAAGATAAAAAGAAGCAAATAACGAGAGAGCTTGGAAGCTCAGGGCCCTACGCTATGCTTTTATGCTTTTTTGCCTAGCTCATCGTACATGTTATAAGAACTGAGGCAAAAGTATTTGCAGAATTTATTGTGGATTGTTATTTCTCTAATAATTATCTTCTTTTGGTTTGCTCCTTCTTTTCTTTTTATCTCCTTACACTGTAAATCAACAAATTTTGGCTGATGAGAAAATTAGAAACCTCTCTATTACAGAGGTTAAGATGCACGTTATTTCCGACGTGACGCGCAATTTTACGTCAAATTTGAAATCGATAGGTATTTTTGCTCTCACATGCATCCATTGCTCAATAATGCATCAATTTCCTATATGACAAACTTTGGCCTGTGATTTACTTTGGCCGGTTGGTACCAAGCGGCGAAATCAGCGAAATGAAATCGCCAGCGAAAATTAGTTGACTTTAATACAGTAATCGGATTTTCTGGCCTTTTTGTAGTAAGACATGTACATTGACCTGTTGAGCCAATGACGACGCCGAATGCATGGTTGCCTGTGGAGCACATTACATAACTTAGCAGTCTCCTAAAATACGTATCCTGTCCGACGGCAAAAGAGTCTGCAGATTTAGTTTTTCTGCGCGTCGACGGGATGTCTGCGACGCGAAAGTTCAGCTCGCGTTATTTGGCTCGCACGTCGAAAAATCAACGCGAGTGACCTGCTGCTCACGTGGAAATTTGGACATTACATAACTTTACAGTCTCCTATAATACGTATCCTGTCCGACGGCAAAAGAGGCTGCAGATTTAGTTTTTCTGCGCGTCGACGGGATGTCTGTCCTGACGTTCACTGGGACCGGCGCTGACTCTGCCGAACACGGGCGTTCTGGACTCGACAGGATGTCTGTCCTGACGTTTCCTGGGACCGGCTTAGACTCTGCCGATCACTGGCGTTCTGGACTCAACGGGATGTCTGTCCTGACGTTGCCTGGGACCGGCGGACTCTGCCGATTACGGGCGTTCTGGAGTCGACGGGATCTCTCTTCCGACGTTTCCTGTGACCGGCGCTGAATCGCTCGTTCACGCTTATTTTGGAGACGACGCGATCTCTCTTCCAAAGTACATGTATGTTTATGCTGACGCTGTTTGTGCTGACGCATCCTATCACCTATTCGGCGTCTATTCTAATTTAATTTCCTCCTCGTCTCCCTATTTCATTCCAAATCTCCCTCTACATCAGGGAGTCGTATACATAATACGACGAATATTGGTACGGTACGGGACAGATACAGGAGCCCGCAAAAATTGTGGACAGCTGTTATGTACAATCCTGTAGAGCCTTTGTAGTCACAGATACGGGACAGATACGGGACAGATACGGGATAGCGCCAGGCGTGACACAAACAAACAAACAAACACACAAACAAACAAATACCAAATTAAAGCTGTGTGGACCCTGGCTAGCGCCAGACGTTACTGAAGTAACGTCTTCTGCATAGCTACGGGAATAATTATAGATTGATCAAGCTTCAGCTTACGTAGGTCCCTGACAGTCCGACAGAGAGAGAGAGAGAGAGAGAGAGAGAGAGAGAGAGAGAGAGAGAGACCTCTCCATAAGCAGTCCGCAACCCCTCCATGAGCAGCCCGCAACCTCTCCAAAAGCAGTCCACAACCTCTCCATAAGCAGTCACCAACCTCTCCATAAGCAGTCACGAACCTCTCCATAAGCAGTCACCAACCTCTCCATAGGCAGTCACTAACATCTCCATAAGCAGTCATCAACCTCTCCATAAGCAGTCCGCAACCTCTCCATAAGCAGTCCGCAACCCCTCCATGAGCAGCCCGCAACCTCTCCATAAGCAGCCCACAACCTCTCCATAAGCAGTCACCAACCTCTCCATAAGCAATGACTAGCCTCTCTATAAGTGATCACTAACCTCTCCATCCTCACGTGCATCTGATGGTAATGTGAAGTAGAGGATTCCAGTGTCGCGGTCAAGATAGTACTGCACATAGACATGATAGAGGACAGATATAGTATACACAGCCCTAGCACGGTCTCATTGGAACCGGGGAACAATGCACAGCTCAGCTCCCCCACCTCCCCTGCAACACAAACAAACATGCCAAAATGGAGCAGCAGTATGTGTACCTACGGCATGCATGCACACACAGGCTGGCAAACACTGCAGCGCCCTTCACAAAAGTCAAATTCTCGCAACCAACGAGTACACCACATAGCAAGCCAAGCCTGACATACATATACATGTACATGTATGCATTTCATGCATTTTCAATGAATCCTAGAAAGACGATCTCACCTCGCCAGGTGAATCAAGAAACTCGAGGATGTTTAATGCGTAGAACCGTGCCGGCTTGTGATATCCTGCATCCAACGAAACAAACAAAGGAGTATCATCAGATGTGATGGGCCGATAAAGCAGCTAATTAAGCCCCCCCCCCCCACACACACACACGTCGCAACATACTTTGAAGTCGTGTTCCTTTGTCGGAATGATGCAACTGTGCGGGCGAACTAAGCCATCCACTGCCATGTTGTTTTTGCATCATATGCTACTAATATAAGAGCAAACATCTGCGCCCGTTTCTGGCAGCACGACTGATACCACCGGATAAGCGACCTGGCGTACGCCAATCGCTGTAGGTGAGGTGTTTCGGCGTGCAGTTGGCAAGGCAATCATGACGGCGATTGAGAAGGATGTGGTGATTGCAACGGCGCCGACCCAGCTGTGCGTTGGGATACCATCAGCATGTGAAGTGACTGTGCAGGTGCTGTCATCGGTATTTGCCAAGGAGGAGTCGGAGGCAATACTCCTCGTCGACGCCACTAACGCATCTAATTCAGTGAACCGGGCAGCTGCACTGCACAACATACCACGCGTGTGCCCAGCTGCAGGTCAGGTATTTGTGAACGCGTACCAAGCAGATGTCCCCTGTACCTGGATGGTGGCGAGACACTCTACTCAAGAGAGGGCACGTGCCAAGGAGATCCACTGGCCATGGCATTTTATGCTTTAGCTACCGTCCCTCTGGCCAAGCATCTGTCCACAACATGCAGTGGTTCCATGCAGGTGTGGTATGCTGACGACGATGCCGCTGTGGACCGCGTTGTGGCACTCAGCGAGTACTGGAACTGCATCACGGCTGAGGGCCCCAAGTATGGCTACAAGCCTAATGCTGCCAAGACCGTGCTCCTCGTCAAGAGCCACCTGGTGTCAGACGCAGAGCAGGTATTTGCTGGCACTGGCATCCGGATTTGCTCTGATGGCGTCCGGTATCTGGGTGGAGTCATCGGCAGCACTGAGTTCTGTGATGGGTTTGTGGGAAGCCGTGTGGGTGACTGGTGTGCTTTAACCAAGAGGCTGGCGAGTGTTGCAGAGACCCAGCCCCACGCGGCTTACCACTTATTCATCTCTGCAATTCAGTCTCGGTGGTCGTACTTGCAGCACGTTGCTAATGCTGACAGGGCACTCTACGCACCCCTGGATCGCGTCCTAAATGATCAGCTGCTGCCTGCATTCACGGGCCATTCTGTGCCGGTTGAGGGAGGTTTGTGAGCACTGCTTTCCCTTCCAGCGAAGCTTGGTGGTCTTGCGGTGCGCAGCAATGTGTCACGGGCGGCCGCTGAGCGCACCTTGTGCCGAGACGCCATTGCACCCATGGTGGAGTTGGTAGTCGGTGGCACCTCCACGCATGAGGTGTTGGCTGTGGTAACAGCATGCAGGACATTGGCTGTAGGTGCTCGGGCGGCGCGCCGTGTTCAGTAGCGGAACTTGGCGGAGGAGATCCGATCCGGCCTTCCGCCCATGCCACGGCTACTGGTAGAGCTCGCAGGTGAAGATGGCGTCTCAAGTTGGTTGACGACTCCACCTGCAACTACAATGCCTGGGACCGTTTTCAGCAAGACGGATTTCCGTGATGCGGTGGGTCTACGATATGGCCTTCCCTTGGAAGGTTTGCCAACATCATGCGTGTGTGGCAAAGACATGACAAGCCACCACGCTATGACATGCTCCTGTGGTGGGTACCCAACGCAACGTCACAACGAGGTTCAGAACCTGCTGGCTAGTGCCATGTCCGAGGTGGCGTATGATGTCGAGTTGGAGCCTGTTCTGCTGCCTCTCGATGGTGAGACGGTCTCGGGTATTAGAGCTGATGCCGCTCGTGCAGATATACGGGCTCGCGGTTTCTGGACGCGACAGCAAAACGCCTTTTTGATGTTCGGGTTACCCACCCAAGGCCGTCTTTGCTGTCCCGTTCGGGAGTAGCAAGCCAGTTGTATGACAGCGAGAGGCAGAAGAAGCGCCAGTACTCGAGCCGGATCAACAACGTCGACCGCGGCTCGTTCACGCCGTTGGTTTTCGCCACCAATGGGCAGTGTGCGCTGGAGGCGTCGACATTCCTGAAGTCGTTAGCAGCTCGAATCAGTGAGAGGAACCGTGATCTCCCCTACTCACTGATCATGCGCCAGCTTCGTGCCCGGATCAGTGTGTGCCTGATTCGCTGGCAAATTACTTGCCTGCGGGGGTCACGACACTCGTACCGCAGAAGGCTCATGGGTGCCGGTCATGGCGGTTTTGTGGTTGAGTGCAGAGTCCGTGCTCACCTGGCTGTTTAGCCTGACCTAACTGTTTCATGATATTGTCTGTATTTTTGTTGTAGCAATTTTGCTATTATATGTTGGTCATGATTTCATGGTTGACTTACTCATTTTCTTTGTTTACCTTATCTGGTTTTTCTCTTGTCTGGGTTGTTGGATGAATTGGGTAAACGGTGCTGCTTGGATGGTGTTTGCGGATGCGGGTTTACTCTTTGTTTTGGTATTCCCTAGTTGACTTGATTTTTTCTACATGTAATTTGATTTTCCTATTTATTTGATTTGATTTTCCTATCTACAAAATGTACTTAACTGGATTTGTCACCATTGCCTTCTTTGCTTGCGTTTTTCGAATTCTTCATTCCGAGTCCGACGCCCAGTTTGTTATCAAATGAGAGAGCTTGGAAGCTCAGGGCCCTACGCTATGCTTTTTTGCCTTGATGACCTAGACAAAAAAAGCATACGGATGTTATAAATTCATATAAATTTTTCCTTTTTTTAAAGACATAACCTGGGATTCGAACCCGCACTATCGCCGTCCATGCATCCCCCGATACACTTCGCATACAAACTAATTCTTCCAAGTTGCTTCACGTTATGATCTTGCATTTGAAAGCCCTATTTGAATATGCATTGTGGCCAGCCGTCTTTGATAGCACGGTACGGGACAGGTACGGGACAGGTACGGTCGAGGGTAATACGACACCGTCTACCGCCTTGATGACCTAGGCAAAAAAGCATAGAGATGTTATAAATTTTTCAATTCTCCTATTTTTTTTAGCATAACCTGGGATTAGAACCCGCACTATCGCCCTACATGCATTCCCCCATACACTTCGCATTCATACTCATTCTACCAAGTTGCTTCACGTTATGATCTTGCGTTTGAAAGCCCGATTTGAATATTGCGGCCAGCTGTATGTGGCCAGCTGTGTTTGATGGTACGGTACGGTACGGGACAGATACGGGATAGCGCCAGGCGTGACACAAACACACAAACACCAAATTAAAGCTGTGTGGACCCTGGCTAGCGCCAGACGTTACTAAAGTAACGTCTTCTGCATAGCTACGGGATTAAAGTCAAAGTTCTTAGTAATATAAGAGCAAAAGTTGCATGCATGTTGACCGAGACATTGCAACACAGATTCACAGCACAATCTCCCTTCTGTTTAAAAGGGTACTCAACCATTGGGCATTCGTGCACAAATAACAGTGGAATGTTCGACTGTGGTTTGAATCTGGGACTGTGCCAAAGGGTATTACTAAACTATGGACAACATGGGACACACACACACCACAAAGGGACACACATACAACACAATGTCATGCACCCCCTCCCCCCCCCCCCCCTCACACCCATAATGCACCCTCAACCTTACCATACACTGGTGGTGTCTTGGTATCCGTGGTGACAGTGGATGCGGCGCCGTCGAGTTTGACAACACGTACGTAGTTATCGGCCCAGTCTTGCCCCCAGTAGCCGTGTAGCCACATTGAACTAGCATTCTTCACTGCAGATAGCCTATAGCAGTATAGTACAGATAACACATTGAAATAGCAGTGTTGTCAAATAAATTTCACCCAAAATCGGACACCTCCAGATACCCAATCATAGATGTTCAATTCCTCATGCAGAAATGGGACATGGGCTTACATGTGCATGGGTTCAGCACCATCACAATGCTGGTGCTTATACACAGTGAACTCTTTGGGTTTCAGTCTATATTGGTAGGGTTTCCGGAAAGGTTTTGGAGAGAAGGTGAATTTTCGCTTGGACAGTGACACATCAGATGATCTGTCAGCACTGCAACACTAAAATACCCGTGTAGGGGGGCTCGAACATGATTTAGAGTGCACCGTCAAGTGCAGGACATAGATACACAGAGACCAACACAGACAGACACACATGTGCACACTCATACAGGGATGAATTTACTGTAATTTTTTTGCATAGCAGTTTTCGCGACGCAAACGCCAAAATGCGTAGCAGTCCTTGATTTTTGATTAGCACTTTTTCTTCCACGAAGATCGACTAAAATTTCTCAGTCCACGGAGGGAGTACTCGTGCTGTCTGCATAGCTGGCAGAAAATTAGCGTCACCGCTGCACCTGTAGCTTTCTCAGAACCAAGCCATTTCTTCTGGACATCGACCTCTGCCACCCACTTCTCAAAGGTACTCTGTCGTACAGACATGTTGGAGGCAGAACCAGACTAGACAAAAACTACAGCTTGGACAATTGTCAGAGAGAAGGACGAACGTGATTCCAAAAGTTCCTCACGACCAGAAAGACCGACTGGCTACAAGCAGAAAGCTATAATATCACGAAAAGAGGTAAGTGAACCAGAAAGAAGAAAACAAACAACAAGACCTCCGCCGGGATCGTGGAGGAAAGATGATGCTTGTCAGTACGGAAAGTACATGTACATGAACTTACTGAACTTACTGTAATACTGAATGAAAGCCGCGCAAAGTGGTACGTGTAGTTCAAGTTGGACACCAGTAGTACAGTCAGTATGTGCACGCGGAGCCAGCCACAGTTCACAGGTACATGTACTAGAAATCACACCTTCCCGAGAAAAAAGCGGGGTCCGTGCACTGACTGTACAGGTGTAGTGAGTGTACGACACAGTCACAGGATCACTAAGTCTTTTACTGACTGCGCGAGCTAGTATGCAGTGCCGTTTATGCATCGCAGTTTCCTGCGAGTCGCTGCGATTTTTGAGTTGCACTCGATCGATTTTGAATCGCAAACTGCGATGCGATACCGGATAAATTCATCCCTGCTCATATACCTTTAAGAGCACATTTCCCAATGGACATTTCTTACCTGGAGTCTTTGTACTGGAACTCAGTGTTGCTGTTGATAACCTTGGCAATATTCATGAACTGCGGCTTCCCATCGCTACCAATGTTGGGATAACGCGCCAGGACGAGAGGCTGTCGCAGAACATATCGCATGAGCATAAGGCACAAAGGAAAACACATAGGCGATCCCGGCAGGCGTTACCAAGTTCCAGAGAATTAGCCTAACTTCCCGCTTTCATTGCTAGCGCCCTGGGAAGTTGGGCTGGTTCTGAGTGAACCATCGACATACGGAGAACGGAAAGCTAAATACTGGAAAACAGCATAACTCTGGGGTTTCTCTCAAAAGTGGAGGGTTCCTCTCTCAGGTCAGTTTTCGGACAGAGGATACTTTTTGGACAGTGACCGATACCTTGTACGATTATTAACATCGATTAGGCATCACTGTCACTATAACGGCTCACCTTTCCAGCATAGAATGCCTCCAGTTTGTTATTAGCACAATTACCCAACTGACCAGACCCAAGATCTCCATAATTGGTAATGTTGAGCTTCTTCAGGTTCACCTGCATACCCATGCACACCATAGACAGACAGACAGACAGACAGACAGACAGACAGACAGACAGACAGACAGACAGACAGACAGACAGACAGACACATTGGCTTTCATTTTGATATTCAGAATTGTGATTTGCTTTCTTCAACCGTCATTGGTTTTGTTTCTTTTTCGGCCTTTTGACTTCTGGACAGCAGGGTGTGTGTGTGTGTGTGCGCCGGGGGGGGGGGGGGGGGGGGTAACGGTTCACACTAGCTTATGCGCTATACCTCACCATGTGTGCCACCTAGCAACCATACATGCCACCTAGCAACCGTACATGCCACCTAGCAACCGTACATGCCACCTAGCAACCGTACATGCCACCTAGCAACCGTACATGCCACCTAGCAACCGTACATGCCACCTAGCAACCGTACATGCCACCTAGCAACCGTACATGCCACATGCGCACCACCTATTGCCAGATTTCTCACCCGGCTTAGTTTTGGATTACCCTCCCTTTCAGGCCCCGCGGAATGAGTTTTTGATTGGTCTGGCCATACCCGGGCCTGTCATAATTTGTGTGTGATGGTGACTACACATGACCAAACCAGCAGTAAACACAAGTCGATGGGCAAAACGTTGCTCCCGCCGTAGCCCGACCAACCGGACCGGGTCTCCCTTTCCATTTCTATTATGTACCAGTGTTGAAGCTTTCCGGAACGAGTGGTCTTTCTCCTTCTACGCATGCACGCTTATGCAAAAGGACAGTGAAGTGAGGTTCGTGGTTTCTCGTAAAAAAAATTAAATAAGTGTGGAGGGACTTGGCCGTTGACCCCTACCTTCATTATGTCCACAGTCAGGCTGCCAGCACCTGTGTGCCTCTTAGAGACCCGGTGAGGAGCACTCTTCTCCGTCCTCTCCGGCGTGGATGCTTGGTCAGGTATGCCCATCACCTCCATGATAGACCGTGCATCATTGTCATCCTTGTGATGGTGGTGGTAGCCATCGTTGTGTGTATGCTGGTCAGCATGCTGTTGTTTGCCATGCACACTGTCATCACTAGCACTATCAGCACTATCAGCATTAGCCTGTACTGATACAGTGGAGTGGAACTGCCAGCTAGATGTGGGGATTGCCTTGCCACCGGACAGCACTACAGCACCAGTATCCAAACCCCGGTAACTGTAAGGAGAGATAGAGTCACAGCCACACACACACACACACACACACACACACACACACACACACACACACGCACACACACACACACACACACACACACACACACACACACACACACACACACACACACACATACACATAATTATTGAACTAACTTGCAGCCGAGCACATGGACCAATTCAGAGACACTTTCAACTGTGTACTACTCACGTTACAATAGCTCCAGCTTCTCCGGAGTCCTCACTAGTGAACTGCAGCGGTGCGTCTGAGAAGTCATAAGTACCGCTGGCCACATTTACAACAACACCTGGAGCAGGCACATGACCGTTGTGTGCTTTCTTCAGTGCCTGCACTGCCGTCTGTGCACGTGTCATGGTACGGAATGGATGTGCCTGACTTCCATCACCGCTGTCACTGCCACTGGCTGTTCAGTAGGTAGTGAATAAGAACAGAGAGGCAAGTACAATCACAAACTGAAAACCAACAACAGATGCTTGGGTGGATGGAATAGCGTGTGCGTGTGTGTGTAGTGGGGGGGGGGCATACTAATATAGTAATTGGTAATGTTTACAACAGCCACCAGCCACCAATCAGCGAAAGTCACCATGACACTAGGACTGTGGACCTAGATATACCCAGCAGCAGCAGCAGCAGCAGCAGCAAGCAGCACACCGTACATGAGCTATTGCCGCTGATTGTGAGTATGTTGCTGCATATCATGACTATAACACAATTATCCTGTCAAAGACGGTTACACTATAGTTGTGTGGTTTGGCTATCTACTACAGTTTCCTGTGACAGTATAGTGTAGGCAGGCTAAGCAGGCCAAGCAGAAGCAGCAGCAGCAACAAGTGACACAGCTCTTAGCATCAGCAACTTACTTGAGACATAGTACTGTGTTGCAGCAGCAGCAGCAGCAGAACCAGTAGCACTCTCTGACATTCCTCTCTGAACCTCTACAGATCTACCACGTGCTGATGCCAGCAGGAAGCTAGCAGCAGCTAGAACCACGCACCACTGCATTGTTCAAACTCAAAATCTTCTCCTGGGATACAGCAGAGCTACCTGCACTCCCCTGGTTCAATGTCACAATGTAGTGTAAGTTGTAGGCAATGCAAACCCAGTGCTGTCCTGATATTCATGCAGGTCACAGTGTTGATTGATTGAAGGAGAAGTATCGCATACAGGCGGAGTGTGTCAAAGGTTTGGGGCTGGACCGGTCTCAATCTTCCACACATCACCACTGTAGCGTTTATACAGAGAAATAATGAGCTCGCAGCAGTGTGTGTAAGTCGGAGAAAGAGAGCACCGGTGCTCAGTCATGTGGAGTAGCAGCAATGTGACGATCACCTGACAGCATCTGACGACCAATTTCAGTTGACACCTGCAGTCATCTCGGTGACAGAATATGACATACGGCTTGACATCTAGCTTGGTTTACTTTGTAGCTAATCATACATGTACTTCACAGCCATACAGTATCCCATTCATGAGAAGACGTTTCTCATACTGCACTTATAGCCCATGGTGACGATTACAGTGGCATGCACTGCTACATAAGGAGAGAAAACGAATCCTTAAGCGAGTTCACTGGTGTTCAGGTGTGCGAGGAGAGAGAGAGAGAGAGAGAGAGAGAGAGAGAGAGAGAGAGAGAGAGAGAGAGAGAGAGAGAGGAGAGGAGAGGAGAGGAGAGGAGAGGAGAGGAGAGGGAGGGAGAGAGAGAGAGAAGAGAAGAGGAGAGGAGAAAAGGACAGCCGGGATAGACAGAGAGACGTGTGTGTGTGGGGGGGGGGGGAGGCCAGTGAATGGTTTCAACTAAAGTCACGGCTGAACTGGAAGTGCACGGCAGCACACACTGCAACAGATACATAACTGACACACCACCTGCATGCATGGCTTACAGCTACTTTTGTTTTAAAGCAACATAAAAGTAGCGGTCCATAGGGTATGCAGCATGGTGATGTCACGTGCACTGCGGTTGCACCAATATGTACAGGTGGGAGTATATGCATGTGCTGGATGTTACTATGACAGCCATGCATGATATCTCCCATCTAGATTACAATGAAGTTGAATGGACAGATCAGTTACCCCGAGTAACCTATGGTAGCAGACACAAGTCACTGTACAATACGCAGACAGTGCGGGTAGTATGGATATGTGTACCTATGTCATACAGGTAAAGTACATGAGGTGTCAACTACCAACAGAGCACCTTGTCCTTTCAACCCCTTCCATAGCCCTCAAACCAGTGAATAGCAGGATCTAGTCACGTACTGCGATGGTTCATGTTTGTCTATAGTCACACGATCCAACAGCTCATTTAGAGGATACTGAGACATGTGAAATTTGTGAGCCTTACTACACAAGAACAAGGACAAAATCACGAATGTTGCTGCTACGTCAAGTCTCCTGCCAAAAGCAATCATCAGCAAGAGGTTCCCTATTATTGTGGGAAATGCACTGCCACCATTGGCATTGAGAACTGTGACTCTGCACAGATAAGGAACTACGAGTTTAATCATAGTAAATAGTTTCAAGAATGTAGCAATCTCGAAATTTGCCATAGTCCCATGGGCACTTTTTAGTCACTGGATTGAGTGCCTTGTAGCATCTACATGGCACATGTTTTGACCAGTATGATTCTCTATTGGAGATCAGTGACCTTGCAAGCACAGAACACAGGCACTGCACATCTACATGTACTGTTCACCTGATCCGCTTGTAACTGTTACTGGCGGCCACCTGACCAGCACACACTGCGTGACTGTATAAAATACCTAGGGGCACTTTTCCACATTGCCTGAAGAGGACGCATACCACTTGCTAATCTGGGCCGTGGACGCGTCGGCAAATTCCTTGCATTTGCAGTAGGTGTTGTTAGTGAAGCTGGAGAATGCTGGATAGCAAGGATATTCACTGAATATGGTCAGAAGTTCTGGGTAATGCGTGGACCAGGGTGGCTTGTCGTAGTGCACCGACTCCATTTCTGCCAGAAAGGAACCATTCTGTGCATAGGCCAAACAAGAACAATGCTCCATGGGCAGCACAACATACCACAGCACATAATTATTACAGTCGTCCCTCTCTAATCCGGCACTTGTTTATCCAGCACCCTTGCAAACCAGCACACTTTCTGGCAAAACGGATTTGTTCAGTTCATTTTCTACGCTTTAATCCGGCACTTGAATTCCGCCTCCAGCAGTGATTGTCTACAACAAATCACTCAAACTGTACACAATTCGATTTTCTAATCCAGCAGTTGTACATCGCAGACTGTCAGGGACCATTGTAACATACACAACACATGCAACATACACTTGGGAATATCCCATGCCAGGACATAGGATATTCCTAAGTGTATGTTATAGACATGCATTCCACAAAGTACTTGGTTTGACACAGAAAATCCCTACGTTTTGACGTACAACACAAACATGCATGATAACATGTGGGCCGGGTTGGAGGGCAGGATTTGATAATCCAGCACCCTTTTTTATCCAGCAGAAAATGCCGTTGCAAAAGGTGCCGGATTAGAGAGGGACGACTGTACTTAACAGGCCATCCATGCCACGTTGTACTGGTGCATATCAACCATTGCACATGAAACGACAGTATGCAGTGTGATTCGAAAAATTCATTCCACATGCACGAACACCAAGCACATGAACGCACACCAAACACAGACACACACACACACACACCTACATATTCAGTTGTGCACACACACACACGCACACACACACACACGCACACACACACACACACACACACACACACACACACACACACACACACAGCCACATGATAATGCCACGAGCACGTACCTTTTGACAGTATGCACTCATCCAGCTGAGACCGCGCGCATCCAAGTGTACAGCCGTGTCACAGTTCTCGTAGTAGTTATCATGAACAAGGTTGCGACGTCCACCGCCAATGAACGTCCCCTTCTGGCAGTCAATGAAAGTGTTGTTATAGATATGAAACCCACTCATCTGCACAGACAGGTAGTCCATACACACTGTAGTGGTGTCAGTTTACAGAGTGTAATGTATTGCCTTCAAGTACTAATGCTCTGGTGTTGCATTGCGTTACCTTAGTTATACATTGGCACCACACGTTATCATATACCACTCATATCATGTCACACCTATATCATGTCACACCTATATCATGTCACACCTATATCATGTCACACCTATACGATTGGTATAATAGACTAGCAGAGCTACAGGGAGAACTCTCTCTCAGCCTGCACACCTAACTGTTGGTCACCACATTGGCGCAGTGAACAGGATTGTGGCCAGGCAGGATGGCAGCAGTCAAGGGTCGACCACCACGCGAATTTGTTGTGGACCCCTCTGCCAATATCGCAGCCGATTTCGACCTATGGCTAGAGGACTTCGAAGACTATCTCGATATCGCTAAGGTCGCAGGCGCAGGGGAAAAGAAGAAACTGCTTCTAAACCTGGCAGGCCTATCTCTTCGCCGCATTGTGAAGGGTCTCCAGGTCGCAGAACCCTCTGGTGACCAGGACGCGTACCAAGTCTTGAAGGCCGCAATCCAATCATACTTTCGCCCGTCGGTAAATGCAACTGCGGAGCGTCACAGATTCAGGAAACTCAGGCAGCAGTCTGATGAGTCCGTCACCTCTTTCATGGGACGGCTCTGAGAAAAGGCGGCACTTTGCGAGTTTGACTCGACTGCAGTGGACTCGGTTGTGAATGGCCAGCTTCGGGACCAGTTCATAGCCGGACTGCAGTGCCAGGAGGCACGCAAGCAGCTTCTAATGGAGTCAAGACTAACGCTAGCTGATGCTATCGCGAAAGCTGTCGCATTAGAAGCCTCAAAGGTTGACAATAGGCTGTTCAGTGAGGAAGCAGGAAGGACACTGGACATGCCTTCGGGAAGTGTCGCAGCCGTAGCACCGGATACGGCTGCGGTGAATATGGTGAAACACCGTCAGCACGGCAGATGCAAGGCTCACACGTGCAAGTACTGTGGCGGAACCCATCCACCAGACAAGGACAATTGCCCGGCTGCGCGAGTTCGCTGCAGACACTGCTCAAAGGTCGGGCACTTTGAAGTTGTCTGCCTGTCCAAGAGCAAGGAAGTTAGAGCCCAGACTATTGGCGAGGAGGATGAAGCCAATGAAATTTGCGAGTCTGTGTATACCATGCACACTGATCAGAAACACTGGTTCACAGCAGCTCTGCAGGTGGATGGAAAATCATGTGAAGGCCTGCTCGATACTGGTGCAACGAGAACAATTTTGACATCGGACATAGTGCAGCCTACTCGTCGCAGTGACCGAACTCTCCGTGCCTACAACGGGGGAGTTGTCAGCACACTGGGGATGGCAGACGTTACCCTATCATCTGCCAGTCGTAGCTGCACTGTGGCCTGTTTCATTGTACCAAAGGGCTCCCACCGAGTGCTATTTGGCCAGGACGTGATCAAGGAACTCGAGCTACTAGTGCCAACCCACCTGGTGGAGTCTGGAAATGTGGTCAGCGTTGCACCAGTCAGCATTACCGTCAAGCCAGATGCAGTGCCTGTCGCTCTGCCAGCTCGGCGTCCCCCTTTCAGCATCAAGGACGAGATAGAGACAGAACTTCAGCGGTTAGTCGATGCTGACATCATCGAGCCCGTGAAAGAGGCTGCGGCATGGGTTTCCCCAATCGTGCCAGTTCGCAAACCCAGTGGCAAACTGTGTTTGTGTATCGACTACAGGCAGCTGAATAAGAATGTTGTCCGAGAGCGACATGTCCTGCCAACCCTGGATGAGATAACAGCGCAGCTTGACGGAGCGCAGGTGTTCTCAGTCCTCGATGCAGAGTCGGGATTTCACCTAATTGAGCTTGACCAGGAGTCGCGTCCACTGACGACTTTCGCGGCCCATTGTGGGCTTTATCGCTTCAAGCGTCTGCCATTTGGTATTGCCAGCGCACCAGAAATGTTCCAGCGCGTGGTCTCGGATATTTTGGCAGGGCTCCCAGGAGTGATTGTCTACATTGACGACATTCTTGTGATTGGAAGCAGCCAGGAAGAGCATGACAGGCGTCTCGCAGCAGTCCGGCAGCGCCTGGAAGCAGCAAATCTCCGGCTCAATGCAGACAAATGCCAGTTGAGCAAGTCCAGCGTCAAGTACATTGGCCACTGGCTGTCGGGCACCGGTGTGGCTCCCGACGGTGACAAGCTGCAGGCCATTGCAGACATGGCTATGCCTAAGTCGCTTCAGGATGTGCAACGTTTCCTCGGAATGGTAACCTACCTCGGAAGATTCATTCCAGATATGTCGTCCATCTCCGAGCCGGTGAGACGGTTGGCAAAGCGTGTGCCCTTCATTGTGGATAGCGAATTCTGCAACGCGTTCAGCGACGCTAAGACGCAGCTGGTGCAGGCACTGGACCACCTGGCCTACTTTCGTTTGGACCCAAACGTTCCAACGGCCATAAGCTGTGATGCATCGCCTTGTGGCCTGGGAGCAATTCTATGGCAGCAGAATTCTAGTGGTCAATGGCTACCAGTGACATGTGCCAGCCGCACTCTCACAGAGGTAGAAACTCGATATTCGCAGATGGAGAGAGAGATGCTGGGAGTCGTGTTTGCGCTGCAACGCTTCCGGCAGTACGTGCTCGGGCGACACGTCGAGGTGCATACTGACCACCAACCCCTGATATCCATAGTGCAGAAGCCGTTTGATGATGTACCTCCCCGGCTACAGCGTTGGCTGGTGTCTCTCATGCCCTACACCTACAAGTTGGTGCACGTACCAGGAAAACAGCTCTTGTGCGTGGATGCTTTATCCAGGGCTCCACTACCCGGCCACGCCCCTTCGACTGCTGAGACAAAGTCTATGGCCGAGTTTGTTGGCATGGTGCTAGAGGCCTGTCCAGTAGACCTGGAGCAGGTTGCACAGGCCACGCAGGACGACTCTATTCTACATAGTATTCTGCAACGAGTGCTGACGTCCAGATGGGAGGCTGTGAGTGCAAGTGAAGAGGCATACTTCATCGTACGCGATCAGCTCTCAGCCTCAGAAGGTGTCGTGCTTTTCAACGCAAGAGTGGTCATCCCGGAAGCGCTTCGCACTGCAGTTATGGCGTTGGCACATGAGGGGCACCCAGGTCGAGCTGCATTCCTGGAATCTCTCCGACGTCGAGTTTGGTGGCCCGGTGTCACAAAAGATGCCACATTGTACGCCGAGCGCTGCTCGGAGTGCTATAGGAAACATAGCAACTCGCATCAGGAGCTTCTCCCTTCTGAGATTGAAGGTGTATGGGAGAAGCTCGCAGTAGACCTGGTGAATGTGGAAGGACATCAACTGCTTTCCATCATTGACTATGGCTCGCGCTACCCGGAGGTGATCCTACAGCAAAGCACGTCAACCACCAGCATTGTGAGTGCATTAATGGAGACGTTCGCAAGGTTCGGCTTGCCAGCACAACTGGTCTCGGACAATGGTCCCCAGTTTGCTGGCAGAGAGATGGCAACGTTCCTCCAACGCCTAGGGATCCGTCACGTTAAATCGAGCCCACGCTACGCTCGGTCTAATGGCATGGTTGAGCATTTTCATCGCTTACTGAAGGAGCGGATGGCAGGGCTTAAACCACATTTACCGTTCAGCCGACGCCTGCAGCAAGTATTGTTCGACGTCCGTAACAGCAACAACCGAATGATTGGGATGGCGCCAAATGAGGCGCTGTTCAGTAGATTGGTTCGCACGAGGCTCCCCGCGTCAATTACTCCGACGATTGTCAATCCGTCCCACCAAATCCAAGCCAAGGCAGACATGGCCACGCAGCATGACGCTCGCCGAGGAGTGCGAGCGCTTCCTTCAATGAAGCCGGGCACTCAAGTTATAGTGCAGGATGGTTACTGCAACCCAAGACAAACTTGGAAAGTCGTCGAGCAGTACGGACGACAGGTTGGAATCACGGATGGACGCAGAATACTCTTGCGGAATCGTGTTCACTTACGTGAAGTGGTCCGGCCGGGATGCCAGGTGCAGCCAGAGGTAACACTGCAGGAGCGACATCTGCGGCAGCCGAGCATTCCTCACCCAGATCGGCCACCTGCAAGTATGCCACAGACGAGACGACAGGAGGAGCCTAAGTCAACTGGACACCCTGTGCAGCCCGGTCCTGTTCATTCAGAAGCAGGTCCGACCGGAGTCGCCAGTGGAAGTACACCAGCCCCAGATGCATTACCAGCGCGACCGGATGACCCTCCGGAGAGTCAGCGTGCCAACCTGGGAAGCCGAGTGGCTGGAGGGCCTGCCGGTGGCGGGGCTGTATTCCGTGAAGGCATCGTGACCCGTGCAGGAAGGAGCGTTCAGTTATCACAGAAAGCAAAGGATGCTATGGGACTGGTGTGAGGAGATAGCACTAGGGTTCAGAGCTAGTCTTGAGTTGCATTGGCTCAATCCTTGAACACAACATCTGATCGACGTTGCGCTGTACGCTGCAGTTTGTACTCAAAATTGCGTTCTTTTTAAAAAAGGGGGTAATGTAGTGGTGTTAGTTTACAGAGTGTAATGTATTGCCTTCAAGTACTAATGCTCTGGTGTTGCATTGCGTTACCTTAGTTATACATTGGCACCACACGTTATCATATACCACTCATATCATGTCACACCTATATCATGTCACACCTATACGATTGGTATAATAGACTAGCAGAGCTACAGGGAGATCTCTCTCTCAGCCTGCACACCTAACTGTTGGTCACCATACACACCATGGAGAGATATGAAACCCACTCATCTGCACAGACAGGTAGTCCATACACACCATGGAGAGGAACAGCAAGGTTCAGACATACAGTATTTTCCCAAGTATGAGCCGCACTCAGATATTTTGGCACGAAACAGAGACATCTAATCCACTAATACCACCAGTTACTTTACAATCAGCTCATGTGATAACATTGCACGACACTGACCAACGGTACTGACGTTCTACACCTAACTGGCAATCAGCTCTAGCACATCTTGGATGCGCACTCCAACAGCCTTCCAGCTTGGAAGGTTCTAAGTTGTAGAAATAACATGAGGAGGGGAAGGTGAGCGCAACCAAGACATGTGGTAGTGTCCATAAATTGGTGACGTCCGATCTTACCTGGTCATCCAGATAAATAGCCTGCACCGACGGTGCACCAAGAACGGTGTGCTCCGTTGTTCGTATGTGAGAGAAGATATTGTTATGCATCACGTTGCCACGACGAATCCAACTGGGCCCGTGTAGAAAGCACCGGTGTCAGTCGACTCAAAGCACATGTTGGAAATGTTATTGTAAGCAAATAGACAATCATTGCCTGTAGAAACACACACAACACACAAATAAATAATGAAATAATCATTATACCAGCGGAGTAGACATGGGTGCAGGATGGCCCAGTCCAAGGCAAGCATGAAAGTAACAACAGAAACACAGTTCTGAAGCAGACATGGAGAGTCGTTGGGAAGTCAAGCTGGCCTTGTAGCCAAGAGCACTCACTGTTGGTCCATTTTTACAGCGTGTACGTTAACTACAGTACATGTACGCGCTAACAGCAGTAACGGCGCTGGCCCCGGTCATCCCATCCGATTTCAATGTCTACGGCAGGAGCATGTAGAGGGGCAACACTCAATCTCAATTCCCTATCGAGGCAAGAACAGCTCTACTGTACCTATACCCTTACCCAGCAATACTTGGTAAGCATCATTAGCAATACACCGTACATAGAAAACCAGTACTAGCATCTAAATACAATACCACTAACATACATGCTCCGAATATGGCAGTGTGTGGACCTCCATATATGGTATTGTGTAGGTAGTCATTGCCGACACCACCGAATGCAACACCGGGATTGTAGGTTCTCTTCCAGCGAGCAAAGTCATACACGCTACAGTGCTGTATTGTGGAGTTTGCACGTGTTAGTGAGTGCTGGAGAGAGAGAAAGAGAGAAATATGCATTAGCACACAGGTAGACGTGTTGTCCAGTGCGTTGAAAACACAAAACAAGATCCGAGTCTAGTCTCTGGTTGGAGTGTCCTGCAGAATGACATCATGCATGTCTCTTGCATTTGCCATTTGACCGGATTTGGCTATGGTTGCCACAGATTTCAAAATGGGAATACACTCATATCTCTCTTATCTGGACCTCAAAGTTACGGGCACTCGGTCTACCAGGCACCTTGTGGGTGAACTTTAGTGGAAATATTACTACTCTTTCGCCACTTGTTCGTGGACATAGTGACGTCACGCCAGATCTCTGGAACATCCTCGTCAAAATGTACGTGATGCCGAGTTACTGACATTTCCGAGTTCTGGACATTGCCCGGTCCAGGACTGCCCGGACAAGAGAGATACATGTATGAATGTACCATCATCACAGTGGACAGTTGCTAGCCGAGTGTCCTACACGCCAACCGTCATCTCCTCCGTGACATATCACTAGCTACAGAGTGTGGACACGACGGGGACTGATTTCTAGTGCAGGCTGATGCCCTGGGGTCTTCTGTGGGATAGGTATAGAGACATCCATGCACAGTGCAGTGTATAGACTATACGCAGCATGCAATTCTGTGAACCTAGGGCACAATTCAGCCAAAAAAATGTTTCACGGTTCGCGTGAGACTCGGCTGGAAGCCAGGCTTTCCGCATCCGTAGGAACGCCACCACCCTTCAAGGATCAAGGCGCAGATGCAGCTCCTAAAGCGGTGGGAGCAGCCAAACTAAGGTATTAATCACCTTATCACCATGAATATACAGGTAGCTCCTCCCAGCTTACTGTCATGAAGAACTGGGTTCTAACAAACAGGAACAGCATAGTCCGCTCCAGTTTTGATATTCATGTGTGTACCTGGCCCGTCGCACCGACTTTGGAGGTGGGCGGCCATGGAAGGGGGGTCCGGAGGTCCGCCCGCGGGAAAAATTCAAAAAATTGAAGCTAATTGCAAGCATATCCGGGCATTTGGTGCCATTTCAGCGTAACTAAAATGAAAGATTTTTTGATCCTGCAACAAACTTTGAAGATGCTACGATCGGGGACAAACATAACCCTCCGGTCCCTCCCCCGGGAAAAATGACAAAAATTGAAGCCAATTGCAAGCATTTCCAGGCATTTGGGGCCATTTCAGTGTAACTGCAATGAAAGGCTGTTTTGCACGATCGGGACAAGAATTTGCCACGTTTGCAATGAGCTGCGCGTGATCATCGATCTTTGTTGCAGTGTGCTCAAAAAAAAAAAAAAAAAAAACCCAAAAAAGTGGGCCGCCTCTGCCGCCCCAGCCGCCCCGGCTGTGACGGCCTTGTGTATTGTACATAGGGTGGTACATGTACACTTACCAGGTCCCCTCCTTCCAGGGACAGTCCCGCACATCCAATACCGTGAGCAGTTATGTTGTGTATCAGAGTCTGTACTGCACCACCAGCTCTCAACGCTCTTCCACCATGACCTACGATTGCGCTGTTAGAGAATGTTACATTCATCGCTGTAACCAGAGACAAGAAAGAAAAGTCGGATAGAGAGAAAGAGAGAGAGAGAGAGAGAGAGAGAGTTAGATAGATGGATAGATAAAATAGATAGAAACAAAATTAATATGAAACAATGTCTTCCTCACGAAGTAACCATGCCACCATCAGTTAACAGAGAACGGTCCAAAATGCGATTGGACCTCAAAAGCAGTACCTACCCAGAGCGTGCCCGGGACAGAAAACAATCATTGACTTCCCATCGAAGATGATCTTAGTACCAGCAAGCTAGGAATGAATGCAGTGCTAAGACCACAGCATGCACCACAGCATGCACACGCATGTAAACACGTATACTTACTGCTATCACTCTCCACAGCCACTGATCTACTGTGCATCACGTTGAGGTTGTCCAGTGTCAGGAAGGACACATTCTTTAGCGATACTACTGTGGGCTGCATTGAAACTGTCAGCTGCACATGAAACACCCACACCCACACACACACCAATACCCACACACCCATACCCACACACCCATACCCACACACCCATACCCACACACCCATACCCACACACCCATACCCACACACACACACACACACCTCAGACCTGCCCATCGCCGAAGCGATGACAGCGAACAGCTATGTTAGACATAGCAACTTGTGCTGGGATTACACCATTCAACAGCTTGCAAGGCTGATGAATTGACCGCCACTATTTTTAGCCTGGTATCCACCACACAGCTGATTGAAGTGACTTTTTCTGGCCAGTGAATCCCTATTTTTCATTTTTCCATTTTTTTCTTTTTTTTTCTTTTTTCTTTTTTTTTCTACACACACACACCACACCACATACTCCGGCATACACTGGCTGTTGGTAACCACCCAGGAGAATGAAAAAAAAGTCAGGAAGAGACCGAGAAAGAGAAGAAAGACGTGTGCGACAATAATCGTCGGGAATTGAACCCGCAACCTCTCGATTGGAAATCGACTGCACATACCACTGCACCATATGGGACACACACACACACACACACACCTGTCCTGTCCTGTCCTGTAGAGCCACTGCCACAGGGGTCACGTGGGCCCCGGAGGGGCATCAGAGAGGAAGATGGAGCACGCAGCCTGACACACACACACACACACACACACACACACACACACACACACCTCAGACCTCAGACCTCAGACATGCCCATCGCGGGAGCGATGATAGCGAACAGCTATGTTTTAGACATAGCAACTTGTGCTGGGATTACACCATTCAACAGCTTGCAAGGCTGATGAATTGACCGCCACTATTTTTAGCCTGGTATCCACCACACAGCTGTTTGAAGTGACTTTTTCTGGCCAGCGAATCCCTATTTTTCATTTTTCCATTTTTTTTCTTTTTTTCTTTTTTTTTCTTTTTCTACACACACACCACACCACATACTCCGGCATACACTGGCTGTTGGTAACCACCCAGGAGAATGAAAGAAAAGTCAGGAAGAGTCTGAGAAAGAGAAGAAAGACGTGTGTGACCATAATCGTCGGGAATCGAACCCGCAACCTATCGATTGGAAATCGCTGCACATACCACTGCACCATATGGGACACACACACACACACACACACACACACACACACACACACACACACACACACACACACACACACCCATACCCACACACGCGTGTCGTCGTCCATGGATCAAAATACTTATCCTGTCCACTTCTGGCTTTTGCCATTGCCTTACCCCCCCCCCCCCCCCCCATGCCGAGGCTCACACGAAAGCAGTCCGTATCATACCAGGACGGTAGAGACAGTGCATTGCCCAGCATG
The DNA here is from genome assembly GCF_964019385.1 of Sycon ciliatum. NCBI lineage: Eukaryota > Metazoa > Porifera > Calcarea > Leucosolenida > Sycettidae > Sycon > Sycon ciliatum. Next base: position 1,270,861 of record NC_088646.1, read on the forward strand.
TTTTTGAATAACTGCTACTGGACAAGGATACAACTGAGAGAAGAGAACTCAGCAAAGCTACCGTATCCATGAACACATTCTTTGAAGGTAAAGGCCAATGGGAACAATTTAAATAATTAACGCAATGAATAGGGTGAGTTGCGCACTGAGTACAAAACCATGAGCAACTCACCCTATCCATTGCGTTTATATCATTCTTATCTTCACGGAAACGTTTTAATTTAGATAATCGTCATCCTTTACTTCCAGGACAGCTGTCTGCACACACAGTTAACGGTTAAGTGGACTACCAGTTTGATGTGCCCACCAGGTAGGTAGAGCATGCAAGAGCCGCTACAACTAACCTCGCCATTCACAGGTGCATCAGCGGGCAAGGCAAAGTAGAGAACTCCGGCGCCTCGGTCAAGATAATACTGTAGAGATAGGAAGCAAGATGAGAGTATGCATTGTCATCATCACATAGTTGTACAGTTTATGAACGAGTCGAATGTGGTCCAACATACTGTATAAGTCCAATGTGGTCCAACCTACTGTATAAGCACAAATTTTCGTTCACGAAAGCTTTCGTTAGATCACTCCACCAGCAGGTTTGTGACGTACTAAATTTCGTTTTTGGTCGAGGTCTGTCACCCGTCTCGTTCAGAAGGGGTCACTTCAGTTTACAAACTTTCGTTATCTCGTGCCCCCTAACGAATAGCGAAAGTTAATTCCAAACGAAACTTTGTACTTCTACAGAATCGATGACAATGGCTAGGAGCTTAGCAGATGACACAGGCTAGACCCATGACGCAATGCCCGTGGACATGCACCGCCGGCAAACACAAATCACTGCTAAGCCAATACATATACTTGCAGCACTATAGAGGGTACTCAATACCGCCTGCATGCCTTGCGATAAAGCCAATGTGCAGTGCTTGCCACTCACCTCACCAGGAGAGTCGAGGAACTCCAGCGTATTCAAAGCGTAGAATCGTGCAGTCTTGTGAAAGCCTGCAGCGAACAGTAACAGACGTCACACACAGGCAGATGGTCTGACAACTTGGATTACACTGCTTTGAAGTATGTACTCTAACCCGGGCCAAACAGAACAGCTCCTTAACCAGGATATCACACACACACACACATATTCTCTCAACCTTACCATACACCGGTGGTGTCTTGGTATCCGTGGTGACAGTGGATGCGGCGCCGTCGAGTTTGACAACACGTACGTAGTTATCGGCCCAGTCTTGCCCCCAGTAGCCGTGTAGCCACATTGAACTAGCATTCTTCACTGCAGATAGCCTATAGCAGTACAGTATTGCAATCCAAAAACACTATCATCAGCTGATAACATTTGTAGTCGCTTCATCACCTTCAGCTGGCATGTGTACAGTCAACTTCGCGTATAACGACACTCGGCAGGGCATCAGAAAAGTGTCCTTATATGTATACAGGTAGTATGGACTTTGCTCTGGGCATGGAAATTCTGGTGCTATTCGCGAATTGTCGATATATCCGCAGTCGTTATGAGCGAAGTTGATTGTAGTCGCTTCTTCTATTAACCCTTTAGGGCCCACAATTATTTCAAGAAATGCACTGCAGACGCGAGCCCAGGTACTTATCTGGTCGTAATGTTGGTGTCCTTTGGCCGATTTTGGTGATCTTGGGCTTTCTGGAAAGCTCTTGGCCATAGGAACACAGCGATAGCCAGCAATACATCACTCGATCCACAGAACCAGCGCCGCAGCGCGATACGGCGCTCCAAAGCCAGCATTGCGAGCGCCCATTTCAAATTCTCTGCCATTTCAACAAATGGCATCGCAGATCGCTCAATTTTTTTACTGGAGAGCTGAGAAACATGCCGTTGCGATGACGTGAACTATCTGTAGCTGCGTGTGCCGCGAGTCAGGGAAAACCCCTAAAAACGAGTTCAAAATGCACGCGCTCGAGTTGACTCTGCTGAGCGAATTTAGTTCGAGTCTCGTATCTCCGCTCTCCGAACTCGGATCGCTTTCGGGTTTTTTCGAGCCGATAGCTGAGACAATTCTAATGTCGATAGCCCTTTCGATTGTCCGATTTGGTCAAGGGACAGCCGAGTTATGCCAAGTTGCGCTTTGAAAAGTATGCACTGTACACTGGTACGGATCCGTACTATGGGCGTCAAAGGGTTAACATAATGGCCTGGGGTTAAATAAGTCCAATGTATCAGCAATCAGCTTGCAAGTTCTGGCTACATTCACCAACACGGTTTCTGTCTTCGTGTACGCACACACACAGGTAGGTAATACCTTGTTCCAGAGGCCAACCAATCGACCAGCTTATCACGGCCTCTGAACACAGCTGGTCTCTACAACCAGGGTGACCCGTGCACACTCTACACACGTCTACTCACTACTTGGTACCAGAGAATAGTGGTCAGGTGCCTAATGAAACGAGGAGGCTGCATAAACGAGGTGGTTGCTGAAACAAGGTGATTGCTTAAAGCAGGTGGTTGCTCAAACCAGGTTCACCTACTGTACTGGCAAGCAAAGACAACCAAACAACCGGCACTGACACTTGCCTTGAATTGTTATACTGGAACTGGTTGCTGCTGTTGATGACCTTGGCAATATTCATGAACTGAGGTTTGCCATCGCTACCAATGTCAGGATAGCGTGCGAGGACAAGAGGCTGTCGCATTACATGGAGAAAAATCGAGTAAAGAGAACGCACATGTACAGTACGCATGCAGTGCTGAACCCATGAATCAAAAGGAATCCTGCATGATAATGGTGGCTTGGCGTGTGCCGCGGCTAAGCCCTGTTAACGAACATGGAACAACTACTGCTCACACCTAGTCTGATGATCATGCATCCTCTGTTTGTGATGTCATTGCTATATGCTGATGATCATGCATCCTCTGAATGTGATGTCATGCTATATATGCGCATGCACAAATGTGTGTGCAAACTGCAAACTGAACATACCTCTCCAGAGTAGAATGCCTCCAGTTTGTCATTGGCACAGTCTCCGAGCTCACCAGAGCTGAGATCTCCATAGTTAGTGATGTTCAGCTTTGTCAGATCCACCTGCCCACGTGGTGCAGACAGCGACACACATACATAGACATACAGACAGAGACACACATACATAGACCGTAGTAAACACACAGACACACAGACACACAGACACAGGCATTCACACGGGGGTGTATCGGGTGTATCCTAACAATACCAAAACGTCCAATACAGTGATAAGTAGAATGGATCCAATACAGTGCTGGATAAGTAAGAAGGATGATACTGGATCTCCAGCCAACTAGCTGTTTCGACCTTCTTAGGTTGAAACAGCGGAGTGATAAAAGTACAGAGTGTTGTATCCAGTGCAGCTGTCCATACCTTCATAACATCGACCGTTGGTCCATTGACATGCCGCTTGGACACATGATGTGGACTATGCATGTCCAGCTTGGCTTTCTCCGGTTCAGCGTGCAGCCAGGGATGCTCGGCGCCTGATATACCCGTCACTTCAATGATAGATCGTGGATCATTGGAATCCTCGTGATGACGATGGTACTGGGCATCACCAGTATGTAGTTTGCCATGCACACTAGCATCACCAGCACTATCAGCATTGGCCTGTACTGATACAGAGGAGTGAAACTGCCAGCTAGATGTGGGGATTGCCTTACCACCGGACAGCACTACAGCACCGGTATCCGAACCCCGGTAACTGTAAGGAGAGATGTACAGTCAGTCATGTGCACAGGCATTTGTATGCAGGGCCATGATACAAATGCACACAAACACGTATTAACATATTTGTTCCGAGCATGAAATGAGCAGCACGCATCCTCACCAGTGCACTTCAGAAAGCATCACAAACAGACGAAACGAGCACATCACAAACCCAACACACACCAATGAAAAGATGAATTTAAAAAGTGCACGTTGAGCACTTTACAAATGTAGTACACAGATTCATCTAAATTGTTAAATTGGTGTACTACTCACGTTACAATAGCTCCTGCTTCTCCGGAGTCCTCACTAGTGAACTGCAGCGGTGCATCTGAGAACTCATAAGTACCGCTGGCCACATTTACAACAACACCTGGAGCAGGCACATGACCGCTGTGTGCTTTCTTAAATGCTTGCACGGCCGTCTGTGCACGTGTCACGGTACGGAATGGATGTGCCTGACTTCCATCACCGCTGTCACTGCCACTGGCTGTTCAGTAGGTAGTGAATGAGAAAGATGGGCACAGGAAAATAACACCCCATGCATATCAGAGTGTAATACGATATGTTCGGGTTGTGGCACTAGTGCTGTGGTGTTGGATTAACAAATGAATGACCCCTGTAGAACACCCAGATAAGGTCACAATGTACAGTCAACAGGGGAGTTGTACAACTCCCTGGTTCAACTTAGAACTGGTGCATTCTGGTCAATACAGCATGCTTACTTGACACATAGTATTGAGTCAGAGCATCAGCATCAGCAACACTGTCCTGGCTAGCTCTCTGCACTTGTTCCTGACCTACATGTCGACTGTGTGCAGCTCGGGTCACCAAGAAACAGACGACGATGACAAGAGCTACCAGCCAGCTGGACATACTGACTGAACCTATCCAGCCAGGGCTGCCCGTCTTGGTGAAGATGCTCATCCTTACTCTCCTTAGTCAGCCATCCAATGCCTCCAACAGCACAAACTCCAATGGCTGGGCGAGGATGTGCTCCTAAACTAACTTACAAACACTCTCAAACTGCGACTGAGATCATTAGTAGCTCTATGGAACAAGTTACGAATTGATACAGCCATGCCCCTCACTGCCCTAGTTGTTATTCTGAGGCTGATGCAGTGGAGGTGTGTCCATCAGCGGAACACCTGATGACCGATATCAGATGACAAGAGAAGTCATGAGGTTATGACAGGCCGTGTCCAATCATGACATGATCTGAGCATCAGGCCGTTGTTAGCCGATTCAATAATCAACAGCACAGAGATGCATAGCCAAGGTCTACGGCAGTGGCACTAGCTACACCGGGGGAAGATGGCACCATGTGCTGTCAGGAGTCTAGAGCAGTTACCTTTCCTTTTCTAAGCGATCTGCGCTCTCGGGTCTTAGCACGCTGTGCTATCAACGACAAAGACTTGGGGTGCCCGGGGAAGGAATGTTTAAAACTATTTGTCTACAATGCTTCTGGTAAATCTTTTTTTTAAAGAAAATGCCTCCAACTTCTCTCAGTCTCTCACTGCACCAAATTATCTCATTCATTCAATTCACTTAATTCCAAATGTTTCCCTCTGTAGACATTATCAGGGAATGGATCAACATGTGCATCATCAGTATAATTCAACTAGAATAAGCCGGTAGCAGAAAGCGACAGGATTGGCAGAGATATGGCATCTCAGCTCCCTGCACATAGCTTGCTGTGGCTGATTTGGACAAAAACAATCATTAGAAGACACCATTCCTTGCGTTGTTGCCCTGGGCTCAAGTAGGATTCGCAAGGTCTACTGTCATGCAAGCTCATTGGTCTCTCTGATTGAGCTCGAGGTATACATGTACACTGGCTATGAAGTTTGGAGTGGTTCACCTCCAGTACAACTCCAGTCCTACTTCTACCACGGATTTTCCCCTGTGGATTTTCCCCTGTGCTTGATCGAAAGATTGAATGGGATTTTCGGTCTTTGACCACTTGCTGGTGAGCTGATCTACTCACCTCCCAAAGCTTTAGGAGCTGCATCTGCGCCTTGATCCTTGAAGGGTGGTGGCGTATATCTCTCTTATCCGGACCTCGATGTTTTACGGGAACCTCGGCCTGCTGGGCAACCCTGTGTGAGTTTTAGTGGAAATATTATCAGGTTAATGTTGCGGACAAGTGATGCCATATGCTGTCCAATTTCTGGCCCTTCCCCATTGAAGTGCATGCCATTCAGAGATACGCACATTTCAAGTTTAATATGGGTAGTGCCCGGTCCTGGACCGCCCAGATTGGCAAGCATGAGTGCAGCTACCCACTGGCGACATGCTGACATCTCCAACTCAAGGCTGCCTCCAACTCTTTCGGTGTTCTTACACTCGTCGTTTTGGGTACATCTCGTTTTCAACATGTTCGCATGGTCCTCAGCCCACCTGGCTTGTTTGTTTATTCTCTTGCGAGTGCTAGGTTGTTGGTGTTCCCTACCGGCAAACACCCACACATACAAGTACAGGTAAGCACGGTTGCTGCGAAAGCGCTCAATGACAAACCTCTCTACATGTCTGTATGCTCCCAATAAGTATTAGTATGTGCACAAGTCGTCAAGCTCGGCTAGCCGCCGCCAACTAGTCAGCGCAACCTCGGCCACACGCTCGCATTAGCTCTATGCCCGCGTTGACGGAGCTCCGGGTGACCAACAAGCCGAACAGCTGCAAGTCGCGACTCCACACTGACACTGGCCGTCCGCGTGCTCTAACACTCTGCTCCATTCCCTCTTTAGCCGTTTCGCTGCTCGTCAAGCCCTGCAGGTAACTTGGTTTCTTGAAGGGTGCAGACGTCTATGCCGTAGAAAGAGAGGTCTCGACACAAGGAGTTCCTCTTGACGGCCGACATGAGGCCCCGCACATTGAAAGTTCCGACAGCAAGTTTTTTCTTTTCCTCCGTAAAGCGTTCGTTCATCAGCTCGTACCATTGATTCCCGTTGCATTGTCCCGTCACTAATGTCCAATGAAAACTGCTCCCCAGTTGCGCGAGGAGACTACAATTCCTCCGGTGAGCGAGGAAGAAGAGCGGAGTTACCCAACTCAACCAAAGTCAAACTCAGGAAATAGCACTATCATTATCACTCAGGCTGCAATATTCATAATTATAGACATATTCATAAATGACATATCTTCAATACCAATGAGCTACATTGCATATACTATTATAGTTATCATAATTATTATTATTATCATCGTTCTAGCTCATTTTTTCCCCTGTCATAGTCCTGTTTATCATGTTCAGCATAAGCGAAGTTGTGGATCATGCTTGCATGGTTGACTCCAACGCGTACATGCAGGTAATAATAAATAATGTGCACAAGGGAAATGCTGAGCGTGTGTTGGAGGCGTTTTCAACATTAACTTTGATAATGAATTCATGGCTCTGCTTCCTTCTCTACAGTAGGTCACCAAAAAAGAAAACAGAGGAAACCGTTGAAAAGTTCTGGGATTTCAGTCTGTGTTGTACTTCGGCAATGCATTCTTCGGAGCGTGAGCTTGTTGTTGTTGTTGTGGTCGTCGGCGTCGACGACTCTATTCTAACTTTTCATAGCAATACACTGTGACGAATGCAATGTACAATCACAACAAACAAAGAAGATTGCCTAGGCATACACTCACCGCTCTAGCGCTCTGTCCAAGTACCCCGGATACACGATGCAGGTACTTCCGCCTTGGTCCCTGCACCCAGCGCAACAGGCGACAGGCAACAGCTTCGCGGTAAAGATAGCGAAGACGGATCCGCTTCTTCGACATGCTCAAACACTGGATTGATGACTTGCATGATCAACACAAGCGACGTTTACGTAGTGACCTACAAAATTAATAATTGTGGATCGACAACAAATCCGGTCACAAACGACTTACGTGTCGTTTGACGGTCAGATCGACGGGACAAACGAATAGCTCAGAACATACCCGGTAGATCATCTACCCGGGTATATGACCCGTCCGATGCGAGGGATGCGACGCCCTAGTCCGCAGTGGCCTAGTGGTCCAACTAACTAATTACTTGTCACCACTGGTCACGGACCGGTCAAGTAACGATTACCGGTAGTTGTCGCTGGCACACGTGTACCTGGTGTACAGTGAGTGCTATGCACCTGGTGGGTTTTACAAACAAAAAGCTTTCTCCTCGACAACAAATCCAGAATGGAACTACTGCAGTACTGGTGTGTAGGTACCGGTAGCTACTTTGTAGCTCTGCAGCATGGAGAAGAAACAGTTTGGAGGTTTCCCGGCGAAAAGAACGCCAAGACTCAAGAGCGCTGGAGCTCGGAGACACTGTTGCGTTACCATAGCTACCAGGACATTCCTATCCTATGCCCGTCCTAGATCCTGCCACTGTGCCAGGTTCTTGCTCTGATCATCAGTCACCCTCACCATGCTCACTGTGCTCAGTCTTAGTCTCAACAACTCAAGTCTCACTCTAATGCAACATCCGCTACTATCAAAAGACTCCGACCAATGCCTGGCCACCAGAAGGAGTTCATAACAAAGAATAGCCTGGACCAGGGACCCTCCTATCTACAGCCCGGGGTTGCAACGCCCGCGGTGCTGCATTACCAGGCCCTACACTACAGTGTGCCTGGGTATCCGGATGCCGCCGTCCGAACTGCAGCTTTGCAACTGGTGAGACATGGTCAGACAGAGCCATGGACTCCCTACCCCTGGTCATGCCCAGCGTCATGAGCAACATGAGCGCCTTCAATCGTCTCACTTCCGAGCAAGGCGTAGATCGGATCAGAGGTCATGGCATCCGTGTGTGAGCATTTCACATGTTCACTAGCGACACTATCAGCTATACGGGGTACGCCCAGTTACAAAGATTATTATTATTACAAAAAATGATTAAAAATCACGGTTCGCGTCAGACTCGGCTAGAGGCCGAGTCAGTTTCCGCATCCGTAGGAACGCCACCACCCTTCAAGGATCATGGCGCAGATGCAGCTCCTAGAACGGTGGGAGGTGAGGAGATCAGACCCACCAAAGACGGTCAAAGACCGAAGAACCCATTCACTGCATCCATCCTATTAGTATTACAAAGCAACTTTACTTACAACCCCCCCCCCCCTCCTCACATTGTATACTCCGGGTCATAAAATTAATGATGATAGCTAAATCCTAATCTGCTTCAGACAAGTGTTGAGGTGTGGGTGGAATGTTGTGTTAGCACAACATTACTGGTACATGTAGCATTCGCTTAGTTTACAGTACGAGAACAACCGATAAGAAGATCTGAGATGCTATGCAACAACTCTCCGCCGTCAAGGATACGCATAGTAACAGTCATAGTGCTGAAGTAAAAGAAAGCTGAACTACAGTGCTGGCAACTGAAATCCGACCCCCGGGGCGGCACAGCACGCCACCCGGGGGTCGGATTTCAGTTGCCAGCACTGTACATCAGCAACTTTGTCCAAAGCCCCCCCCCCCCCCCTCTCTCCCCTCCATACCGCCACCCCCCCCCCCCCCAAAAAAATAGTCTTTTTTCGTTCTTTCATTTTATCACACTTTATGTATGCCGCTTCTGCTTACTTACCATTTCTCACGGCGTATCAAAGTCGACAGCTTAATGGGTTCTTCAATCGTGCTGTACGCGCAGTATGTCGGGTACCTCCCGGGACACCCACAAGCAATATTCTTACACGCATGAACATCCAAACATTGACCACATACGCCAACATGCACCTTCTGGTTTTTATCTGGCGTTGTCTCCATGACTCCTCTAACATCAGCATGTTGTTCGCTAACTTTTTCAGCCGCAGTGATTTCACTCAAACTCGTGGTGGGCACAGCAATTTACTGATTGTCCCAGCCAGCCCAACTGCATAATATCTTGCCAAACGTGTTACCTATGCTGGGACCATCTTATGGAACCAGCTCCCCGCTGCGGTCAGGCAAGAAAGAAAACGCAATCGCTTTAAGTCAATGGCTCTTGCCTTTTTGCTTACCAGATAAATAAGCCTTTTTTACAAATGCTGTATGCACTGCTCTTTACGTAATTTTCTCCCTATGCAAGTCGCAACTCCTGTTTTGAGTCGTTTTTCTTCTCTCTTTTCTTTTCCTACTAGTTGCTGTTACACTCACTGATCCTTATGCACAGATGTACAGCATTCCCTCACTAGTGGGACCATTGTTATAGGCTAGGGCCTGTTTTGGACTTCCCACTCTAAATAAAGAATACAAACAAACAAACAACAATACCAGCTGAACATATTAAATCATTTAAATCTGCTGCAAGATTTACTTTAAAAAAGTAGTAAAAATTGGCAGCGGCATGATGGCATAATTCATTTTCACACAATCGCCTATTGAAAAATGACCTACCTATTCTAGGACACAACTAAAATAAAAATTACAGACTTCCAATAGAATGGAGTAGGCTCAGTGCTTGAAATAACAGCACTTTCTCCACGATTAAAATATTCCAAATACTTGAAGTAAAAACTTGCTCCTGGCGAGAGTACGCACAGAAACTTCTATTTGTACAGTGGTCAGTCACAGGGTGAGGGATGTGAGTAGCAACTGATTGGCTTAGCGAACAGTGTTCAAGCCAGTATTAGCAAAGACTATACAGTATATACTATGTCGTGTTGTTGACAAAGAAGAATAAAATCAGCGGTTCTTTGTTGACCTTTCAGGAATCACCTGGGAAGTCACCTGGAACATCACTAGTCAGCTTCATGACAGCTGTGCCTGCAATAATTTCTTATTTCAAGTATTTTTTAAATTGTTTGTATCAACAGTAATTCTGCCTGAGTGTTCTCAAGAGTACGCAAGCTCATACACTCTTGGTGCCGTGTGTAGACTACGGCAGGACACAACCAGCTACGCACTGACTGTGTACCACAATGTTGGCATACGATCCAGCTTGCTGCCGCATTCACATTCTCATCGGGGGCGGATGACAGTGATGAGTGCAGTGTGCTCAGCCATCCACCCATAACTGGCTGGTAAGTAATTAGCTACATGTTACAGCACTTCACAGCCCGCTCTGCCTGGCAGTGCTGTGACTAGCAGCAGCCTGCATCACAGTGCGATGGAGATCACTCAGCACTGCCTTGTCTCAGGGCATCCAGCAGTACAAGTATGTACATTGGTCACATGATCCAGGCCAGTAGCACAAGTATGTACATGACATGTACATTGATAACATGATCCTCTTGCAGCACTGCACAACCATAGCAGACACTCACCTGCTAATGACTCACAGGCTATGGGCAAGCACACAGCGCATCTCTTCACCTCAGTCCTGGCTAATCTATGGTTTCACACTGGAATAGTGCAAGAGGCACGGAGGGGCAGGCGGCCATGATGTAAGACCTGTGCAGGAGTACACTCAGTGACTGAGCAGTTGTCTCAAGAGGCGGGTGAGTTCTCCGCCACCGCCGCTGGTGCTGGATCCAGATGACGAATATGCTCCACAATACACCAGCACTGTCAACAAGAACGAGCGCACACGCACATACACACACGCATGTACACGCACACACACAAACACATATACACACGCACACACACACACATACACACATATATACATATACACACACACACACACACACACACACACACACACACACAGATTCACTACAAGTACAAGGTACAGGTGAGTGACTACCGTCGGTAATGGGTAATGGGTGAGCAGCTGCACTGCCTGGCAAAGTCAGGTGGTGTTGCAGCTACTCACCCATTACAATGTAGTCACGCGACGTTGCAGCAAGACAACAGCAAAGTGAGGACCCGCAATGAGGCATGCTCTCTCCTTTCAAGCAGAAGTACGTACTGTGCAAGACCCTATTACTGGATCTACTTATCAATTTGCTGAGCGGCACGCACACTGCAATGACGTACTAACCTCTGTAGCCGCACAAACAATCCTGCCAATGGCGAGCAGGACCCTCGCTGGTTGTAATACCGGATTAAGCCAAGCCAACATGCCTCTCTCCATACCATAGTGAACTATTGGGAAGACGTGCAGGCCGGCGATGACTAGAAAGCCAACAGGTGTCCTGAAACCTGTACAGTACAGCGGGAAAACAACACGACGACAATACAATAGAATAATTAGCCTGATTTTCACACGACCTATATCGTAGACCACAGCACTGTACACACAATGAGATAGAGTACAAATACTACAGTAGATAAGTACATTGTCTACGTGTGTTACCAGTATACCAGCATCAAGATGAGTAGTGTGTTGTGGTGAACAAGATCAGTATTGCCCATATCAAGCAGGTCTGCATTGCATGGCATTGACGACTAGTGAGAACACAGCAGAGTAGCAGCGGTCACTGACCATTCGCCATGACGGCCTTCACCCAGGCGGGCGCGTTGTCAAACGAATCCCTCCAGTGTGCGCCGTTGTTGTGGGTGCAAGAGAACGTACACCATTCGAGAACGGCCACCATCCAGCCCCACGGCGCCAGGCACGACCAGATCATCGTGCGACCGATGTTATCAACGACGACGTCCAGCCACGCACCGAATCCCGATATCTGATTGAGACGGCGCGCTGCGATGCCGTCCAGAGCATCGAGCAGTGCTGACGTGCTGTACAGGACTACGAACAACACTGGCGCGCTGTCCCATACGTACCATGATGCCACTATGAGCAACAGACGAATGTAACCTGAATCACAGAAACACGCACAATTTAAAAAAAATAAAATGCACATTACATCCTTTGGCTATACCCCCCTCCCCCCTCCCCGCCACTTTCGATTACAGCACTATATGTGCCATTTTTAAAGTCTTATCTTCAACACTTCTAAGTATGGTACAGAACAACATTTCCGACTTGGTGACCCATTGAGCTTCAACTCTCTCCTATAGCTCTATCAAACGCCTGCACGGCTGCACATACACACACACACACACACACACACACACACACACACACACACATACACACACATGTGCGGGTGTACTAGCCAGAGAGCGCCACCCGATCCACACATATACTTGCAGTTATTCCTGATACCATTCGACATCACAAAGTGACGTAGTACGTCTGGTCAGGTGTAGCCAGGGTCCACCGCCCTTCAAATCGTAACTGTGTTTCCGCTTGTGCGTGCGTGTGTGCATGTGTGCACTCCCTGCGTCAACTCTCAGGCCAGTTTTAAAACCACTGCAGCTGCAACCGTGGGAAGCGTCTCACTGCAGCTGAGCCCGTGTGACTTTAGATACTGTAGAATTGTTGAAAGACTGTTGTAATCTATGTGTCATGTAGCCTCTCTTCTCTGTATGGAACTGGACATTTCAATTCTCATGAACTTCATAAACTCACCAATTACATTTGGGACGTACAGGTATACAGAAGTCATTGTACCCGATTGAAGAACTGCACGCACACTTGACACCACAGGAAATCCACTCTCTTTCCAATCTTGCCAGCTAATTATTCGCCGGTGAAGAGCATGAATAAAGCTAACATCCAGACCTTCCAATAGGAGATTCAGGATGCATCTAAACCGCTGGATTTCAGGGACGTAAATAGTACACCATCGTCAATGACCTGCCTTTGACGAGGAACTCCCTTCATCCACATACGTATTTACATCTCTTTGAACAAATCCTCCGCGATGTCGGATATCAGCGTCAGTCATCGATCGTGTCACAACACAAATCTTTCATCATCATGATGACCATGATGACAGTAGATCTCCACAGCTGAATTCGAAAAGTGCCTTGAAAACCAGCAACAGGCCCGGGCCAACAGCCTTGAAAACGCCTAGAGTGCAGGCCACGTGACTGCTCAGCATGACGTGATCATTGTATCAAAATGAACTCATACCGATACCAAAAATATGATGATGGCAATGAATGTTGGATCTCAGGAAGTCGTCCTTTTGTTTATCTTACAACAGCCAGACCCTACAGATGATCCCTGAGCTACACGTAGCTTCTACAAACCCATGCACTGACGGTAGTGTCTACAAAGTAGGAACATGGACGTTCGCATGGGTCAGAGTGTGTGAAGAAGATCCACCCTCCTCCTCCTCATCACAGCGACAACACAATACGTTACTCACATACACCATAGTTCGAGGTGAAGCAAAATGAATTACAAGTACATGTATTTACTTGGAGCCAGCGTTTAGATACATGAATAGAAAAAGAGCATATCTCAAAATTACAAATAATCCTCATTTTAGTTGAATTGCACAGAAAAATTATCGACAAGACAACCGGTTAACCTGCGACGTCAACAAACAACATCACACTTGACTGAATGTTTTTCAGTATCATCGTACCGATGAAGCATGCAGCCGGCAAGTGTTCCATATAAGATAGATCATGAGCAAGAAGAGTACATGTGGGACGTTGCCGTGAGTGGCATGCAAGCTGTACACTGCAACCCCTGGATCAACCAGTCAGTAATCAGCAAGCACCAGGAAGTAGTAGTAACGTAACGTCGTTACTCCCTGGCAAGCACGGATACAAGCCGACTGCGACAACGGCACACCATTATGTACAGTGTGTAGCAGTGTTTTCAGTAAAAGCACAGCCATCTTGTGATAGCATACAGCTCAATGTGTGGCAGCGCATGACAGCTAATGCCATGTCTATCGCAGTACGATGGCAGTTAGCAGCGTCTATTCCCAGGCTCGGGGGTGAGAATAGCAGAATAGCAGAATCATAAAGTTTTAAATAATAATAATAAAAGCGCTAATGTGAGTTTCATGTTTTAAACCGATAGAGCAACGGGTGCGGGGAATAACGGGACGAGATTTGAGAGGGATAGATTTAAAAAATTGAAATTTGCTACAAACAACACTACAGACCTAATCTACAGCAAGCGCTGCAGCTAGAGGAGCTGTGAGAGCAACGGCAAGTTGGGTAGCGTTCGCTCTACGCAGTTGCACCAGAAATTGGCGCAGGTTGCGTGGTACCAGCGCTTGCCAAACTGCAGACGTGCTGCGTTGGGATCGCGCTGGATGGCCGTCTCCGTGAACAAGCGAGTCACGTCGGCGGTTGTGCCAACGCCACTCAATGACGAGGGAGCGTTTTCCTCGGGTACCTTGAGCAGACACACGCCGCACGAGCGCTCAATGTCCGCACACTTGGGAGTAGCTCGTAACTGACTGAGCGAAACGGTGTCCTCTTTGGGCTGCAGTAGCAATTCACACAGAAAACAACACAGCACAATGTATTAGACGGAGACACCTCGAAATTGAACAAGCATGGAGATTGGCGATCAGATTGGTAAAACTGGTCTACTGTAACACGATGCGAGCTTTATTAAAAGCAAATCCGATATATATGAGCAAACCCTATAGACATGAGCAAACCCTATACTGGTAGACATGGGCAAACCCCATAGACAGACATGAGCAAACCCTGTAGACATGAGCAAACCCTATAGACACCAGCAAACCCTATAGACAAGAGCAAACCCTATAGACAGCCCCATAGACCCGAGCAAACCCTATAGACACCAGCAAACCCTATAGACACCAGCAAACCCTATAGACGCCAGTAAACCCTATAGACATGAGCAACTCCAATAGACAAGAGCAAACCCTATAGACACCAGTAAACCCTATAGACACCAGCAAACCCTATAGACATGAACAAACCCTATAGACACGAGCAAACCCTATAGACACCAGCAAACCCTATAGACATGTGCAAACACTAGACATGTGAAAATCCTACAGACATGGGCAAACCCACTAGATAATGCAGGTGGAGTTGCACACTCTGTCTTGGGGTCTATACTTTTCGTAACACAGTAGTCATGTACAATAGCTCGCAGTTACTCACTTCCAAGCAAGTGCCCGCAACTCTGGATGCAATCGATGCCCATGCAGTGTTGATGTGGCTCATGCTCTGGTCAGGTAGTGTGACAGCGTTGGATGCTGTGTAAGCAGCAAAAGAGCAATACAAATACATATAAACACAGTCCATTTTTAGTATTAGTGTATAGCATGCAGTGCTATTTTCGGTGTAACTTAGTGGTGAAACGAATATCAAAACCCAGTAGCCGAATATTCTTCGGCTTAACGAACGAACGAACATTCTTTCGTTAACACGGATGACATCACATGCCCTCCTCTCAGTCATTTTATTGGATATTGTCACTATTATTAGGCATGACGAACGAAGGCATATATTTTCTCCATCATTTCTAGGTCATTTTCACAAAAAAACCCAGCTGAAGTGCCTTTCACAGGCTCAAAAAACAGCTTGAGACGTGATTTTCGTTCGAGCGCCATACCTCCCCTCCAGGACCTCGGATTGCGTTCGGGTGGCTTCTAAACAACAGCTGAGAGTTTGCTAATGCCGATAGATCTTTCAATGAAGCGATTCGGTCAAGTATTCACGAAGTTACGAAAGTTTGAAGTCGCCCGGTTGATTCTGCATACCGGGTTAACGAATATTTGCCATGAGAAATATTCGTTCGAATGTGTCAAACCGAACGAATATTCGAACATTCGGTATATTCGTTTCACCACTAGTGTAACTCTATGTATATTAGCACACGCACTGCGCAATGACGTACTTGGAGTTTGTACTGGGAGTACCCTACACAGATATTTGAGGTTGGCTATGTAAAGTGTTGGAACCGTGTATTGTTGATCCCAGCATACTCATATCCATTACCCATGTACAAGTATTCCTGTAGTGGAGACATAAGGGGAGACATCGGTAATTTCGGTAGAGAAAACCGGCAGAAAAAGGTATGTATGCAGTGTATTTGAAGTGAGACGATGGTCTCAAACCCGAAGACGGGTGGAAGCCCTACAAAGTCTTGCTCGTCTAGTGTACAACTAGGAAAAGGATGATGTTCTTTCCAGTCAAATGACCCTGGGTAAGAAGACCACCTGCACACGGGGATAACATCTGTTAGGTCCCTTGAGCGGACGGCTTTGGCAGGTCTCACTGTAGAAACATCTCGCCAGTGCACAGAGCTCTCCCAGCACTGAACATACCAAGTAACGTAGACATTGGTCACTCACCTGAAGCGACTACTCGCAGATAAACACGGTACACTTCAATAACAGCTGAACACACAGGCACACGGAAAACAACAACAGAAAGCGTATGAACACATGCCGATACACACAGGCACACAGACACCGACAGAAAGATCATGAACACAATGTCGATTATTGCAAAGTAGATGCTGGGCTTCACAAAGATCTCGACGAGGCTTGTCAACAGAGCTTGAGGTGTACATACAGAATGATCATGATCCAGGGCCAAGTATCAGTGAGCTGCTCATCAATGATCAAATTACCAAAAAAAGCAGGAACACTTGGAACCAACTACAAACTAGTTACCAATGCATCTCAAACAATCTTAGCTCTGCTATGAGCAGAAAGAGAGGTAATGAAACAGTCCGGTGCATCCTGGTACTTGTACTGCAAACACAGCCATGTCCGCACTCAACCTACCTGCAATATAATCACCGCCTTTCTTAGACTCTGCCAGTGCACACATGTCTTCAGCGCCGCTGACATTGGCTAGTAGTGTCAGCGCAGTGTTGAGAAGCTGCTGGCAAGCCTGAAGACAGCGTTTCCACTCCTTCGTGTGGACATCATCGTCCTAGAGAAGATCAGAGCCGGCGGCGTAAACGCACCAAAACATACAAAGCAATATCAGTTCACATGAGATACTACTGGGTACCTGGGAGTCTGGTTTCATGATGCAATCGTGATTATGTCATGTCCTCGTACAGACGCTGAATGTGCACATGACTGCTGGCCTACTAGTATCAAGCCATCAGCCACTTCACAGGAAATGATTACCGTATTATCCCCAATAAATGTGCAGTTCGTTTTTTTCTCCAAAGGTGGTCAGACCTCTACTGTAGTGTAGGAACCGTGTACTTTTATTGATTCTGGCAAGATTGATCGCCTATCATGGGCATCACACCACTCATAATAATGATCTGAAAGACTGCAGACATCTGTACAAATTTACACTCCAACTAGGGTACTGAACAGTGTAGAAAGATTCAAAAGATGATAACAGGTATGAAAAACACAGTAAGGTGGATCCTGGTACATGTGCCTGTGCCCCAGTAATGCCCGTCAGGCCATTCTGACATGTACACTGTACTACTATTGGAGAAAATATTCGTTATACTTTGTGATCCATACTCAACATGTACTAGTATTGGAGATGTGCACATTTATTGAGGGAAAATATGGCATAAAAAATTAACAGCTGAGACTTTCAGCTCGTGCTTGTCTTGGTTGCGCTCGCCTTCCCTTCTTATGTTATCATAATTGTAACTTAGAACCTTCCAAGTTGGAAGGCTGTTGGAGTGTGCATCCAAGATGTGCTAGAGCTGTTAGCCAGGTAGTGTAGAATGTCAGTACAGTTAGTCAGTGTCGTGCAATGCTATCACATGAGCTGATTGTAAAGTAACTGGTGGTGTTAGTGGACAGTATAGCGTAACTAGTCTTGCAGTTCCTTGGTCCTTTTTCTTTTCTATATTGTAAAAAATGAAAATAAATAATATCTGCTTGGATGTAGAGAACGGTAGTCTCTTACAGAAAAGTAAGTTCAACTTCATACTACTGAAGAGAGAGAGAGAGAGAGAGAGAGAGAGAGAGAGAGAGAGAGAGAGAGAGAGAGAGAGACATACACCCACACATGCACCTAAAACCTCCAGTGCTACTAACCAGCGACAGGGAGCTGTAGTCAACAGGTCTGGCAACGAGAGGAGTGCTGCTGCTAGTGGACATAGAGGGCGTCAAGGCGGCTTTGAGGGCCTTGTTTTGAATCTTTGGTGATGGTCTTACATCCTCTCCATCCATCGTGAAGCCTGTCAGGCTGGCAAATCTGTCTTCAAGCTTCTCGGCAGTCGCTCGTCGCGGAGCAAAGCCACTGCTTGCACTGGCACCACTGCTTGTCACAGACAATTGATCAGGTGCCCTGGCAGCTGGCGCTGTGCTTTCAAACGTGGCGAAGTCGCCAAAGCCATCCATGCCCGTGTTGCTGTTCTGTTGGACAGACTGGGCACCAGCAGCACCCGCAAATCCGCCAAACTCATCAGCAGGGTCATCAGGGTTGGCTAGAAGCGTGGAACTGGTTACTGTGGCTGAGGATTCCTGTCGGGTCAAGGGTGAAAGTTGGCCGAAGGTACTTGCCGTGGACATGGGCTTGTGGGATTGTGAGGACGTGATGTTGATGGAATTGAAGTCACCAAAGCCAGCACCTCCATTATCATCTGGTGTTGGTAGACTGTCACTTGCAGCCAGCAGTGACCTACTCTCCGTCATGCCGGACAGTGAAGAATCACAGGGCTTCATAGGCATGTTGCTACGAACTGCTGACTGCTGGCTAAACGCACCATACTTATCAGCAGTGGCTGCTGCTGTCGTCGTTCCAGCACTGTCCCCACCATCAAGCGGTGGGATGCTAGCTTCAGACGCCACCGTAGCTAGGCCACTGTAGGCGGAGGACTTCTTGCTGAAGAAGGACATTGAACTGCCGGTCTTCTCCGTCATTGACGACGGCACACCTCCAATACTGGCGTCGGACGGGGCACGCGACACACTACTCAAAGCACTATACTTGTCACCAGCGATGCCAGGATCTGCTTTCTGATCAGAAGCTGAGCCCAGTAGTCCTCCTGAGTAGGAGGCAGATGCAATACTGCTATCAGAGGCTACAGAACACAGCTTGCTAAAACCTCCATACTTGCTACTGCCCCCAGTGATACCACTCATTTCACCCAGCTGATCAGATGACCCAGCTGCAACACTGCCTGATGATTGCAAGCCGCCGAAGGCACCATATTTATCACCATCATCAGAGGCATCAGGTTTGGCTTGATTCATCTGGTGGTTTGATGTAAGACTCGAGAGTTCCTCGCTGCCAGCAGAAGTGTCGCCGGACAGTGCCGTGAACACACTGTATTTGTCACTGGCAGCACCAGATGATGACGATGCGGCAGGCTCAGCGAGAGTCGGCATTGTGGACATTGGTGCTGAGCTGAAGTCCGCTGCAAAGTCAGCAGAACTGGTGAGCGACGTCAGGCCCATACTGCCGGACGGTGCTTCAGTAGCGGGCGTAGAAGCGGATGAGTCTGCTGCCAGGCCGCTGAGAGCGCTGTACTTTGTGTTGGAGTTGTTGCTCAAGGCCAATGCAGCAGGTGCAGCTGATACCGGTGCAGTGCTCCCACCAGCCATTGGCATGCTTGCAAAACTAGACATCGGCTCTGTTGCTGAGGATAGAGAAGTAGATGAAGCTGGGGGTAGTATGGTATTGTTATTGCTACTACTAAGGGCAGCCGGGAACGTGGTGCTTGCGGAGGAATTAGCAAACATATTACCACTGCTAGTGTTGGTGACCGGAGCAGTTTGAGACGGTGCACTGTTGAATGAACTAAAGTCACCAAAGTCACCACCAGAACTTGTTGCTGTTGCAGTTATTGGTGCCTGCGGTTGCTGCTGCTGTGACTGAGAAGAGTAGGAACTCGTAGCCAACGAGCCACTGAGAGCAGCATACGGATCGGTGTTAGCTGTCGCAGATGATGCTGCCGTTGGCTGCATTCCAGTGCTAAATGCAGACCCAGTCGACGACATGGGCAGTGCTGCTGATGCAGAGGAGCCAAGGCCCATCGGGTCATTGAGAGGACCGAGAGATGGCTGGGATCTGGAGAGAAATGAAATGTACACCCACCCACCCACACACACACACGGGGGATAAACATGGCTGCCAATGCCACTGCAACCTCACTACACACCGGCGAAAGAGATGCGTAGAAATAGATGAAATACCCTGTACTGAGCCCTCCTCCCCTCAAATTGATACTTTCCGACCCACAACACTAAGTGCCAGGGAGTGTTGTTGCATGGGTGTTTCGCATACCCACCAATCACCTACATGTACAACCTACACTCAAGCACTGTCCACTATCACCACCAGTAACCCTGAAAGGTACTGACATAACATATTCCAAAATCTCCAACCGACAGAGAATGATCACTTACTGGGGTACTTGTTCAGCAAGAGCTGCCAATGTTCCTCGCCGGCTATCATTTATAGACGACGGTCCCAATGATGCGTTGTCTGTAAACACATATTGAGAGTGCACATGCACACACGCACATGCAGACACACACACATGCACGTGCGCGCGCACGCGTGCACACACACACATACATACAGTCGACTTTGCGTATAACGACACTCAGCCGGGCATCAGAAAAGTGTCCTTATTCGCAAAGTGTCGTTATACCCGAAGTCTCACTACATGTATGCAGCTACATGTAGTATGGACTATGCTCTGGGCATGGAAAGTCTGTCGTTATTCGCGAATGGTCGTTATACCCGCAGTCGTTATTAGCGAAGTTGACTGTACAACCAGCATGTGTTGGATAGTACCACAGTAGCTAACAGTAATCTACCCATGAATCCACAACAGGATAACACCATGCACACTACTTCCGAGTACATGTACATGTACTCATGTACGTGTACTTGGCTGTGGCAACATTGCATAAGATATAAAGGACCAATTAGAAGCAAGCACTAAATATCTGTACACATTGACAGTAGGACATACCTGGTGTAAACGAGCCTGAGCTGCTGGGCATAGCAGAAGAAGAGAATGGTGGCATGGGAGATGGTGTTGATGTTGTGGATGGTGTTGCCGATGGTGGCTAAAGCACGTCAAGCAAGATCACACAAACAAGAATAGAACGAGACATCGATTTCTAAAGCTCGGGATTTCACACTTGTACATAGTGAGCAATACCTGTACACAGACTCAGTGAGTGATACTTGAACACAATGAGTCCACAAGCATCACAGGCACTTGTACTGATAGCATCACAGGCACTTGTACTGTACACAAATACATACATAGTACATACTGTAAACCGCCCAATATTCGCGTCACTAAATTTTCGCGATTTCTTAGAACCAGCAAGTTTGCGATGGCAAAAGTTCGCGAAACAACGGGGCCACCTACATACACCCACTGTTGAAGCTTGATTTCACGCTGGTTAATATTCGCGTTACGCTCTTCTCGCGAAAATAGCGAACATTAGTCCGTGGCGAATATTAGGCAGTTTACAGTACTCTGTGCTTCAAAACTAAGTGCAGTGAACATGCAGTCTATCATACTGTACTAGGACTGTGCTACATTCTGCCTCGTACATGTACCGGTACATTCACACTGCTGAAGTATTAGACAAGTCAGCAGTATTCCCATTTGCCATGCATATATCCGAACACAGGATGAGATACAGCATGAGCAGTTCGGCTAACCTGGGCACGAAGATGAGCCGGTAGGTTAGGTAGCTCAACATTACTTAGCACCGGGATGGGAGGATCGACACGATTTGATAGCGTCGCTACTGTCAAGTTGGTCTCTCCATTCTAATACGTATGAAGCATACGGGCAGGAGGTCAACACACGCACGCATGCACACGCGCGCGCACACACACACGCCAGTAACATGACATGAGTAGTGATTAGTCATCATCAAAACAAGCCACTGGCAGTAGTACATGTACAGCGCAATGTACTGGCAGGAGAGGTGAGCAACAAGCCAGAATGCTCATCCTAACCAACATTATGAGTACCTACAGTGGCTACAGTACAAATTGTCGTATTGCCAGTATCCACAGAAACAGGCAGCTACAAGGCATGTGTAGTCAATGTACGTACACTGAAGCAAGTATCCAAGCCATCTACTGCTGGTCATCACATGTGACCTATGCATGAGTCTACGTATGGGTAAGTCCATGGTGGTGAGTGGGTGAAGCCTTGTTTATATGACATATTGCCATTTGACAGGTAACTGTATACCAGAAGTCTTAGCTACAATACTGGAACAGACTGGGGATTGGCGATACATGCACCAGTAGTCCAGTATTACTTGAAGTACAATGGATGCAGCTAATGGGGTCGCTTTCGGCACTTGTGCCAGTGGTTGTGAGACTTACCCACTCACCCCCACCGTTAGGCGCTGCATCTGCCGCTAGGGTTTATCGGGTGTTAGCGGCCGTCGTGAGTTCCCTTCGGGAACGGATACGATAATTTACTTTACTTTTTACAGTGGATTGAACGTTGCACGTACCCGCATAAGACCTACAAGTACAAGTACAGGGTCTGCGGTGAACGCATTGAGCACAGTCATAGCAGCCTCTTGTACCATACAATCATGTAGATTTGTTGTGTAATTCGTTCAGCTTTGGAGTAACACACCAGTTCAAGTAAGACTTCAGAGCATGTTACCTGTACTCTACACACAAAGCAGGAATAGTGCTGAATTCCACTCACCTGAGCCAGCGCCACCAGACCAAGGGCTATGTAGAGCTCAATGCGGTTCAGCTTGCCCGGCGACATACGATTAGATGCGGACCAGATCTCCTTGAGGATGTTGCGCGACAGACCGGACGCTGTCAGGATCGGGTAGATGAGATGTGTATCGACACTGGTCTGCCCTTTGGGACAGCACTTCAGGAATATCTGCTGGTAAAGAGTAGGCGCTAAGTGCAGCTCACGGCACCACGACGGAAGAATGGATTTTCGGCCGGAATCCGAGGATGCATTTGAAGCATTGGCCGGCGTGGAGCCCATGGGCACTGATGATGATGCCGGCGCTGCAGCGGCTGTTGTTGAGCTCTGGTGCGGCTGACTCGACATGAGCGTAGACGAAGGAGGCACCTGAGCACTGCCCTGGCTCATCATAGGCGCTGGCATGCCTCTCTCGTCCATCAGTGATGGCATGGGAGCACTGGCTTGACCACTAGATCTCAGCACGCCGGAGGAGTCAGAGGATGGCGCTGAAAGAGGAGCGCCTGTAGACGGACCCGACATGAGTGATGACATATTAGCAGAAGGGAAACCAGAGCTCGTATTCAAAGTCGCTGCTGCGGTGCTCCCACTTAAGCCCGACTGCGGCACCGTGGATGATGTTGGAAAGGCAGTATTGTTCATTGAAAATGACGATGATGTCGGCTGGCTTATTCCTGCACCAGGCATGGTGCTACTTGCTGCAGGCGCAGCAGCAGCACTGACTCCCGCATTGCCAGTGCTCCAGTCTGAGGCTGCGTTCGTATGGGCAAGCAAGGGGCTGTCTGAGGACGACGTCGCACTAGCAAATCCCGCGGTGCTAGGAGCCTGCTGGAATGATTGGAACTCATCTTCAGGTTGGTCACCACCAAACGTATCAGCAAAGGCCGAGTAGTCAACTGTGCAATGCAAACCAAACAACACATTCAACAGTTTGTATTTGAAAAAAAAACAATAAAGTTAAACGTAAATTTCGCACGTCCACGTTACCACCGGCTACACAATACCAGAAGATTATCTATGCTATCAATCAGCCATAACTCGGTACAGCAGCCAGAGACTGCACAGATGTCAGTACATACACAGCAATGACAAACAGCAGCCAGAGACAAAGAAGAGCAACGACTGACCTGGTTTGCTTTCCACTGGCTTCGGTTTGGCCGGCTCTGTTCACAAAAATTAAGAACAGCAGGAGAAAAAATCAGCACAGATAGTGTTTAGTCAGGAGTCAAGACTCACACATTCAGTCTATGTACAGTGTGGACGGGGTGAAAAGTACCTGAAAAGTACTGAAAACCAATCCGTAGATAACTCATTGCAGACTCTCTACCCAAATCGAGGATAATCAATTTCTCACTCACGCACACACTCACTCCATCTCCATCTACATTTGCGATAGGCGAAATCCAACCCAAAGCACAAAGCTAGCGCCATGGACCCGTTCCAATTACATCGCTGTATGTGTACATGTGAACGTACAGCAGTATCCGAGCCACTTCCGGAGTGTCAAGGGCCGTGCAAGTCGAGGGTGCCACATATATATGCACTTGCGGTTGGATTTTACCTAGCGCAACCGTACATTAGCAATACAAACAGGACATACCTGCAGGCGCTTGTGGCTTGGCAGGTTGCGTCTTTGGCGAAGGTTTACTTCCGGCCGATGGGAGCATCATTGATGATTGTGCCATAAAGCTATCTAGATTAACACCACTCTGACTAGCTCCTTTAGCACCAACACGCTTCAGCTTTGCTTGCTGCTCACGGAATTTACGCTGCTTCTCCATCTCCTCAGCTTCTTTGCGCTGTGCCTCAAGTCGTTTTTGCTGCGCAAGCTCTTGCTGCCTCTGTTGTTGCTGCTGCTGTTGCTGCTGTTGGAATTGTTGTTGCTGCTGTTGCTGTGGCTGTCCAAATTGTTGGTGCTGTTGCGGCTGCTGTCCAAATTGCTGAGGTTGCTGCTGCTGCTGTCCAAATTGTTGGGCTTGTTGCTGCTGCTGTCCAAATTGCTGGGGCTGCTGCTGTTGCTGCCCGAATTGCTGGGGCTGCTGCTGCCCAAATTGTTGGGGCTGCTGCTGTCCGAATTGTTGGGGCTGCTGCTGTCCGAATTGCTGGGGCTGCTGCTGTTGTTGCTGTCCAAACTGCTGCTGGGCTTGGTTTGGATATCCACCACCAGCACCATGCTGCTGGAAAGTACCGAATCCTCCAGGCTGCTGTTGTTGCGCCTGCTGCTGTCCGGCAAAGCCCTGAGGAGCACCAAACTGGCCTTGCTGAGGCACTTGCTGCTGCGCCTGAGACCCTGACATGAACCCCATTTGCTGTCCAGCGGAAAACCCAGCTGGACCCCCGGCTATCCCACCAGCTCCAGACGCCTGCATGTAGCCACCTTGTGCAGTATTGCCCTGTGGTTGAGCAACACAAACAAAGCAAGTGCTGATGAGTTACTGGTTGACGTTCTATAGCCGCAGCATTGATACGGCCTTGTCAGCAGAAATGGCTTTCGACAAACATGTACATGTACATAAAATACCAGGGAGATCCAGGATCTAGTCGAGAAGGAGTTTTGTTATCTTTGTTTTACTTCACCATAGGTACAGGCATTGCTACCTTCGAGTCCCCCCCCCCCCCCCCCCCCAGACTGGTGATCGGTTGCTACAGGGCAAAGAAAGAGCTACACAGTCTTGCGAGTGCACAGACAATGAAACTCTTGACAGCGAATACGCTCAGTCCACAAATCCAAAACATGGCTCAAAGACGTGCTCCGGCTGCTGGCAGCAGCCAATGTCAACTTGCCGCCTGATGCAGTGAACTACAGGGCAAAGAAAGAGCTACACAGTCTTGCGAGTGCACAGACAATGAAACTCTTGACAGCGAATACGCTCAGTCCACAAATCCAAAACATGGCTCAAAGACGTGCTCCGGCTGCTGGCTGCAGCCAATGTCAACTTGCCGGCTGATGCAGTGAACGCTGCTATCGACTATAGCAGATGCAAATGGTGGTGTGGTGTAACACCAAGTACATGACTGAACTTCAAGAAAACAATTTTCCATGTTTTCAAAAAGCACCCAGCATTAACTTGGATATGAATTCGTGTATTATACCTACTACAGAATTTACAAGTTTGAATTTCATGTGCAGTTTTGGACTACACATATCAGAGTTCATGTGGCTGGAACTAACTACTGTCCATTTGAAACAACCGCTCCATAGTGGAATAAAATTGCTGGTGATAGTTGTGCAGATCAAAATCTGAAGACAGCAGTACCTCAACTATATTCCCATTTAGTGGAACTACACATCGATGCAAGTAACAGCTAGGAGAAACACTGGAACATTTAAATACACAGAAAGAAAGATCGTACCTGAAAGCTAGCATTTCCAGGCTGACCCGTAAATTGGCCAAACCCACTTCCAAATTGTTGGCTCATGGTTACCTTCAACAATATCTCAATAGCTAAAAGGTGGTGTGAGTGATCCAGAAGAGTACATGTAGTAGAGATACTCAACACGACACTTCTGTACGTAAAATAGCTTGCAGCAAAAGACTACAGGTACTCTTTCACAAAGCTAGACACATGCGCCATTCTGACTTGACGGAGGAGTCAAGGACTCGTTGAGAGTGACAGAGGGCCTAGGGATACACCATGTAATGATGTACGCTCGACTCAAGAACTTGATACAGCTACAGTGCTATTGTCGTTGACGACCTGTTACTTTTGTTAGATTTGAGGAGGCTGTCTGCAGCCACAGGAAAAAAATATAGGACCAGACCGGGAGTATGTACATGTAGGCCCGTACCGCGTACTTCGCGTATATAATACTGTCTGTAGCCAGCACACAAAATGTTGCTGCAAAAATCGTCGATATTTTGCTGCACATATATCTGGCACTATAATTAAACCCGATGTTTTTCTCCATGTTGCCACTTTGCTCTGCAAAAACGGGTAGTTTACCCATTTCCCGCATAACCAACCATCTCTTTTCTATAAAAAATCGCACACTTGTTTAGGCCCGGGGCGCCCGGCCGGTTATGAGCGCATAATTGCCAGGGTTCAATTCACCCAACATGCAAGGACCTAGGTGATTCACAGTGCGTGATATTTTGGTGAAATAATCTAAATCTTGTTTGGCTCTTGATGAAATTGAGTCTTGAAGTCGATTGTGCAATTATTTTACGGGCAATCTCCGTTTTCAATTCTTCAAACATTTTTCCAGAAGAATTGCCCACAAACTCCGTCTGGGCCCACCAGGAAGTCGTGAAACCCGCGCTTTCAAGCAAGCAAATTGTATATCAGGGAGTAGCAAATAATTACACGGCGAACAGTTGAGCTCAACTTATTTGGCACATCGTGCGAAGCAGGGAGTCCTGAAATATGGCACTTTACCACTCCCAGGCGCAACGCGTTTCCCTTGCGCGAAACGAAGTATAAATCGGGACAACTTGAATTTTGCTCAGTGCACAGATAAAGGAACTGAGAGCGTGCAGGGTAGATGCCAGAAGCATGCATGCACTGCTGTGTCCAAGTACAATCTCCCACGAATAACCGTTAGGGATACCAGTACGGTATACAGACACGTCTTTTCCTCCAATCCCACCTCTTGGCCCAAACAATATGCACCCTTCAGCCGGAGGCACCCAACAGCATGCACAACAACATGCACGTACACACACACACACACACACACACACACACACACACACGTACACACACACACGATGAGCTGCCTCGTGGTAGCAGTTAATTAAAATGAAATAATTATCAGTACTTCGAGAATGAATAAGAAGCGGAAGCAGGCCTGGGTCTGGGCTGGTGCCACTGTATAAGAGACAACTCACAGCGCCTCAGCAAGTGACTCCACGTGATATACAACAGCTAGTGTGAATGCAGAGAAAAGAGCAAGACCGTTAATACTTGGCGAGGCTTGAGCAAGACACCTCAATCACAAAGTGAGAGTGTGGTGCTGAGTGCCACCCAGCAACTGGACAACATGCAGTCACAGAGCACTGAGAGCAGTCACACAGCAATAACAACAAGATGACAGCAGAGCAAACAGGGTAGGCAGAGCAGCAGCAGACTGATGATAATGGTATTGGAGACTTTACAATCACCCGCTTAGTATGGCCATAACTATGTCATGGTGATAGACAACACGATAGCATAACCAGTGAACAACAACAAGAACGAGACAAGAGACGTGAAAGAATAGGACTTTGGGGAGAAGAAAGGGAAAACAACGACGGAGTGAGGAGGCAAGTTGGTTATCTTGGTGGTCCACTTGCCTGCACAGACCGGGGCACAAAGAGGAAAAACACTACAGCGTTACTATGTGTATCATGGTCGGACACTGTTACTGTCATTTAGCGGTACTGCCAAGCAGCCTAGCTGCACCCGTGCTATGGCAAGGCGCCGCTCTTTTTCTTCAAATCTGCTTGCTCGCTAGTCTATTGGTTATGCAATATTCAAACGATGAGATTCAGTATGCAACGTACATAAGGGATATAGTGCAGTGAGCGAGCCACACCAGAAGAATAATTTTGCGTTCATTCGCCAAGGCAATATTCAAGAGAATATTCGTTCAAAGAAAATTGCCATTTGCTGCATCAATAGTAAACACTGCTCTAGGTTAAGAAAACGCATGCTTCACCCTCGGAAAAGCCATAAAAAATTGCTGCCTTCGCTGCAGTCTTCCATCTCAGGGTTTTATATCCTGTCAACACTTGGGACTCAGTACGTACTTCATACGATCATAACTTCCAGCACTGCGATGAAAACTCCTTGGCAAGCACACTGAAGCAGACGAATAATGAAATGAAAGGTGTCCTACATTTGACTTACCCATGGTGGAGGCTGTGTGCCGGGAGGAGGTGGGTTGACACCAGGTGGTACCACTCCTGGCGGACCCATTGGTGGAGGAGGCTGCATGGCCATACCGTATCCGCCAGTGCCTGGAGGTGCCATACCCATGAGCGATGGTGGCTGCTGCTGTTGTTGTTGCTGCTGCCATGGTGCTGGTGCTGCTGCTGAACAGTGATATCATTGCCGGACGCATGTAGGCACACATGCACACACATGCACACACATGCACACACAGACAGACACACACACACACACACACACACACACACACACACACACACACACACACACACACACACACACACACACACACACACACACACAGGCACACCGACATACAGGCACACACACGCACAGTATAGTCTTTAGCGTCATTATGCGGCGTGCAAAAGTGATGCAACGCTCATCAATGTAATATTCTATTCAAATTCTGTGGACATGTCAATAATGTCTTCATAAATCGTTCCTTGACAAAAAAATGAGGGGTCCCTCAGGTTTTACTACTGTTCCAGTGGAAAGGTACCAGATGTTGCTATTTTGCCTGGTATTCCCATTATTCCAATGTTTGAACCTCAATATAGCAAGGAACGGATACGGGAACCCTCAAATATAAACGCAGATTCAGAACAAGAACGATTTTCTTTATAAGTCGCATTGATGCAACTTAACATGATGACCAAACAAAAAAAGCTGAGGCTCACAAGCACACGTTAGCACACAGCGTAAGTACCTTGTTGCCATGGGGGTACAGACGTACTCCCAGGCGGTGGTGGCTGGCCCATCTGAGAATACTGCTGACCCATCGGCTGCATAACTCCTACACAACACAGCACACAAGGCAATCTCTCGGCATTTACAATGATAGTATGCAAAGGACACTTCGACGGGACTCCGTACAATCACTACCTGCCTGTGTGCACCCAAACAAAACACCTAACACAGAAGTTAGTGTACGATGAACAAGCAAAACCACACACGCTGGAATTCAAACCCAGTGCCCGAATCCCCCGGATTCCGTGGAGAGAGGAAGAATTCAGTACACAATGAACCAACGAAAAATCGGCTGGAATTCAAGTCCAGTAAGTTACGTGAGTCCATCTGCTCCCCAGGATTCCATAGAAAGACAGCATTGGTAGTGAGCAAGTTGTGATCTAGTCAGACAACACCAGTGACAACAAGCCTAGTGTGATGCGGTGCAGAAACACCCACACACAGACATGCACACGCACGCACGCATACACACACTCACACACCCCTTCACACCCACACTAGAAAAGCAGGGAAACATGACCATGTCTTACCGGGAGGTGGTGGTGCAGCTCCGTGCGGTGGTGCCATAGACATTGGTGGCGGCTGCTGCATCAAGCTACTGTGCCGTGGCATGGGGTTAGTGCCAGGCGGTACAGTGACACCTGGTGGTGCAGGACCCCCATGGCTAGACTGCATAGTGGACGAGACCGATGATGACGGGGTTGAAACCTGGCCGGCCGACGAACTGTTCGGTGCCCACGGTGGATTGTTGGCAGCTAAACAACGCCATTGAGTGTGAAAACAAATGAGAACAACCAATTAGTTCTCCCCATGTCTTTCTCTTTCTCTGTCTCTCTTATAGAAATACAATGACATGCGGAAGACACTCAAACCAATGCATCACGTTTTTTAATGACTGACGGAATTCCACGAAGGTCACCGGATATTAGCGCTTTGAGGGCATATCACCCACTAGTAACCAAGGCCAGGGAGGGGAGATGATGAAAAGATAAAAAGTTGCAACTCGTACAGACATGGAACTAGGCTGCACTGCAAGCCTTCCTTCCACTCTAGAGCTTACCAGCATGCGGACGTGCACCTGCAGGCTTGTTCCACGGCATTGGACCGGATTTGGAATGATCATACACCGTAATACCACCAGTGTTATCACGACCAGTCTGAACTCACACAAACAGAAGTGATAGAGGGACACACAGAAAAAGAGAGACCGAACTGAGAGAGAGGAAAACAAAGAGCGCAATGCTGATATCCTGTGCCCATAACGAAGTAAAATAAAATAAGACAATAACAACAACATATCCCACAGTTTCTTCATAAAGAATATGCATGAGCTGCACAAGTATGACCAAGAGTACATAACCCACAGAGTGTGCAACGCCGATCCAGCTCCGCATAGGGTCTTGGTCGAGCGGAATCGGATCTTCTGATGTCATGCGTACACTTCATACCAGCGCAAGGCCGGTCTCGAGGCAGGGTACCATTGTTTTTTATCCAAGAGCACCCGCGACTCCCCGGGTTCCCCTCAGATGTGTACGGTATTATGACGCAAAGATCCGATTCCGCTCGACCAAGACCCTATGCAGAGCTGGATCAGGCGTTGCACACTCTGGGGGGGTTATGTACTCTTGGTATGACATGTAAGAGTACATTCGATTTGCAATGTTTGCTTTTTGACTCAGTAAAAAGTGACTAAAAACCCAGTAGCTCGGGCTTGCCTGTCAAAAGTGCGGCAATACACTCCGCATTCTACTAATTACTAATGTGCGGTGACTATATTGAAGTACAGTCATGTTCAGTACATATTAAACTTAGAGCATACCAGTCCTTGAGGTGGTGGCACATTGCCCCGGCCACCATATCCTCCATGTCCTCCTGGTGGTGGCTGATGTTGATTCCTACCGCTGCTGTTGTTGCCTGGTGCAGCAGGCTTGCCTGTTAGCTCGGCCATGAAGGATTGATACTGCAGAAGAGGTACAGCAGCAGCAACAACAACAACAATAACAACAACACTCGTGAGAATAAAGATTTGAAAAACAACAATCGTGAGAATAAAGATTTGAAACAATAACAAAAGCAGCAGCAGCAACATCCGCAACAATATCAACAACAAACATGCCATACATGGCGGCAGTCGCATTAGTGTATTGAGCAGATAAAGCAAACACTAAGTCTTGGTACCAGTACTTGACCATACTGGTCGGGACAGAACCTGAGCCATGCAACGCCATACACAATCACAAACATGGCACAATGAATGTGCTGACGAGCGGATCACAGCACAGCACACATGTACCCAACGGGTCTATACCAGTTTAGACTTGATTGCTCAAGTATGCTCACCTCGGCATCCACCTTGCCACGGCCACCAGTAAGGTAGCTACTCGGCGGAGCAGCTTCTACTAAACTGTTGTGCTGCGGTATGATGATGTTAGATTTGTCCCTGGAGGCAGCAACCACACGTACGTACACACAGAAATGACCAATAGAGTCAAACAAGGACACAGCAGGTCAACTACTGAAGTGAAGTGACTTTGACAGGATTCAGCTCCAGCCTATTGTGGTTTGCATGTAAAAACAAATACATTCTGCATTCACAACATCATCTGCGCAGGTATTGTATGAGCTGTGGATTATAAACAAACCCTCACTGTAAAACGCAATGCATCCACGACAGCAGAAGGCAGCCCCCCCCCCGACCAGTCACTTACTCTGGTTGTGGCTTCTTGACGATACAGTCCTTAGCGACGTGGCCGCGACCTCCACACTCTGCACACATCACCTCGTTGGTGAAGTTGGTCTGCTCAGGGCACTCCCAGGTCTTGTGGCTGGTGGCACCACAGTTACGGCATCTGCACAGCACACATATACACACAAAGTACAACATTCGTGCCAAGCTCAGCACTCAAAGCCCAATGACATGCATTCTAGTTTGTGCACCGCTGGAAACTACACAACCACAAGGCAACACAACGCACACCAGCACACATGTGAAGAAGCATAAGCAAGTTGCAACACACCATACTCCATTCGCCACAACTGCATCTATCGACAACAAGATCACACTGCTCTACACTGAGGAACTCTGACCAACCTTGCCACTTCATCAGCACGCAAAGTTCCATTCAGTGCTGCCAGCTCAAGAAGCTGAAGTCGCTTGAGATCGCTCTGACCCTCGGGTGCGTCAACACCTTGACGAATGACATCTTTGATCTGCAATCAAGACAAGTGCACAAAGGGCACGGTCACATCAGACAAGAATAGTGGAATGGAACACACATCTATCAACTCAGTGATGCAGTGGATATGCAGTACACATGTAGTGTGCTTGATACACTGAATAATACATATCACACAGGCAGCAAACGAAGATAGCTAATGTTCTAAGAAGAGAGAGAGAGAGAGAGAGAGAGAGAGAGAGAGAGAGAGAGAGAGAGAGAGAGAGAGAGACAAAGGACAGAGAGAGAGAGAGAGAGAGAGAGAGAGAGAGAGAGAGAGACAAAGGACAGAGGAGAGAGAGTGTGTGTGTCAGTCACAGTATGTAGCACACCCACTAACCATCACAACTTACTTTGTCAACACACTTCTTCACTGACTCACAAGTCTGGCCAGTCACAAGTGCATGGAGTTCTTCATCTTCAGCATTGTCTGGCTTAACACCAGGCCTGGGTGTCTACAAGAAACAAAGAAAAGAGCAAAATAAAACACTGCTACAGGCGCGCGTAAGACTCCCTTTGGAGGTGGTCCGGTTGTGGGGGGTGCGGGGTGTCCCCCGGGAAAATTTTGAAATTAGGCGAGACCAAAACAAAATAGAGATTCCCGGGCCCTCCCGCACCAAAATCGAGCCAAAGCCAATTTTTTGAACAGTTAATAATAATAATAATAACAAGCCTCTGGGTCATCCTAATAAAGATATTATCTTTATTAGGATGACCCAGAGGCTTGTCGCCTATCAAGGGGTTCACCGCTTTGAAGGATGTACATGTTTTATGCATGTACACTACTGATGGTGTGAGTAGATCTGTGACGTGGAGTCACACAAACCCGAGCTTGTATACGACTCCCTGATGTACAGATCAGGGCCATCGTTGGCCGAAATATAGAAAAATTGAACGGGGAAACCGCGTACCTGTTGTCTGTAAAAAAATTGAATAAAAAATTACCGGAAAATGCTGTAGAAAAAGTTCAACATGGCATGCACACATAGTCATGTACATACATGTACATGGGAAAAAAATAAAAAATAAAATTTCGCTCGCCCGCACCAATTTCACATGGGTCCTGCCCGGGAATCTCGATTTTATTTTGGTCTCGCCTTTAAGGGTGCAAAATCCTGTATTCTGGGCACTTTTGGCATTGTGAAAAAAAAGTGGTCCGGCTTTAGCCGGACCAGCTGCGACACCCCTGTGATAAGATCAGTGAAAGGAGACTACCATGAAGCAAATCCACATGCTAACCATCAGCAACAGCACTAACAGCCACAGTAAGAAATATACCAGACAATAAAGAACTCATGTGCGCTTGCACTCACTGCATATACACCATACACTAACTAACCTTTCCTTCCTTGACGGAGCCCTTGCCACGTATCATGACCTTAGTGTTCGTCTGCAGAACAGATGGTCCGCACAGCACACACGTACGCACACACACAAACACAGCATGTAATATGCATGACATGACACATGTGTTAGGCCCTCGTCTCCCGTACATTTCCTCGTACATCCGTTCCCCAGCTGACCTGCACCCCGCAGCTTCCTGCGTTCCCCGTATGACTACTCTTGTCCCGTTGGCCTGGGTAGCTGCTTGCACGACCATATTGCCATAGCTATTCAGGCCATTTATCTTCTCTCTCTCTCTCTCTCTCTCTCTCTCTCTCTCTCTCTCTCTCTCTCTCTCTCTCTCTCTCTCTCTCTCTCTCTCTTCCATCATCATGAAGTTTTTCGTCGCCCTGCCTCCCCTCGTTGTCTCCGTTAATATAATTATGTCTCCCCCAACCGACCTCGTCCGGGGTTCGCTGTGAGTGTGGAGACATGGGACTTGCGATGTCTCCACACAGGAACACTCGGCGAAAGTCTGTCCCACAGCAGCATAGATGTCTGCAAGCATGGCTCACAAAGTAGATGACACTGTCCCTCCCGTCACCCCTTCGCACAGACCACTGCCGAAGTCATTCCCCTGGGCCCGAGTCAAAACCAACTTTGCAGACCAGTACATGATGCGACGCACAGAGAGAAGGCGAGAGCACACAAAACACTACATGCAATGACCATACTTACATCTTTCTCTAGCTTCTTTAGAGTGTTGCCACTGTAGAAGGCAGAACAGGGGTAAGCAGAAAGTGAGTGAGTGAGGAATAGAGGGAGAGAGAGGGGAGAGAGAAAAATAGAAAGAGCGCACGAGAGAGAAAAAGAGAAATAGAGAGCAATAGATGGATTGACTTTTTCTTGGGCAAAATCCGGGATATTATCCACCTAGAAATTGCACAACAGGTCATTCAGTACAGGGGCGAGGGTGAAAACCGGTGTAAGATATGGCACCCCAGTCACTCCTTGCTGCCACTATCTTTAAAGGCATAGTGAAAAAATACAATTCTGATTCAGTACCCATCACACAAGTCCAGCAGCTGTAGGTGGCTACTACTACACAAGTACTGCAGACTGCAGCTGGACTGTGCTGCAGTGCGATCAGAACGCTTACCGGGGCCCAATGATCAGGCCAATGAAATTGATGTGCGGGTTTTCATCCTGCGGTATGGACACTCGATCTTGAATTCTGATCTGCGGTGGCCTATTATACGAGGGACAGGAGAGCCACAACCGTGAGAAGACACAAAAAAGAGAAAAGAGAAGAGAGAAGACAGCAGAACGCACGCACGCACAGCACAGACAGGATTAGCACATGTGGCAACAAGGAACGAGTGCAAGGGGGACAGGGGAAGACGGACAGCAGAAGAGGAGCAGAGCACTGACTGTGACAAACGCCTAGTGGCCATGCGACAGTCAAAGAAAGGAGGACGCTGGGGGTGTGCTCAAGGAGACAACAACTGGACAAACCTTCATTATAGCCGGCTGAACAACGGCAGCAGCACCGCCTGAATG
Organism: Sycon ciliatum; assembly: GCF_964019385.1. NCBI lineage: Eukaryota > Metazoa > Porifera > Calcarea > Leucosolenida > Sycettidae > Sycon > Sycon ciliatum. The sequence goes on from NC_088646.1 coordinate 1,306,563, forward strand.
CTCCTTTCTCAGTGCAAATAGTACCACGTCCGGGTATGTCAACACACAGGAATAGGAGATGCACAGAGAGTTACCAGGCAAACAGATCATCTGTCTACCGCCTCACGCATGTGCATACTGTGCTCGGTTAGTCGCAATATGTCCACATCATCCTACACTACACACAAGCGGCATGCAGCAGGCAACACACTGGCGCATGGGCTCAGGCTGAGAGTGATACACACTCTGCACATTGCATTAGTATGGCTGGTTATATGAGATTGGGACACGCTACAGTCTACACTCTCCAGCCACCATAGCCATTTCAAGAGCCATGTACACATTATTTATTGAAAACAGTAGAACACGATTGCACACAAACAGAGGATACACATACAAAAGCCAAGCATACCTCATCAAAGGTAGTTGACTCAGTGACAGGAATTATAACCTTTTTCAACCTCCCCCCCCTCACACATCTCATCAGCTTTAATCGAAAATCGATCACTATACGGAGATTTCCTTTCGAATGGAGCACATTTGGAACAAATTCTCTACTTTGACAGCACTCACAAGAGCGAGAAGAAACTAATCTTGGACTCCAATTGAAAGCAGTAACGTTAAAGACCAGCCAAAGGCAATACCTAGCAACTATTTCGATCTCTCACTATCTACAATTGTGACGGGCGAGATCCGGACCGATGTACACTTTCACAGCTGCAAACTAATGCGAAAACATGCACGCGTGCTTGAGAGGGAGAGAGAGAGAGAGAGAGAGAGAGAGAGAGAGAGAGAGAGAGAGAGAGAGAGAGAGAGAGAGAGAGAGAGAGAGAGAGAGAGAGAGCACCGAACATCGCAAGGCTGAGTAACCCTTGGTGTTGCCAGCGGTGCACACCGGCCCAGATTTCACTTGCTGCAACCACACATAACTTAAAGTTACACATGTAGTATAATACATTTCACTTCGGCTACGTGTGAAAAATAGAACCCAGAGGACTAAAACTAAACCCGAACACACACGGACCATGTACTAATAACTCGGTTTCTTTTAAAAACCTTTTCAGTGTTTTCACCCATGTGTGCGATGCCATCGCTGACATCGTTTACAGTGCAGTGGTACCACGGACCTAGTCAGCAACACTAGAACAACACAACGGCATGCCATATTAGTGGGTTAGTTGGCTGCAAAGGAACAAGGACAAATGAAGACATTCAGCGGATGTGAAGTCTTGCTTTGAGCTGCTGCACAGGGGTTTATTTCAGTCCTGTAAATCAAACAAACTGTGCCACGTTAGTATGTCTTTGTCTGCGTGTGTGTGTGTGTGTGTGGGTGTTGACTGGAGGGATCTTGGCAGCTGCTGAACAGGCAAACTCACAACACAGTGGTGTTAGTGTCCATGGAAATGACAGCACAGAGTACTGGTACGAGAATACACCACCACTCACTACAGTCACGTAATCACAATGCCTAGCTGGACAACAACTGCCTTCATACCTTTGGCGGCCTATTGCTGCTTTTAATTCGCAGGTGTACCGATATCAACGCACCTACCCTACACTAATGATAAGGCTACTACAGTGTACACGTACGTACACAATTTTCGTGCTGGCTGAACTATTATTGCTTGAATTGGTGGGCAATATCTGAGAGATTTCCTTATCTGCTCTGTGTCCACGCCATCACTTTACTTCACCATCAATCAGTACTATTATTACAGCACTGCTTTGTTCTGTACAAGAGCATTAACCCTATGAAGCATGGACACTAGATTGCTTACCCAACTACCAACTAACGGACTTGACTCCAACCGACAATATATGTTCTCATGGCAAACACACTGAGCAGACTCAATCACGCACAGTTTTCAATGACTTACTTGTAGTCTGAGGGTGGCTTGTAGTCCGGATTCAACTGAATGGCGTCCTGGATCAGCTTATGGCGCTCCTCTTCCATGCGCTTCTTCATGCGAGACTCGCGTGTGTTCAGTCGTACTCCCTTGTGATCATAGAACGGCTCTGGAGACGGCGAACGGTTTTCCTGTCGTTCGGGAATGCCATAGTCGCCAGCGCGAAGCATTTTATTCAGCTCCTCGATGCGAATGTGAACTGAACGAGATGAAAAGATCAGAAATACGAAACATGTGAATGACGATATTTTTAATGCTGGCAAAATTTCTCTCCATTGGATGGCAGTAAAATCCATTGGATTAGGAAAAATGGCATTTTCATTACTTCTGCTGACTTTACTGTCTCTCCATGTGCGCACTCTATTGCCGTATTTCTGGGGAAGAGCTGCACCCCCCCCCCCCCCCCCGCACCCGCTCTTGCAGCACATTCCAGCATTTGTTTGTATGAAATGACTATTCGAGGTACAAGCCAAAGGGGTGATTCCGATCCGATATCCATGCAAAACGTGCAGCACTGACCCCAGAAAATGCGGTGGGTGGAATAGGACTGATGCAAGACAACACCATGCATCCAGTTTCTATGCCACGTGAGCAGAGTCAGGTGTAGATTGCAGGATCCGGGGCATATTAAATTATTAACAACACGTCACTTTAACTTCGGTCAAAGTATGGGAATGCTGGCTTATATCGGATACTGGTACCCGAGGACTAGGCTACAAAACGGGAATGTCGATACCCACTCAACAGTATAATTTATGTACATATGTACAGCCACTCAATCTACAGACATTGCAGCTTAGTCCTCGCGGACTCATCAGCGCAGCACCCAGAGATGAAGATGAATTTGGTATCAATGAAAACAATTCTCAAAGTCAGACTATAACGCATAAAGCATGCTGATGCGGTGTGTGTTACTACAATGCATGACATAACATACTGAGATACTTCTTCTGTTCCTCTTCAGACAGGTGAGATGGAAGCTGCGTAGGCACAGCGGTGCTCTTTTCTGATTCATTGCCCCAACGGGTCTTCCTGCGCTTGGGGAGATGTGATGTGACAGCTGTAGCACAACACCCACACACGCACACATGGGCAAACACACATAAACACACGTGCACGCACACACACACACACACACACACACGCGGACAAACACACATAAACATATGCGCGCACGCACACACACATCGCATATGCACACGCAGACATACACACGCGCGCACACGCGCGCGCACACACACACACACACACACACACACAGATACAGACACATCTGCATCACCAACAGCTACATGACATTGTATATACTGTAGTAGTTGTGTTTAGAAACATGAGCTCTAAGAAAATTGAATGGACAAGGTGTTCCTTTCAATAATGATGTTACAAAGTACAGGTTCCAACCATGTACTTCTATTTCCCGCAGCCCATGCGCCTTGAACAAATTCACGAGAAATGGAGGCTTTCGACTGAGCAACCAGCAATCTTTGAGCAGTTTATTTGTAACTACATGTACTCAGAGTGTGTGCGTCTGAGTTCCCTTCTTGCTACAGCCCGTATGGAATTAACAGGTGTTCAGATGGTTGGGATATTGATTTGCCAATACTTATCATGTAGAGAGGTTCCGCACTACGTAAAGTTGAGCAACTTTACGCTAGTGGGCGGGAAAAACCCGTGAATTCGCGAGTTTGCACTCCACTACGAAAAGTTGTCTACGGAGAGTACGTAGATAGGGCTCTGATAACATAGGTGCTCCGTAAGTGGATTGGGGTACAAATCTATGACCCGCTCCCCAGGTCGATCCGGTCGTACACTGCCCAGGCGGAGTTGCCAAGGGCAGCTACGTGATTTGAAAACTTCATATGGCGGAACACAGATCCGCATGCAGTTTACGTAAGACTTTCCGTAGATCGACTACGTTTTTACTAACGTAAATTACATTATGCGGAACCTCTCTATTGCATGCCGAAGGTACTGTATATGCTGTTGCTATGGGATTGGTGTTGGATATGTCTGGCATGGCACATGTACACTCAACTATGGCTACACACTAACGTTAGCCTTTCTCACCTTCCGCTGCTCTTTTAGCAGCCTCAATATGGGCAGTTAGAGCCTGTCGACTTGATGTATCCAAAGTGCTATGCTTCTGGGGAGTCTGCTGTGCCGGCTGCTGCTGCTGCTGCTGCGTTACTTGCTGAGGCTGCTGCTGCTGTGGCAGAAGCTGAGTTTGAGGTAGCATTGAGGGCTGTCTATTCTGAAGGGCAGGGATGGCTGCAGCAGCTTGTCTAGCGGCAAGGATAGGGTTGAGTCCCAACGGAGTAGTGTTAGCACCCGTCGCCATCTTTTAGGTGCTCACGCAAATCCAGCAAGTGTGGCCCGATTCAAAACCAGCAAAAATAAATAATCAATGCTCGGAGTTTCACAATCTGAAAATTATACAATCCAAGGGCGAAGACTGAACAGCATCGGATCCCTTTGTTCAGCTCACAGGCCAAAACAAACGACGAAGGGAAGTAGATTGCAACAAGGTCTGATCGTCACACCACCTGAACTGAAGCGAACTCAGTCGAGAAACAAACAGTTACATGACAACACTCGTCTTCTTTCTGACAAAGGGAGCTTCAAAAAGTGTGAACAAGGCAAAATTTTCGTAGCTCGGAGATCGGCTGCAGCGCTAGCGCGCTGGTGATTTCGCGCTAGCATACACGGCAGATCTTGTGCAACGAACGATCGATATCTGCGGGCGCTACCGCGTCCTACCGGCGACGCAACGGTATCGGCTACATCACGGCCAAGTGCACGCGCACGTATACCGTCGAACTTACTTCTACACTCGATCGATGACAATCGGATATCCGCGGGCGCGACGCCGACGACGGCCGACGGGATCAACAATAATAATGCTGGGCAGCGGTTTGGAAGAAGATGCCCAGCTTGCAAAATTCCTTTCGTAATCCAAGCAGTCTCGTAGATTTACATCATTCTACTTGCAAGCTTGGTAGAAAATACTGTGCATGCCGCAAACTAGACTGTCTCCATATCTTCACTGAGATAAAGTGCTGATTTCTAACCGGAGAAATTGTCGGCCAATGAGGAAGACCGTAGTTCAACTTGAAAGTCGAGTTGTTGAGTCGGAGTTCTCTCTACAGCTACTAATCACAATGCTCTGGTGACGGGGGTGATTTGAATGATCGAATGGGTCTTATCAAGGAAGATGGATTGTCATGCAGTTCTACCTGCTCTCTAGATCGCTGGACGTTACTAATGGCGTCGACAGCACTCAAAGTTGATGCCAGCAGCTCACAGCATGACGATCCAGAATTTGTCCAGATTTTGAACATTGTCAGGTCGTGCGTCGCGTCACAACTTCGCAACGTAAAGGGCTACCGAGAGGAGTTCATAGGAGAATACACTGAACCTGTGACTCGATATGAGAAGAGCGTCTCTGTCATTGTTTCTCACGTGCGAAGCGAACACGAACGAGAACTCTCCTTGATGTGCGAGAAGCTGTCGGTGACTAAAGAGACGCTATACGCCACGTTTAGAGATGTTGCCAAAGAGTTATTCCTGGCCAAAGTCAACTGGGGAAGAATCGTGCTCTTGATTGCATTCACTGGATCCCTTTGCGAGTACTGCCTGGATAACAGTAGCAGTAGTGGCAGCGGCCCTGGCAGAAAAGGGAAAAGGAAACTCGTCCTGGACGATCCGGATTTGCCACACTGCATAGAACAGTTGACGTTATGGACAGCAGAGTTCATGCACGAGGAACTTGGCCAATGGATCAAAGAGAACGACGGATGGGTGAGTGAAAGTACATGTAGACAACTTATAGATGTGTTCAATGCTATAGACACTGGCAGCTAGCTGCTTCGGCCACTGATCATCACAGCTACAAGTAAGCCGAACCAACAGCCACGGCAAAAAGTGGCATCACAGTATAGCTCTTCGCTCTAGCGCCAGAGTGCGCCAACTACGAAAAGTAGCGAGCGATGCGTTATGCAGCCGCTCTAAAGCGGATAAAAAGTAATAATACTTCGCAGTATGTTCCGTAGTTTATGGTTTTTGCTGTTGTGCGTGTATGGTATCTGTTGGAGAAATGAAAGCTCAGGGAATATTCGCTGGCTTATGCCATGGTAGCACCCGATTGCCGGTATCAGGGAGTGCTGATTGGTATTACCGGTATCACATGCCACATGGCATCAACTACCAGTCCTTTGATGATCATTTGTACAAAGCCTATGCCGTTACCGTATTTTCCGGAGTATAGTGCGCACTTTATAATTATGTGCTATTTTAGGCCCTAAATCGCAGGTGCGCACTATGCTCCGAATATGAAATGCATGTACTTCAATGCAGATTGAAGTGCGAACCCCCAATGAAGATTGGGGATGCGCGTTATACAAAGGTGCGCACTATACTCCGGAAAATACGGTATCTTCATGTTAGGGATGTTGCTGGAGAAGAGTCATTCATTGCAACTGCACATGCGTGTACGGCTGGCCAAGTATTGTGTACTACACGCACAGAAAAGCCCGTCTTGAAGCATTACCATACATGTATATGATGTTCAGTTGATCCTTATTTACCCGGACTGGGATCTCGGTTATTCGGACTAGCATGTCCAGGTGTTATGGGTTAAAAAAAACTTCAAATGCAGGTTTTCAACATTTTCTTCCTTGTGTCAACACTAGTTTGTACAATCATGGTATCAGATAAACAATTCAGAACAAAGCCACTAAGTTTATGAGGACTGAGTATCAAGAAGACATCAAGGAGCGAACAAAGAGTACACGACTTACGGTACAACAACAAGAAGTCTAAGACAACTCCCCTACAAATGTAGAGAGGGTCAGGACCGGGTCTAACACCCATACGGTTCAGATGGTCACAAGACCGGAGCTCTACCAACGGTGGATAGTTGTAGAAAGGTCACTGTTTCCGAACACGGTGGTCCTCCACCTTGTTACATGTTGTCAAGTGTCAACCAACAACATAGTTGAACATGTCTCTGTGATCATGAAATATCCAAAGATGATTTGAGATGCACTTACTCCAACACTTTGGATGGTTAAACAGGAATATTTCATGTGTATGATGCCAACAGGATAAGTGTGAAATTCAGCTGTCACCCGTACTCCTTTGGTGGTGCGGTCACAGCTATTTCTTTCTTTTTCAAATTTAAAGTCCTCATACTGACCATAGGCTCCAATCTTGCTAGAATTGAGGAGCAAAGGGTGTTTGCAAATCAAAGGTCAACCTTTGCACTGTGGTTTGAAGGTCAAAGGTCGATCTTTGCGCTTTCCACCCTAGTGGCACGATTAGTGTCTTCCACTATGTATATCATCAAAGACTGGACCAATGAATCTTTCAATAATAACAGTGTTGCCAACCGCCCGTATTTGTCCGTATTTTTACGGAAAAACGAAGTTTTGTCCGCAGTACGGATTTCAATCGAATATCCCGCAAACGATCATGTATATGAACGATTGCTAATACCTTCGTAACTCCATCGTTTCTTCGCGAATTCAATAATCGAAGGGTCTACGTGGTAGCAACAACTCCAAGCTATCCAATGCAACAATCGCTGAAGCGTAACGATGTCGGATTCCAGAGATATCGTGCGCCGTATTCAGGTATTCTTAAAAAGTTACCTCGGCAAAAATCAAATTTTTGATCGATCTCTTCGCCATTTGTGGGGAAATCCCTTTTTGCTGGGACGAATTTGCTTGCGTATTAGCCTTGGAGACGACTTTGCTGTGTTACCGCTAGGCCTTGGCGGATAATGCTCGAAAAGATGGCAGATTCTGCTTTTTTTGCACCGAAATTGGCAGAACCATACAAACCTTATGGCGGGCAATTCCTCGAATTCTGCTCCATTTCTTTATCCACATCGAAAAGATGGCAGATTCTGCTTTTTTTGCACCGAAATTGGCAGAACCATACAAACCTTATGGCGGGCAATTCCTCGAATTCTGCTCCATTTCTTTATCCACATACCAAACATGCATGAGACTTACCAGAAAAAGTACCGAATTCTGCCAATTTTTCTGCCGGCATTATCCGCCAAGGCCTACTACGGTTACCGCGCCTGATTTGTGACGGCTTCATCATGGAGCTTGGCATCCTGGCGTTGCTCCTGCCAAGAGCTTTCCAACAAGCCCTAGATTGTGAAAATCAAGCGAAGTAGACCGAAGTTATGACCTGGTGAAGTTGAAAATTGTACTGAATTCGTAGGCTTCACAAGTGAACTCTGTAGCTTGAAAAGTTGCACAGTATCGTTTTTTGTTCCAAATTACACTAAATCAGTCAAAATGTTGACCTGAAAAACGAGTACGGAAAACTTTGCAAAATTCTGCAAAATGGCACTGGGCAGTACGCATGGGGGCAGACTGGGGCACTTGGTAACACTGTAATAATGGTAGATGTAGTATAGAGTAAGTGCGTTGTATTTGTAGTGTGACTAACAGTATGCGGATCCGATCCATAGTACCGTACCGTGGAGCTGTGACTAATTGTTTGCAGTTTCCTGGTCTATTCTGCCCATTTTCATTTCATTGTACATGTCGAAAATAGAACATTAATTTTTGCCCCTTTTGGTTGCGAATAAATAAATAAAAATTTGAAATAATGCATTCTTTTCCTCCTGGTTATCATTGTGTCTTGTTGGCTACAGCGAGGGTTTCGTTTCCATTTTGCCTACACGCTGACATATCCTATCTTCAAGTGGGCAGCCATTTGTTCTCTAGGGGTGTTGGGGTTGGTGATGGTCGGAAGGAGCATAGTCAACCGCCTATAGGAACAGCTGACCTGGGGATTGCCACCGGAGCTAGACCGCAGGCGAAAGCGGCCGCTGCATCATTGAATTGCTGTACTGTGTGCAGCAGGCACTGTTACCTTGTGTGCTTGGTGTGCTGCTGCTGCTGCTTTGCGTGTGCTTGGAGCACGGCAGCTGTTCTTCTTACTATTGTGTGCATGCCAGCTGGCTTGACCGAATCTACTGGTTGGGTTTCAGTGCAGTTTTAACATTGGACGTTGAGTGATGTTTATCCCAGTGCTGTTGTGCCCGAGCTTTTAATTTACCTCATCAAACGAAGTCATGAAATTCGCTTTACTCAAAGTCTTGGCGTGCTGGATTTTGCTCATCCCCCTTGTCAATAGTATTGAAAAAAGACATGGAAAATGTTCTCGGGCTTTGACACGAAACACACTGTGAATTTATCTTTGTCATACGACAGCTGGTGTGTTTGTTGAGTAGAGTGTCATATTGGTTGTGTCACACATAGGTGTTTGTTTGTTCGTGCTCAGGCCGCCTGTCCATCACGGCCACGGTACCTCCTGTAGTTACTTATCGGTGTACCGTGCTGTTGAAGCGTGGCGTGTGTGCTTTGCTGGTTGACGTAAAGCTATCCTTCTATCCGATATGGATAAAGATACCAAGAATATTTTCGCTATATTCCTACGCGTGCGTCTGCATACTTGTTTCCTGCTACATCTCCTGGGAACGGTTTGATCTGGGTGATGTGAACGGTCGGTGTGTGTGTATGGTGTAAGAATGTTTTACTCTGGACGTCTGCATGCGTGGGAGAGCAATGCCATTTCAGGAACGGTTTCTCTGCTGAATACTGACTCTGGTGCACATGACTGCAATGCTGGAAAGGGGCCCCAGGTCAGCAGCGCTGGCAAGTGCTGGATATGAGTGATTCATGAAGTCTGTCTGTTGTGCATTGCCGAAATAATACAAAAGGTATGAGTCAATATAATTATGAGTACGCTAGGATCAGAAATGCACTGGTCAACAGTCAACAGTCCTCAGAATCATCTCCAGGTGGTTGTCTATTGGTGGTGGTGGTACAAGCTATGCCACACCGCTAGGTAGGCAGACTGAGTGCATTGAGAGGTACTGACTGGGAGTAGTACACAATACATGTCCGCCCTGGTTCAATTGTTCTGAGATTTAGGAGTACGCTGCATGCTTCAGATCCCCGGGCCGCTCGACTAGAGTCGCCATTGTGTATTCAAAACTGTAATAAAAAATAATTTTTGTAGAAAAACACAATTAAAAACGATGCCTATATGGTTTCATGTATTTTCTGCAGCAACTAAGATCTGCCAACAACAAACAAAACAGTCTTCGAGAAAGGTTAGTGTGGAGGACATGGTCAAGAACTAAACCTCTCAAGGCATTGTCATGGGAATAGTGCACTGTTCAGCTGTACTAGTACACATACTACTAGTAGACATACTAGTACAGTAGTAGTCGTGCAATGCTATGAAACAGTATATCCGGGCATACCGGCGGTATATTGTGCTTTGTGTGCGTCCTGCAGGGGAGCTGTGAACATAAAATATGATATTTTTACACCTACTAGATTACGCTCGCACATGTGTGTGTGTGTGTGTGTGTGTGTGTGTGTGTGTGTGTGTGTGTGTGTGTGTGTGTGTGGTGTGTGTTTGGAGGGGGGGGGGGGGGGCATGATAAAGCTTCAACTCAGTTGCAGAATAAGTATGACATGCAGAAGGGGCCGGCATCTTGACTGGCACTTGTTCTCTGTTTTGTAAGCACGCACTAGGATAAAAGGCATCATTAGAAGTCATGGTCGGTTTCAATCGCTCAATGGCACACTACGCCGCACACTGGGTAAAATCTGTCGATGTGTGCCAGCTTTTTGTGAGGACATCAGACCAGCGATGGCTGTTGCGGTGGCTGTGGCTGTTCTCGATTAGCCCAGATAGCCAGTGCGACTTAGCATACTGCCACCGTGTGATGACTGACCAGGCCTGCAGTGTTCGGGTTAGTATCACCAGGCTATATATCAGGCCAACGCAACATCACTTGTGAAATCGTCTAGTCCACTGTCTAGGTCAGCCAGTACCTTGTCGATCTGTGAGACAAGTGTGGCCGATGCACTGTTTAAGTCTGATGTGGACGTGCCGGCAGGAGCTGACAGGGACACATCGTTAGCATCTTTCGGAGGATTGGGAGCCGGGGCTCTGGGCGCTACAGGCGGTGCTGCATGCGGCTTGGGCGGGGGTGCACGTAACACCACGTCTTCATGAGTTTGGTTGACGTAGGTGAGGTTACTGCTGTCACGCGGACCGCCGCCGCGACTGGACTCAAATGTACTTTTGATACGAGTGACTTGATGCTCGTTGGCCAGATCTATATTGCTGTTCTTGCGTGGTGCAGGAAGACTATTGGCGTGGAGAGCTTGCTGATCAACAGCGTTGTTGAATTTATCAGCTACATGCGTAACAGCAGGCACTGCTCCATCAGTGGCGTCGCTATTGTTAGGAGTGACGTTCTCTTCAGCATTGCCGGCGGGCTTGTCCTTCTCCTGTTGGTCCAGCTGATGTAGGTTCAGCTCACTGGAGGCAGCCATGGTGATAGCAGCAGCCACCTGGTCGTTGGCTTGGCTGGCGCTGAGGGCACGCTGTACAGTGCTCATACGCCGCACTGCGTGGCTGTCGAATACGGTGCCGTTGGGAGCAGTCACCGTGATGTCGATCTCTGAAGAGAAGCTGGCTTCGTCCTCCTCCGGTACTTCGCCTTGCATGCGCTTGATGAAGCGGCCTAACACCTGCGGCACAGCCCACAAACATAACATAGAGAAAGAAAGAGAGAGAGAGAGAGAGAGAGAGAGAGAGAGAGAGAGAGAGAGAGAGAGAGAGAGAGAGAGAGGAGAGGGAGAGGGAGAGGGAGAGGGAGAGGGAGGGAGAGAGAGAGAGGAGAGAGAGAGAGAGAGAGAGAGAGAGAGAGAGAGAGAGAGAGAGAGAGAGAGAGAGAGAGAGAGAGAGAGAGAGAGAGAGAGAGAGAGAGAGAGAGAGAGTCAGACCGAGCACAGCCAGCCACGACATCGTCTGATGGCATGATCACAGATCAAAGAAGTAGTCCCTGAGTTATACTGGTACTTCGTTTGGATGTGATCTGTATGTTGACTGTAGCATGTAGTACATGTAGTCTGTACAGCCCTCAGCATGGATAGTAGTCTGTACAGCCTTCAGCATGGATAGTAGTCTGTTGGAATTTGTCAGTCATTGCTCACCCACTGGATGTGTACACAGGGTTCAAGTGGCCAACATTTCAACAGGTGACTCGGAGGCATAGACCAGCAGATTCCCTACAGTATAAGTATACAAGCATCCGCGCACAGCCAGTAACGGAGCGAGATGATCTTAGCACATGCAAGCGCTGATACAGCAGACAGTCAGCATACAAATAACATGGACAGTCAGCATACAAATAACATAGACAGTTCACAAGCTGTTGCTTACCCTATACACGAACAGATACTGTCCCTGGTTTTGCACCAGACCGCCTCGGTCCTCTCGCGCCGTGGCCACAATCTTCAGGACGTCGCACGTTCCACTCGTGAGCAGTTCTTGCATGGCGGTGTCCACAGTGATGAAGGCACCCGTGCGGCCTATTCCAGCACTGTGGCATAGTGTACAATCGAGTACAATCATGCACATGTTAAATAAAGGGTAAGAGGCAGCATTTGGCACTGAACAGATTTATCACCAACTACCATACCCTAACTGCGCTCGGCAGCGGCGCTCTCCAGCGGCGCTCTCCAGCGCTGTGTGAAGGAACTGAGTACCAACAGATGTGTCGCTTTCCTGATAATGGTGTGCTGTGGCAACGTGCCGAGGCTGGCTGGAGAGCGCAGTTGTGATGCGGTGGTTGATGATACATGTCCATGTATTATGCAGTTAGCGTACAGTAACAACAGATGATACCCATTGAATACTTCACACTCCCCACTCCTACCATTACCATTCCTACTGCAGTAAAACAAAAGTTACCCCGCAGAGTGCTGTGACTTGTAGAGAGTGGGCGGAATGAGTACTGAGTACCCGGCCGGGTGGCAATCCATACACACCGTATGCTAGTTTGTACGGCAAAACCAGCACAAGTAAACCACTGCGCTGCAGCTTTACAACTCCTTACAAAGCATCTCAAATCATCCCGGATGTAGTGGCACAACCTCTATAGGTTACAACCTAGAAGCAAGCAACAATAACAACACCCATGCCTGGCCTAGCCCTTTAGCAGTTAACATTATAGTCAATGTTGTTTGTACATGTATTGTCATGCATGAAGCTACATGTATGGACGCTTCTCACAGGCTGAATATCTGGAAAAAAAACCCGTCGGAGAAGCATAGTTCTTGTAATATGGCTGCCTGTAGCCAACCCTGCACTGGTTACGGCTAATGTGAGGTGTGAGAAAGAACTAACCTGCAGTGGACCACGGTGGGTGCCTTTGACCAGCGCATGGCTGGAGAGACAGCGCGTACAAATGTCAGCATGTCGGGCTCGTTCGGGACCCCGTGGTCGGGCCAAGAAGAGAAGAAGTAATGTTTGACTTCGTGCGTTGTGTTGCTCTGCAGCAGCACACAGTGGACAATTGGGATACATGTGCACCAAGGCAGTTAGCTACCGGCAGCTCAAACACAACTGCTCGAGCAATGCAGATTGCATCACAAACACCCGGAGAGATTATAGAGTGCTCGGACTGCGCCACTATCTGCCATCCTCCAGTGACCCTGCTAGCTCAGCGGCCTTGCAAACCCACCCGGCTGAGCAAGCAAGCAACAACGACAACCACACCACCGCCGCCACCACCACCACCACCACCAACAGTAGCTGCTGTAGATGACTCAGAAAGAACTATTTGCATAGTGATAACGCGAAAGTGCGTCTGTAACACTCAGTAGCAGACTTGTACTGTAGTTGCATCTCACCTTGGAATGGAATATGGTCAGGGTGGTGAGAGTGTAGACGTCCAACACATCTGTAGACTGGCATGTTATCAGCAAGTCATTTATCACCATTGTCTGCCCACCTTCCTGTGGCCAGTAGCTGCTACACTTGTTCTGCAATACACACACACACACACACACGCACACACACACACACACACACACACACACACACACCATGACGCACGCACGCGCACACGCACACAGACATACACACACACACATACACACATATACATACAAACAGACACAGACACAGGCACAGAAAGACAGACACACATTCATTTCATGCACACAAGTGGCCCTCGTTGGTAGACCATAATTATAGATATCCATCAAAGAAGGAAATACTACCAGTCTTGGCAACAGTAGTCTAGATGGGATGCACACAGCTGTAGGAGCTCATGCTGAGAATTGTAGCATTCACTGACAGTTTAACTTGCTAGAGAAGACACCCGCATATATACACATGTACATCACACACAAAACCGGCCAACGTGTATCATAGCCGCTCGTGTAAGTTCTTCTTTTTCCAGGTAGATGTACAGCAGGAAGGTTTGCTCTGAGCTCCACTCAGTGACTCAGTCGGAAACCGCATACCAAGGTCAGCCACAGCTATACCGTGCTCCAACCCCAGCGCCGGAGACACCGTCCCACCAACTTACCTTTCCATTCTCCACCAGTCCAGTCAGCATCACGATGACTGACACGTCGTATTTCCAAACCATGCGCCAGAAGTCACCCATGGTGCCCATCAGCGGTCCCTGTGTGGCAATGTACTTGCGAGGAGCTTGGCCGTAACCCTATCAGACAGCCAACAACAACAGAATGGTTTCATATGTCAAACCAACGCAATAGATGCGGATATACACGACTATAGTACTGTAGCAGGTATCGCAAGCCTTACCACTCATAATCAGTTCCACAATCATTCACTCATTCACTGGGCCAAGGGCCGCTATAGGTATAAGTAAGCTTGCAAACAGATGCTCCGAGAACATCATGATAGATATGCTCAAGTCAGTCAGCGGCCATGGTTATGCTCCATGTCCTGCACAGGATACTGCCGGGTCACCGACCTACGGACTCAAGTACTCCCAGTAGGTCAGCCTCCCGCTAGAAGTTTGTAATGGGTAGTGTAGTCAACGATGCAGTGCCAGGAAACACTGTACCATGGGGCCCAGAAGAGAATCACTGTGACTCATGCGGTGTACTCGGATGCACACCCGGCCGGTGCCGCTGAGCCAGCCACAGCTTCATCTCGGTCACCCGGTCACTGTGGCCCGGCGGTTTGCCAGTCTAACACACTATGTGTGCAGTGTGCAGTCACGCTGAGCCTGCTATCAGCCATGCAGCAGACTGTGTACAGATTTGAAGCTGTACATTGTACTGTTGAGGCAACAAACTCGTGAAAAAATACAATAAAAAAGATAAAAAATACTGAGTTGGCATGGTGACACCGCATGCCTGTACTTACGCGCACAAAGTTTGCGTTGATGAAGTCACTGTGCGGTTCGCTGTAGAGCAGCGGCAATGGCACACGGGTGTGTGCGTTGGGCAGAACGTTGCGGAACCTGTTCTTGTAGAGAACACCGGGCGGGATGTCCGACTCCGGGGCCATGTTCAGCGGAATTGTCTGCAGCAACGTCACCATGGTAACATTCAAAGCACAGCAGAACCAGACATGGACTGAGAATGGCTCATTAGACCGAGGCTAGTGAATGGCATGCAACCAGCTGAGTGGTCATGTCAATAGTGTTGTCAAACTATACGCCGCAACACACACACACACACACACACACACACACACACACACACACACACACACACACACACACACATGAGTATTGCTTAGCAATCAGAAACAGCTGGTAAGTACATACAGTGTACATGAGACCTGCAACTCACCCTGAACTCGTCAAGAACGGTTTCATAGTTGTCCGAGAAGATCACCAACGCAGGGCCGTGAAGAGGATTGCTCAGGATCTGATCAACACAGGCACATCACCAGCATAGATCACAGGCACATCACCAGCATAGATCACAGGCACATCACCAGCATAGATCACAGGCACATCACCAGCATAGATCACAGGCACATCACCAGCATAGACATGCACACTGACAGTGAGACGTGATTTCTATTTATTTGAAGTAAGGCCACACCAAGTTATTTCATTGCCGAGTTTCTCGTCACCTGAAAATCTCAAAAGGAACGCGGGCGGGCGGAAAAAAAACAAAATAGGGTTTGAAAAACAAAAACTGCTATTTACACTACAAAGGCCCAATTTATGACCTAAAATCAGACTATACACCACGCGTGACAGTCAATTGCAACATACAGCCAGAAAACCAGGCTCCTGCACCGGCCTCTGGTGAGGAAGTCCAGTGTTGCATGTTATTTAAATAGGAAAGAAAGCAAACCAAAGTTATTATACAAGGGGTGGTACTTGAACTACCGGTATGCGTACATACACGGTGCAAAAGTCGTCCTTCGGTTCGTGCACTAGCACTGCACTCCAGATTTGACGCCGCGCGTACTTTTACAACGCCTTTTTATGCGTGTTTACCGGGACGCGAGATTTTTTTTGGTCCAATCCTCAAGAAAGGTACGCGCGCGGTGACGAGAAACAATGAAAAAACTTGGTGTGGCCTAAGCCATGTTTCTTGTAGTAACTAGTAAGTGGGCATCGACGGATTGCTCTACCTTTTCTCTCTTTCCCTTTCTGATGATTCACAGTTATTTTGTTTTCTGTATGACCCTCTTTAATGTTGTACATTGTACAAGTCAATCAATGCTTCCCATCTGACACCCACTGACTCACACCCACTGACACCCACTGACTCACACCCACTGACACCCACTGACTCACACTGACTCACACTGACACCCACTGACACCCACTGACACCCACTGACTCACACTGACACCCACTGACTCACACGGCACCGCACTCGCTCACCTCCAGTTCTTCGGGCAGCTCGCGCACTGTCATGGAGTTTCTATCACTGCCTTCTGTGCTGGCTGGATTCGGCACCACCACCACCGCCACTGCCGCCGCTGCTGTTGATGTCTCTGCCTGTTCCGTCTTATCCAGCTCAACACCAATAGCCGTGCCACCAGTGACGACCGGGTCCATTTCCATGCCGGGTGAGGGAAGAGCAGATGATGACGACGATGACGAGGACTGGCGGGAACGGAATCGCTCGATGACCGATGGTTTTCTCGTAAACGTCTCCACCGTTCCAACTTTCGGCTCCTCAGCCGCAGCTCGCTGTTCCTTTTTGCGCTGTTCCTACAGACAATAGAAGTGAACCAGATTTATACACACCTGTATTGTTAGAGAGTCTGTTGCTTCCTCGTCGCTAGTATTAGTCTAGAGTCTACACACCAGCATTTTGTAAGTCAGTTGAGATGGGCAGTGTGTTGGCGAATCAACATGATCAGCTGGCATCTGCACTTGAACTGTTCTTGGCCAATCCGGCTGTACAGACCTTCAGAAGAATACAATCTGATGTATCTAAGGTGGTCTTATCATGTGTCTCATTTGGTGTAAGAGCATAAGACTGGTTGTTTCTCTCCCTTATCCCACCTCCATCAGTGACTTATCGCCAGGCATGGATCTCGATAGAGAATCAAATTTCGGAATACAACTTAGCAGTACTCCACGCAGGAGTTCTTTGTCAGTAAATTCTGCTACAAGTACACGAAGCCTACTTCAGTATACTCTATAGTGTTATGTACATGTATCAGCAGCAGCAGGACCAGAACTGATAATTATACCTAGTGCTGCTGTAACACACTAGCATACTGACACACTGGCAAGACACAACTGAGATGTCCTATATCACATGCAGTACGTACCCTGCGCCGTATCAAACACAGCAGTATGATCAGCAGTAGTAGCAGAAGCAAGGGAATGATAATGGCAAGAACCCACAGTGGAAAGTCATCACCAGTTTCCTTCACCTAATACCAGCACAGGGCAGACAAATAGATGATATCGGCGCATGTCACGTCATTACAAGTCATCTGCATGGCTAAGCCTATGCCGATACTGAAATGAGAAGTTCAGCAAAAGCTGCTCGCACAGTCTGATTACATTGACGTGCTGTTGTGAACATGCTTAGCCTGGCAAAACTAGACAGCTATGTCTTCCAAGTAGCATATACACCGCCAAACGTATGAATACACGATAATTATGGTATTGTTCTTTTTCTCGGAGTTGGAGAAGTGAAGAGTTATTCATAAAAGCATTGTCACAGTCTTAATTTTTTCACCTGTTGTTCTGTCGGATGAATGGTTTACAAACTGTTGTACACACAACTCAATGCATTGCGTTCAACTGTTGATGATAAGTATGATTGTAGTGCTGGACAATCCATGCACTTACAGCTTCTGCATTGTCCGACATAGTAATGATGTCATGGTTGTGGCATAGCACAAGAAGATGACATCATCGTTAGGTGTAGTGTAGGCACAGAGCAAAAAAGAAATGCCAGAAAGCACACACAGGCATACCAATGTTATGTTGGACAAGAGTATGAAGTCAGATGTGAAGTAAGGCAGAGGAGAACTTGGCACACTACCTTCCTGTGACATTCTCCAGCAAGAGGTGCCATGCATGGCATGGATAACGGCCATCCATACTATAATGCATGGCATGGATAACGGCCATCCATACTATAATGCATGGCATGGATAACGGCCATCCATACTATAATGCATGGCATGGATAACGGCCATCCATACTATAATGCATGGCATGGATAACGGCCATCCATACTATAATGCATGGCATGGATAACGGTCATCCATACTATAATGCATGGCATGGATAACGGCCATCCATACTATAATGCATGGCATGGATAACGGTCATCCATACTATAATGCATGGCATGGATAACGGCCATCCATACTATAATGCATGGCATGGATAACGGCCATCCATACTATAATGCATGGCATGGATAACGGCCATCCATACTATAATGCATGGCATGGATAACGGCCATCCATACTATAATGCATGGCATGGATAACGGCCATCCATACTATAATGCATGGCATGGATAACGGTCATCCATACTATAATGCATGGCATGGATAACGGCCATCCATACTATAATGCATGGCATGGATAACGGGGAGGGGGGGGGGGGGGTCCATACTATAATTCCATAGTGGCATGCAATACTACTTCGAAGTAAAATCATGAAAATATGGAAATGGAGGTACACAATCAGTTCAAACAGGTGAATGATTACAAGCTGTTAATTGATTACTGCAATCCCTGTACCCAGCAATCCCTGTACCCAGCAATCCCTGTACCCAGCAATCCCTGTACTACCCAGCAATCCCTGTACTACCCAGCAATCCCTGTACCCAGCAATCCCTGTACCCAGCAACCCCTGTACCCAGCAACCCCTGTACCCAGCAATCCCTGTACCCAGCAATCCCTGTACCCAGCAATCCCTGTACCCAGCAATCCCTGTCCCAGCAATCCCTGTACCCAGCAATCCCTGTACCCAGCAATCCCTGGCTGTACCCAGCATGCAATCCCTGTACTACCCAGCAATCCCTGTACCCAGCAATCCCTGTACCCAGCAATCCCTGTACCCAGCAATCCCTGGCTGTACCCAGCAATCCCTGTACTACCCAGCAATCCCTGTACCCAGCAATCCCTGTACCCAGCAATCCCTGGCTGTACCCAGCAATCCCTGTACTACCCAGCAATCCCTGTACCCAGCAATCCCTGTACCCAGCAATCCCTGTACCCAGCAATCCCTGTACCCAGCAATCCCTGTACTACCCAGCAATCCCTGTACCCAGCAATCCCTGTACCCAGCAATCCCTGGCTGTACCCAGCAATCCCTGTACTACCCAGCAATCCCTGTACCCAGCAATCCCTGTACCCAGCAATCCCTGTACCCAGCAATCCCTGTACCCAGCAATCCCTGTACCCAGCAATCCCTGTACCCAGCAATCCCTGTACCCAGCAATCCCTGTACTACCCAGCAATCCCTGTACCCAGCAATCCCTGTACCCAGCAATCCCTGTACCCAGCAATCCCTGTACCCAGCAATCCCTGTACTACCCAGCAATCCCTGTACCCAGCAATCCCTGTACCCAGCAATCCCTGTGTACCCAGCAATCCCTGTACCCAGCAATCCCTGTACCCAGCAATCCCTGTACCCAGCAATCCCTGTACCCAGCAATCCCTGTACCCAGCAATCCCTGTACCCAGCAATCCCTGTACCCAGCAATCCCTGTACCCAGCAATCCCTGTACCCAGCAATCCCTGTACCCAGCAATCCCTGGCTGTACCCAGTGTACCCAGTGTACCCAGCAATCCCTGGCTGTACCCAGCAAAGAAAACAACAAGGACAGTTACATGTACATACCCTGACATTGCAGAGCAGGACCACTCCAGTTTCCCGAGGCCAGGCAGCGGATAATGAGCTCTGGTTCTCCATCAAATTGATAGCCACTGGCACACTCAAATGAGTACCTGCTGTTGAACACAATACCAGTGTCATTATTGGTTATGACGACGTTTGGCGGGATTTCTAACTTGCTACATTCAACGATACTGCAGTCGGTGACTGCTGGATGCCAGTGTGCAGAGTCACTGCGTGGATCACCGTCGCTGACACAGCTGTGAGACTGTTTCTCTCTTGGCAAATAGCCCGTGTTGCACTGCACCTCCAAGACCTGTCCCATATCAAACACCTTCACATCTGCGTTCTTCACTTCCGTTGACGTACAGACAATAGCTGCAGCAGGCAGACAGGCAGACAGGCAGGCAGACAGGCAGACAGGCATAGACCGGCATAAGTTACCAGGGAAACTGAGTATTGTGTGACATGGAGTAACCATGGTAATACAATGCATGAATGATCTGAACTGTGTAATGCACATGCTTGACAATTCCGGCACTGGCTTGAGGGGAAGATGCTTGACAATTCCGGCACTGGCTTGAGGGGAAGATGCTTGACAACTGGCGCTATAATTTCCCAGCATGTCCCTGGTGTAGCATGTCCCTGGTGTAGCATGTCCCTGGTGTAGCAAGTCCCTGGTGTAGCATGTCCCTGGTGAGCTGCTCTCCACGGGTCAATACAGTACACTGTGCTCGTGATGAGACGTACTTCGAAGTAAATCATGGAAATATAGAGAGACTCCCCGCTGCACCAGCACCAGCAGCATCACCAGCACCACCCCACCACCACCGCCACCAGCACCAGCACCAGCACCACCAGCACCAGCACCAACAGCACCACTACATTGTATCCCATACAGTCTGCACTCATCTTGCATGCACCACAACCACTAGAGTGAGGATGAGTGTGCTCGCGGCGTGCACAGTGAATATGGTGTACAAACGATGTGCGATTCAATTAGGACGCAATGTGTAGTGGCGGTGGCGGTGGTTGGGAGAGGAACTTCAAATCTATTGAATAGCCAAGAGCTCTGCTGCAACATCTATCATGGCAAGAAACCAACTATTGAGTGCAAGCAACTACCTCTAACATCCGTTCAGTACTTTATATACATGTATTGCCAATACAACACATTTACCGGTATCATGATCCTATGTATGCCGTACCGCAGTTATTTGAAAGTCAGCAATTTCAAGAAGAACAATCAATGACATCGGTACTGGAAGTTCAATCACCAACCCCGGGTATGCTGGCAAATAACACCGCTATATATCCGCACCACTGTATACAAGTATCGTACTCACGGGAACATTCCAGAGCAATGCCGTTCCACATCCCATCTGCTGAGCATTGCCTCTCGCTATCACCAGCGGATATGTAGTAGCCGGTAGCACATCTAAACTCCAGTGTTTCACCGTACGTTGTGGCTCCACCACTCAACACCAGCACTCCGGTCGTGTTGAGCACCAGCGGGCCGCAGTCTCGCACACGGCAGTGTGGCGCGGGCGATGACCAATTTCCGCTTGCCAGGCACACTATTGTGTTATTCCCATAAAGGATATAACCAGGACTACATGAGAATTTCAGGGCTGGAGATGTGTACGTGGACGTGTTGCCAGTGCGAGTACCAAACGCAGGCTCCGCTGGTAATGTCCCGCAGTTGACTGGCTGGCATGCTGGCTGCACACCAGACCAAGAGGCATTGGACCAGGTCTTGTTCGACAAACACGATATGTTTGTCAAGCCTGCCACCGTATGACCACGATCACACACAGCCGTAAGCTGATCCCCAAAGGTGTAGCTTATTGGACCAGCATACAAGCCATTGCTCAACAGTGGAGGCACACCGCAGCTGACCGGATTGCAGCGAGTGCTGTTGAAATCCACATCCCAATGGCCACTAGCCGGGCAGGTAGCATGACGCTGGCCTGACAATACATAGCCATCAACACATGCAATGCTGACATTGCTCAAGTAGGTCATGCCATGCACGCCAAATCGGAACTTGGAGCCTGCAGGGGCAGGGATCGAACCACAGCTGACAATCTGACATGTCGGTACAGAAGATGACCATTGGGCAGAGGACAAGCAAGCCAGTCTAGCATCACCAGACAGGTCATAGCCCGAGTCACAGGTGTAGTCCAACGCTGATTGGTATGTAAATACATTGCCGGTTCTTGTTCCGTTCACGGGAGTACCTGGATCTCGGCAATCCACTGGTTTGCATGTAGGAATAGAGGACGACCATGAGGCAGATGATAAGCAAGACAGCGTTGCATTGCCGGATATATTATGACCGATATCACAGGAGTACACCACTGTGGCAGGGTATGTGAACACGTCACCTGTCCTGGACCCGTTCAGAGGTGTACCTGGATCTTTGCAATCGACCGGTTCACATGTTGGGAGAGGAGACGACCACGCAGCAGTGTGAAGGCAAGACACTCTTGCGCTACCAGACAGATTGAAGCCACTGTTACAGGAATAGTCCACTGCTGAAGGATACGTTAACACATTCCCCATTCTTGAGCCATTCATCGGTGTTCCTGGGTCTTTGCAGTCAACTGGATCACACGTTGGTGCAGGAGACGACCACAATGCAGAGGAAAGGCAAGACAGTGTTCCATTGCCGGATATGTTATGACCAGTATCACAGGAGAACACTACTATGGCAGGGTACGTGAACAAGTCACCCGCCCTGGACCCATTCAGAGGTGTCCCTGGATCTTTGCAATTGACCGGTTCACAAGTTGGGAGAGGAGATGACCACGCGGCAGTGTGAAGGCAAGAAACTCTTGCGGTACCAGACAGATTGAAGCCACTGTTACAGGAATAGTCCACTGCTGAAGGATACATGAACACATTCCCCATTCTTGAGCCATTCATCGGTGTTCCTGGGTCTTTGCAGTCAACTGGATCACACGTTGGTGCAGCAGATGACCACAATGCAGAGGAAAGGCAAGACAGCGTTCCATTGCCGGATATGTTATGACCAGTATCACAGGAGTACACTAATGTGGCAGGGTACGTGAACACGTCACCCGTCCTGGACCCATTCAGAGGTGTACCTGGGTCTTTGCAATCGACCGGTTCACATGTCGGCTGAGAGGACGACCATGTTCCATCCGCCTCACAGATTGCCGTATTTTCCCCGATAAGGTAAAAGCCACTGTCGCAGGCGAATGTCAGTGCCTTCTGGAAAGTGAATGAAGTTCCGGATATTGATCCATTGCTCAGGGCTGGGAGCGCTCCACAGTCGATAGGCTCACATCGTGTAGCATTAGGGTCTGGAAGCCACAGCCCTGCGTGTGCACACTGTGTAATATTAGCACCACTCCTCAGCACATAGCCACTAGTGCAGGCAATCGTGGCTTCAGCAAACAGAGTCGTTTCACTAGCCACCGACAGGGATGATAGTCCGTTAGCAGGACTGGTCGGGTTTCCACAATCTACCAGCTCGCACACAGGGACAGGAGACGACCATGTAGCATCAGGGAGGCAAGTAGCTCGTCCACTACCAGACACAATCAAGCCAAAATCACAGGAATACTCCACGGCTGAAGGAAAGGTGAATATATCGCCCAGCCTTGTGCCATTGAGAGGAGTGCCCGGGTCTTGGCAATCGACTGCTTCACACGTGGAAACAGACGAAGACCATGCACCATCTGCCTGGCACACGGTCGAATTCTTCCCCAAGAGCTGAAACCCACTGTCACAGGTGAATACGAGTGTCTCACCAAAAGTATATTGGGTTCCCGCAATCGTTCCGTTGCTAAGCGATGGAAGTGCTCCGCAGATGGCAGGCTCGCACTTTGTAGCGTTGGGTTGGGGTGACCACATGGCTGATGTTTCACATTGTGTTAGATTGGCACCGTTTAGTGTATACCCTGTGTAACAGGTGATCGTGGCCGTGGAAAACAAAGTTGTCTGTGTGCCGCTGTCCAGGGATGTCAGACCATTAGCAGGGTTAACTGGTGCTTTACAATCGACGGGATCACAACGAGACGAGTTGTTTAGGTCGGGCATCCATGCGCCCAGCGCCGAGCATGTGGTTTCACCCATACCAACCAGAGTGTAACCATCCATGCAGCGGATGCGCCGTGTAGTATTGTAGGTAGTTGCTGCAGTCGGCATCTGCAGCTCTGCAAACTGCGGTACAGTGGGCTCATTGCAGTCGACAATCTGACAGAGGGAGCTGTTCAGGTCCGGTTGCCACTGTGTGTTGTTGCCACACCGTGCTTCAGACTCACCGGATAGAGTGTAGCCAGTGTCACAGCGTAGCTCTATTAGAGAGTCCTGTAACGTTGAACTATCGTTGAGCAGCACTAGACCACCGTGCAATGGTGTGTACGTGTAAGCACCACAGTCTGCCATGCACATCGGTGTCACCGAAGACCAGGCGGAACTGGACAAACACGTCAGCGACGTATCGCCCTGAAGAACATAGCCCGGGTTGCAAGAGTAGCGCACTACGCTCTCAAAGACGTGCGCCGTGCCGTTGATCTGCCCGTTGGCCAGTGAAGTCACGTGTGCACCGCTCTCATCCCGCGGCACACCACAGTTAACTCGACTGCACACGGGAACCGGTGTCCAGTCACCTGCAGCACTGCATTGAGTAGTGGCAGCGACGGTCTGGTTAAGCTCATAGCCCATGTCACATGTGATGGACACATTAGTCAGGGTGGCGTTGAGCTCCACTGATTGGAGTGGACCAACGCTAGTGCTTGCATGTGCCACAGTCAGAGCGCGGGGACAGTCGGCTGCAGATGTGACAACAGAACATAAGGGGAAAGGTGCTATATTAGTCCACAACATTCACACAGAAGCCACGGTACAGGCACATGCAAGAAAAGTGCACGGTCGGTACAAGCGCATACATAAAAAATGCACAGTAGGTACGTGCACAGGCATATACGTCACATGTAGGTATGCACTGTGCAGACATGGGCACCGAACCACATGAAACACATCTTCTGATAATAATTCTGGCTTTTTTCCATCATCATTGCAGTCAGAAAGAGCAAGACATGCCATTGCAAACACAATCATGCATATCATACACATTCGTACTGAGGCCAGCTGCCAACCAAACAGTATAATCAGGTACATGTAGATCTACAGTATACTGCACTGCACACTTGGGTGACACAGTGTGCAGTGCAGTGCAGTGCAGTGCAGTCGCAGTGTTGCACGCTACATGATATACCACGCAAATACGTTTCATAAGTCATTATTTTACAACTCCTGCACACAAGAATAGTCTCAGTAAGCAGGAGACTGACAGAGCTGAGCTGTACCCTGGACACTTGTCCTGTCTGATTGCAAGTCTCTTATCCAAGTAAGCCGGAGAGTGGGGGTTATAACTTATAACCCAGGGGTTCAATCTTGAAGGCTCTATCCACATCTGGTGTGATTGACTTACGGTAGCAGACCTGCCCAGGGCCGTTGGTACCACTGTCACATGTACACACCCAGTGTCCTGGGGTATTAGTGCAGGTAGCGTTGTCATGACAGTCATGGGTGCCATTCACACATTCATCAATATCTAGAGCAGGACAGCAGAGCACATCACATCACAAACCGTGTGTGCATCACAACACGCCACACACCAGCAAAGACACGATGGATGAAAACAACAGTTTTGCAAGTTCTCCCCAGAGGTCAAAACTTTTTTTAAAGTTTTTGCCTTAAAAGGCTACTGGCCAAGGAATGTCTACCTTGAAAATTCCTCAGTTGTGACCTACATCGCCTACTTTAGGACTGGAGGATGACCCTGCATTGGTTCGGTGGATATACTACAATTCTGTAGTTCTGCTCCAAGAGTATAGTGAAGGTGCTAACTCTCATCTGAGTTATTAGCCACCGTGGAATACCATACTCAGTCATGGCTCTGTGGAATACCATACTCAGTCATGGCTCCGAGTGTAGCGGTAAATCGATATACAATGTGTCGAGTGTGCAGCCGTGATGCGCTGATGCGGATCACATGTAGTATATGCTCTGCATGTCCTACCTGAGGAGTGAATTACTTAATATCACAATGCCGACGTGATATGCAACAATGCCGACGTGATATGCAACACTGTTGCGACTTCGCAACCCGGGCACTGGCCTGTGTGTGACTTCTCAACGACCCGGGCACCTCTGTGTGACTTGTCAATCATTGCCGGGACCTCTGTGTGACGTCTCTACTTGGGGCACCTCTGTGTGACTCAGGGAGTCGTAAAATACTACTCCCTGGTGTGATTCCAGTCTACCGTGGCATCACTGTCTCTCATGCAGCCCGCCTACCCATCACAGTTAGTACGTACAGACCACCCGGCCTTACTTAACAGTTCATGTAGCTGCAGTTTCTGCCAAAATGTGAACAGCACACCTAGACCAGTCTAAGTGGGAAAGGCAGGGCAGGGCAGCCTGCGGGGCAGGGTACTCCACAACCAGCTACAGGTCCATGTCATCACGTGTTGGTGTACACACATGAACATGTGATGCTAACGCCCGCTTGTTGCCTAGTGGGCACTCACCATTCCAGAGTGCCGGTGACTAGCGGCCCAAACACCTCAACAACGAGGGCGGCAAACAATGCCTGACATGAGCCTACTGCATGACGAAATGTCCTTACACACCATGTATACACTATAACACACACGGTACTGTGCTGCAACACCAGGGAGGAGCACGTAGGCCAACCGGGATGGGCTGGGTGCCCCATGGGAGAAACCGGTACCCGATATGCTGTGGATGAATTGTGCACACTCTGGGGACACGATAATGTGGTCCCCAGATTAGTGCACAAGCCACAAAGTACTCTAGTGGACACTTCAGGATAGCACAATGACCCTGGATAAGCCCCGGGGCATCCCCGGCTAGCCAAGATTACGTGTTGTTAACTTGCATTTCTTTTCTTTAGCCATTTCAGGGGGCATTCTAAAACAACTCGAGCATACAACTGGAAAAATGAAAGGAATATAAATGGTGGGAAATGAGATAGGATGGGTGTTCATTAAAAAAGGGAGCAGAGAAAAATGTGCTTGAATCGGTAAAACAATGCAACTCGATAAAGTAGGGCGAAAATGGAAGGCCACATTTAGATCGGCGATAACAAGTACAGTGGTATCAGTTCCTGAGGCAAGTATTTAGAAGAACTCTCCTCATCTTGAGCATTTCCGTTTGCAGAAAAAATGTTGCAGATTAAGTAGTTATCCGTCCGGTTCACTCAAGGACACAAATCAGTGATATAAGCTGTCAGAAGTATCAGAAGTCATTACTGTTCGGTTTGGGGTCAGAAGTTGGTCATGAGTGTATGTGTTGTGAGTCACAAACCAGTGGTGTCATGTCCATGGTTTGTCCTAGAGATTCATCAGCCAGTCCGGTACCCGGGTGTCAGTCACTCATTTAAGTACATGAGACGTAGCTTGATCAGCGGGGTAAGAGGTAGTTTGTCCAGCATCTCCTCGGTAAGGTCCGCTGGCAGGCGGGACCGCACTGACCGTAAACACATCTCCTGCAGCTTGTACTGCAGGTCATGCATGGCCTCCGAGAAACGATGCAGACCTTCTTGGTCGGCCACCTGTGCTGGCGTCATGCCCTGGCGATCCCGCACGCTCAGATCGGCGCCAGCATACACAAGTGCCACGGCGGATTGCAGTCGGTTCCAGCGAGCAAAGCGATGCAATGCTGTGCCGCCTGTGCTATCCTCGATGGTATTCAGCCGTGGCTTGTAGCGCAGTAGATAGCCAATTTCAATAGTTTCTCTGAGAGCCAAGTGTACAATGCTGAGGTTGTAGTGGTTAACAATACGGTTAGGGTCCCCGCCGGCCTTCAGCAGTTCAACCATGACATCGTTGTTGCCATAGTGAACAGATATAGATAGCAGTGTGTGTCCGACCGGTGGTGATGACTCATCGGGCTGTGAGGAGTACGGGCGGAAGTTCACGTCTAACGACTTCTTTGCTGATATGATGCGTATTGCGGGGGCATATCCAGTGAAGGCAGCCTCGTGGATACCATCCAGTAGATAGTCTGTTTCCTGACACGTATCGCTGAGCAGGGTAATCATCGAGTTACAGTGTTTACGCACCGCCATGGCCAGAGTGCTAATGCCGCTCGGGTCCTGCTGGCTGAGGTCCGCTCCGTGCTTGATGAGAAGCTGTGCAGCAGCGGTGCGACCATTCCGCACGGCATGATGCAATGCTGTCAAGTTGTCCCCATCTCTTTGGTGAACTTCACAGAAGTTACCATTGTCGTCCCCATCCCGGAGCACATCCTCCATCTGATCCACATAGCCCTGCTTAGCCAGATCATGCAAGCTGTGCACACGGAAGAATGAATTCACCGCCTCTTCCAGGTCAGCTAAGTCGCTGTAGTCGGTTTCCGGCTCGTCAACGTGTGGCTGACAAGACTCCTGGGATGGAGAGACATTGGTGGAAGGTGCAGACAGGTCGATGTGGGTGTACGCGTACGGAGAAGTCGATACCACACTGATAACATCCGTGTAGATGGTGTTGACGGGAAACAGGTTGACAATCTCCAAATGCCCCATCAAGTAGGCAGAGTAGCAGGCTGTGTGATTGCGTTCATCGGTCATTGTCAAGTCGACGTTCTTGCCACACTTGAGTAATGTCTCGACCACGTTGCCATACCCTCGGCCAATAGCACAATGTAGGTACGTACTGCCTATACCACGATAACAGCTGACACGATGGTTGACATCTGCACCCACCTCCAGCAATTCCTGGATTTGCGTGATATTCTGACTGTGTACTGAATACAGGAGAAGTCGCTCAAGGCGACTCGGGACACGAGACTGCCAGAAGCTGTTGTCCAGCAGCTCTTCAAACTCTAGTTCCTTCAGTCGTGTAGCCAAATTAGGATAGCGTGACGGCTCAACACAGGTGTACGTCTCAACACAGGTGTCCATTCCACTGCGGCCTCCCATATAGCGTTCCTATGGTGTCCAGTCGCAGACAGGGAGCAGAGAACACCAGGAACACCTATGCGGTCAGAGCTCAAACAGTGCAGGCAGAAAGCAGCTGGAACTGGAACAAGAGGATGACAACTGATGGTGTTTGGTGGAGATGAAGGCTGTCTGCTGGTCTGCTGGTCAAGCTCACACCCGGCGGTCTAGTTCGAATAATCCAGAAATTACTGCAGCCACAGGAGGTGTTGCTAGATGACAATAAGCCTGAATTGGAAAAAGTAGAGCTGTTATACAGCTTGGAAATGGGCTAATGCTGGCGAGCATACTCAGGTGAGAGTGTTTCACAGTTTAGCTTGGCTCTGAAATGTATCAACACGGGGCCGCAGTGGTTAGAAATCACTATTGCATGTATTGTAGCTGATAGCAGGAATGCGATAATCACAAACGCGGTGAAGGCATTGCAACGGAGCGCTCACCTACGGCGCCAGGTGGGATTTTAGCTACTTCCTACAGTGGTGAGCAGCAGGCCTCAGTGTCGGGTGAGCTCAGTGCTTCACACCTCAAACACATGGTACAGGCGCTAACTGGGTCGGTGTCAGCTCTACAACATGTCACGGCGTCCCTGCTGGTGATGGTAGTCATCTGGCTGTCCAAGGTGATACGTATCAGTCACAGCATCATGTAGTACACATGGCCAGGGATCGGAGCCAATGCCAGTGTGTTGGGAGCGGGTGTTAAAACCAGCCATCAAGGTAGGACGTTGACACACACAGAACCAAAGGTGACGATTTACAGCGGAATGGCAAACACACTGCTGCTGGCCTGATCTTCCGGATATGCCTCTAATAGATATGGTGTTTGCTACCAGTACAGTGCAAGTATAGTTAGAACCAACCGATGAGCAGCCTATCAAGAAGCTAATCTTGAAGTTTTCGCTCACATAGAGCTTGCCAACGCAACACAGTCAATACGAGGCTCTTGGCAAGATAGAATCCAGCAAGTACTTCTCTCGTTGCCTTCTCAGGCATTGGGTGACATCTCCGCACGTCATGTCGTCAGTGCTGTTACTACCCCCTTCTGTCCATGCTTCATATCACTCTAATATAGGCTTGCAGCACCACACTTACACCTCTCGTGCACACTACCACATTGTACTCTATGCTCTGCATCCAGTGCTTGTAGTGTGATAATAGACACCGTGGTTTCTTCCCGTATGATCTGTCTATTTCGAAGTGCCGTTATTTATTGACGGCTACTTTACACCACTGTCCTGCATTTAAGATGTCCACTCTCCGGGTTTCTTGTCTCATTTGCCTGCCCATTGAACTCCGTGTGAGTGCAATGGAAGTACATTTTAAAACACTTGTGCAATGCAACATGCTAATGGTTGAACCCGCTCACTGAGTTCCATGCAGCTGCTGATCCAGTGCACATTGCACCCTCCTGCTTAAGGCTAAGGCTCAACTATGCTGATTCATCATCAACCTTTCAGCTAGCAGGCATACACCAGTACCATGCCTGGTGGCAGCCTCATCTTGGGATGGGATGGATCAATGGACATGGACACCGATGGAGTAAGCAACTAAGCTAATGGTAATTAATTTAGCGCTTTTAAAGCTTGATAACGGGCACCGGATTTCTCTCTCGCTCTGTCTGTTTGTCTGTCTGCCTGTTTGATGTCTGTACTTCTATTAGGCAGAAGCTCTGCAGTTGTGAAGCGTCCATCTGTTTGCCTATCGCTCCGTCCCCATCTCTTGCATGGCCCGTGGATGTTACCGTAAGTGGGTAGAATAATAACTATTGATAAGCCCGTTGTACGATAAATCGGCATTGTGTGTGTGTGTGTGTGTGTGTGTGTGTGTGTGTGTGTGTGTGTGTGTGTGTGTGTGTGTGTGTGTGTGCGAACCTTACCTTCACAGACGGGTTCACTTCCAGACCATAGTAATGATGAGTTTCGAACAACACTCTCATTGTTCAGACCACCACCTCCTCCCAAGCAGGTTCTAACCAGATCACCGTCAACTCTATGATACCCTTTGACACACCAGTACAGGATATATACGCCTTTAGAGAAGGAGTCGGTCACTCCGTTTTGAAAGGTATTATTAGAGGTCCAGTTGGCGTTGGCAACCGCTAAGAAATGCTGTGCCGTGATGCAAGTGTCGCTGTTATCTGCACACATACACATACATTGAGTCATTGACACACACACACACACACACACACACACACACACACACACACACACACACACACACACACACACACACACACACACACACACACACACACAGTCACACACACACACATACCTCAGACCTCAGACATGCCCATCGCGGAAGTGATGATAGCGAACACTATGTTAGACATAGCAACTTGTGCTGGGATTACACCATTCGACAGCTTGCAAGGCTGATGAATTGACTGCCACTGATTTTAGCCTGGTATCCACCACACAGCTGATTGAAGTGGCTTTTTCTGGCCAGTGAATCCCTATTTTTCCTTTTTTTCACACACACACACACACACACACACACACACACACACACACACACACACACACACACACACACAAACATAAACACACACACACACACACACACACACACACACATTATGATACGAAATAGAGGTTGCGACTTCGGCGATGATTTTGTTTAGGAATGGGTTTGCTCCCACACTGGAGCTCGCGCTATTCCGCCGACGACTTGACACTTGACTGACTCACTGCTGCACACCCTGTGTGGATCAAGGCATCCGTAGGGACACCACCACCCTGTGTGGATCAAGGCATCCGTAGGGACACCACCACCCTGTGTGGATCAAGGCATCCGTAGGGACACCACCACCCTGTGTGGATCAAGGCATCCGTAGGGACACCACCACCCTGTGTGGATCAAGGCATCCGTAGGGACACCACCACCCTGTGTGGATCAAGGCATCCGTAGGGACACCACCACCCTGTGTGGATCAAGGCATCCGTAGGGACACCACCACCCTGTGTGGATCAAGGCATCCGTAGGGACACCACCACCCTGTGTGGATCAAGGCATCCGTAGGGACACCACCACCCTGTGTGGATCAAGGCATCCGTAGGGACACCACCACGCTCAGTTTCTTTTCTGGCGGCAGGTCGGTGGAACACTCTTCCTCCAAACTGTCGTCAGGCACAATCTGCTGGTACTTTTGCTCACCTCACAAAGATTCACCTAGGGTTCCCTGTAACAAGGCCATGCCTGTTGGGACTCCCCTAGTCAAATAATAAATACTACTACTACTACCACCCTGTGTGGATCAAGGCATCCGTAGGGACACCACCACCCTGTGTGGATCAAGGCATCCGTAGGGACACCACCACCCTGTGTGGATCAAGGCATCCGTAGGGACACCACCACCCTGTGTGGATCAAGGCGCAGATGCAGCTCCTAAAGCGGTGGGAGGTGAGTAGATCAGACCCACCACAAATACTTGCACATAGTAATGTACTAAATTTCACACTGCTCGGAGCCGATTGACTGGGCAGTGGCTCATAAACCCAGAGATACTCTCGAAAGGCAACTACTTAGTGGGACCATTGTTATTAGGCTAGGGCCTGTTTTGGACTTCCCACTCTAAATAAGGAATACAAACAAACAAACTGTCTTGAACCATACTCAGATTTACTTCGATGACCATTCAGAAGAATACCATCACAAGCAGAACTCTGGAAAAAACAACAACTGTGCCTTCGCTCCAATGAACTATATAGCAAGAGCGGCGGCCACATCTAACACCTTGCCTCTACACCAACACTTAGCACATACATGTAGATAAGAAGAGCGCGTGATGACGAATAAGGTGCTAAGTGCTAGCGTAGAAACAAGGCGCTAGACGTGGCGCGTACAGGCAACGATTTAGCAGAGCATGGAGAGGAAAACTGTTCAGCAACATTCAAAGAAGCAGAACAACGAGAACGAATAATACTTCAATTGAGGCTACCTCCGTAACAACTGGCATGGACATTTCTGACTTACCCATAGCTTCACCAAGGGTGTCGGATGTCGTTGCTGGGGCTGTTGTTGTGGGTGGTAGAGTTGTGGGTGGTAGAGTTGTGGGTGGTGGAGTTGCTGCAACAACACCAAGATGAAGAGAGTCAGCGTTCATGTCCCATGCATACTGTGCTACTGTTACATGTGTTAGTGGTCTCATGCCCCCCCCCCCCCCCGCCCCACCCCACTCCCCCCCCCCCGCCCCACCCCACTCCCCCCCCCCCGCCCCACCCCACTCCCCCCCCCCGCCCCACCCCACTCCCCCCCCCCCCGCCCCACCCCACTCCCCCCCCCCCGCCCCACCCCACTCCCCCCCCCCCCCCCACCCTCCCGGATAGTCAACAATGTATCCACGGCCAGTGCAGGTCCACCTAGCTAGGGTAGTAATCACGGTTACTCAATCAACATACAGTTCTGCTTGGAGATGTTGTACCGATGATAATTTCTTAGCAGCAGGGGCGTCGGACACGGTACGGTCACTACAGTATTGACCGTACCACTTTTCGCCCCAGACACCGCGTGAATCAATAAAATACACTCATCTGGGCTCTAAAATTTCCGAATTTTTTGGCTCAGCCACCCGTCCCACACGAGTAACTTGTACTTCGGATGGCTGACTGACGGTACCACACTAAAATACCTTCCGACGCCCCTGCTTAGTATTCCAACAACCCTTCCCCAGTTCGAACCGTCCAAAACGGCACCCGGTCAAGAAGTGCCTGTGAACCCCGACTTACGTATGAAGCCGCCGCCTGTGTCATTAGCAGCAGCCATCTTTGCCATGGCAACCAGTAGAAGCACAGCTGTTGCCCAGCCTGCGGATGGGGGACACACATGAAAACGTCACCCAAGAGGTGCATGTGTCAGTCATCACGAGTCGTCATGTACACAGGTATTGTAGACTGTACCGTTGATCCCCCCCCCCACACCGTGTCGCATCCCAGCTGGTTTTCCGGCAGGGGGCGGGAATTAGTTCAAGTCTGTAAAGTGCAGCACGATGTATAATAATTATAGCAGAAGATCAGACTTGGCACGCTGGATTGTGCATATTCTCATCCTGCACTGGCATGCACCAGCGTTTATTGTGTACAGTACACCATTACCACAATGGTCATGTACCCAATGCAACTGCATGACTGTATTGTTAGCTGACAATACAGTCATGTATATACGTAGATCTATGGTTCTGATCTTACCTTGCATGGTGAAATGTCGGGTAAGGAGCTTCATGCCAATCAGCAATCTTCGGTCACAGACAACCATGTTGATATCGGTTATCCTCGATTCAAATAGTCATGCAAACGAGCAGTAGCGCTAGCGGTTTCGGCGATGCCGATGGCCGACGACTTGAACAAGTGCGGGTGGCAAGCGTCACATCGCTCAGCGCCAGGTATTGCTTTGCGGCCCAGCTGATACACAATATTGATAGCAAATCAACAAGCAGCCTCCGATCCCGCCCGTTTCGTCGCCACGAACAGCAGCTTGCACTCATGCACCGGTACGCGGTGTTTGTCGAAATAAGTGGGTGGACAAGCTCTCAGACCTGTTCATCCAAGATCGATACGCATCAGCAGTCTTCGCGCGTCGAATAGTCAGACTAAAACATAAAGGAGGATGCGCAGTCACACAGCCCTTTTTCTCAAGTAAGTTGGTCAGTCTCCGAATCAACATCTACAAGCGCCCACAACTTTGAGGAGTTCGGATGAGCTAACTATTTACTTGCTGCACCTCTGAAATTTCGAATGAAAAGTTCCTGGCGGATCAGCATTCATTTCGCGACACTTCGCTAGGCCAGGATTGTAGACACGTCATGTCAGTGACAGTGGACGTTTTTTTTTGCTAAACCGCGCGCAACCCACACTCGTAGTACTCCACAGTCAAAATCCAGGACCAGTCGTTCGAACTTTTATTACTACTTACTTTACAAGAAGCGATCGAACTGAATGGGACTTCACCATGATTGTGTTGACGTGCTCGTGGGGCGGTGATCGTGAGCATCTGAGTCCGCCCTAGGCCCTCAGTATGTAATGCCTACATATGGCCTAGTGTATAGGCCCTCTGACACCGGGCCAAGTGACCCTGGCGTACGATCTTGCGGACCATGGCCATGGATAGACTTGGGCATGGACCGGACCATCGATGCATCTCCTCGGAGGATGAAGTATGTCATACGGCTATATATTAGTTATGACCTGCCTACGGGCCTGGGCTACACTCACTGACTCACTGAAGTATTAGTTAGTGGGTGGAAACATGGGCAGGTCCGACTGCTCGCGGATCAATCGCGGAGGCGTCATCATGGTCATAACCACACAGCAACACTTACGTGTGAATGATGATATGCGATATGCGATATGCGCATGTCATAACTGTAGTCTGTACTGACCGTACTCTGGTACTGGTCTGTAGGCTGAGGCCTGTGGGCTGTAGCCTGTACTGCTGTGGGCAGGGATATCGGATCTAGACTAGGGTTACAGGGAGTCGACTCCCTGTCACAGCAGGCGTTGTGCACTGCTGACACTTGACAGAAGCCTGAGAAGGTGGAATGTCAATGAAGCCGGTTAATACTATGTAGAGACAGGCAGACAGTACTGTAAAACTACTCGATGACCAAGCTACAGCCGTACAGCTAGTGTCCTTCGTGACATATGCCACTCTAAGTCTCCATCCCGGTATCCGTGTTCCGATTGTGATCTCCCGCTTTGTTTGACTGGGCGTCGCCATCAACAGCGCACACGCCGTAACGCAGCAGACACACTGACACGGTGACCACGGTGAACATGGTTAGTGCTGCTCCTGAATTGTCCTCCCTGTTCCTTTGCTACCTTCCTCCTCCTTCCTACACCCCTTTCTTTAGCCCTTTCTTTAGCCCTTTCTTTAGCCCTTTCTTTAACCCTTTCTTTAACCCCATTATCACATTCCCTTCCATGTACATGTACATGTAATTGGGTTTGTAGCCCGTGTGCACTTGCGAATTCAAATAAAATAAAAAAATAATAATATACATACGTGTTGCCTGATGATTGCGTGAGCATGAAACTTAAAGTAGCAGCAAACAAGCCTTGATTGTCCTTGTTGTTCTGTTGTGTACATACTAACATAGTGACATGAACAAACGCAGGCACATGCAAACCAACCAGTTTAGTTTAGGAATCTCAAACTTCTAAAAGTGACATAAAATGATCACGAGCCCAACAAAGAACACCTGTGCACATCCAAAAATAATAATTGAGTATCCAATGTATATCACGCAGTGCGGCAGGACACTTTCCTGGCTTGTCATCGACTGAAATGCGTTTCCGACAGGTTTCCGCCGCTCTATTGGTAACATAGTGTTACCTCCAGTGATTTGTACCTCCTCCCCTCCCCATTACTGCAATCATTATTCTAAACGCATCATGTATAAAATGAGGCACCATCGCGGGGACAATTGGTGGTGCTATTGATAGGCTAATTGCCCTCCCATCTAATTCAGTTCGTTTGCATGAGCCGCGGCTGCCCTGCTCGATTTCCAAGTGGGCTATGTAAGGGGTACATGTACATGGATGCAGCTAATGGGGTCGTTTTCGGCACTTGTGCCAGTGGTTGTGAGACTTATCCACTCACCCCCACCGTTAGGCGCTGCATCTGCCGCTAGGGTTTATCGGGTGTTAGCGGCCGTCGTGAGTTCCCTTTGGGAACGGCCACGATAATTTACTTTTTTTAAAATGTATGACTCCTACTTCGAAGTATGAGTGACATGTTGGCCATCAGTATATTTCCCCAATGAAATCCACAAGGGCTGTGCGAAGTTCTATGAATGCATTGAAACTGAGCCACTGCACTGCCTAAAACAAGCGACCCAACAGGGGCGTAGTAGCCGGTCCGGCTTCGGCTTTGGCCGGACCACTTTTTCGCCCAGAAATTGCAGAATGCAGGATTTTGCACCCTAATTTCGATGTTTTCCCGGGGGACACCCCCAGACCCCCGTCCAACCAGACCACCTCCAACGGCGGTTGCGGCTACGCGCCTGCCCAAGGGTACCAGGAATTACCTGCCAGAGAAAATAAGGGCACTTGCAGTACTTGCAGCACTTGCAGTACTTGCAGCACTTGCAGTACTAGTAGCTCGCAGCACATAACAGTGATAACGCCCACAGCTATCAAAGCAGCAAACGGAGTCGAATTTTTAAAAACAATTGTATTCACAAGCGTATTGTTAACGGTAATCGAAAAGAGCGGAAGTAAAAAAAAGAGTAATAGCCACACACACACAATAGCAGGTATCAAAGCAAGCTCTCAACAGCATAATTATGTTAGTTATGACCATAGGCGCTTTTGGTATAACATCAACAACTCAAGTTCGAGCAAAGTGAAGAAGAAAGATGAGTGTTTGAGCTGGGGAGAAACAAAACCAATACAGTACTGCACTGCACGACAACCACTAACAATACTAGTAAAAAGAGGACGCTAAACAAACCAGTGGCCAGCACAGCTTCAACTCCACAAGGGACGTTGCTAAAGAACTTGGGGAGAGCGCGGTGCCTACAACAATCAGACACACCAGCAATACGCCGCGGTGCTCAACGAAAGAATGGATGACGAAATGCCAGCACGCAGTCAACATTCAGGCATTCAGGGGACAGTAAACACAGAATGCACCTATACAAGCAAGCAGCAGAGGCCAATTGCTATCTATATTCACAAATATTGTGACAGAGAAAGAGAGAAAGAGAGAGAGAGAGAGAGAGAGAGAGAAAAGATAGACTTGATATTGTTTGTAGAATAGAGTACTTTTCAGAAAGATCAAATCTAGTCATAAAATGGTACATAAACGGTATGCGGACAGTATATCAAAAGCTCCTGTGGTCAATGCAAACAAGCCATGCTGAGAGTGAGTTGGTTAAAAAGAGAGAGAGAGAGCGATAGATAGAGAGACAGCGATAGAGAACGCTAGTACAGATGATGGCAAAACGAATAATGGCGGCCAGCAATCTATTGGCAGCAATATCGCGAGTAAAGAACACAGAATAGCCTAAACGATCGATCTATTTACGCTACGCGTGTACAGCAGCAGTGTGACGCTGCATAGCGTCGTCATTTTGTTTTTGGTTTATTCGTTTCCTACGGCAAGGCGGCGGATATCTTTTCAACATGTTGGTAAGTACTAACGGTTGCACACACAATACAATGCACAATGCACGGGGCGATAAGAATGAAGAGAATCCCCAGACTGTGCATTTGGTCTGGCTTATGTACACTGACAGCACCAGAGAGCAGGCCTGGTCTATGTACACAGGGGTGGCGCCAGGAACTCGATAAGTTAGCTAGGATAATGCACCACCGCCATGCTGGGGCTAATGAATATTTACATGAACGCTTGGCAGTTGTCTGTGACCTGCCGGGGAGTAGGGTTGGTAAGAATGTGTAGTACCGGGCAGTACCTTGGTATATGTACATGGCCCTGGGACAAGTGGCAGTCACACCATGTCTTGTTGTTTCGCGAGTGGCCGTATCCGTACCCAACCAAACGTAAAAATTAATGTATAAAAATGGCACATTGAAAAGCACTGGTGCTGTTTCCGGACATTCAGCTGAGAGTGATCAGTAGTCAGTAGTCAGTAGCAGGAGCAATCCGCTGAGAGTAATCAGAAGTCACAGACACACCTTATCAGTATGGGGCACTCAGTAGTGGATAGGGGAGTCCATCAGCACCACCAGCACCACCAAGACAGCGGGGATGTCGTCCTAATCGGCCGTACGGCGGTACTTATCCTCAGATTCACGGAACTCGTCCGGCAAGACGTGGTTCCTGGCCCCCTGCAGCATGGTGTTGGCAGCCTTGGCACTGCTCACCACTGGCCGTAGCGTGGAGCTGGCAATCTGGCGAACAGCACCGCCTACTGCTCCGGACGTTCCCTTGGCACGGTACTCCGTCTGAGCGGCACTTATGAAGTTCTGAGCACTGTCCACAAAGCCCTGAAACGCCACGAACGTAATACGCACCCAGCGACACACACACCAGCAAAGGAACATGGTTGGCTACTGCTACTGTATACAGGTGTATGGTCCTAACGCATCCGCAGGAAATGTGCGACCTTCCACACGGAGAGAAACACTTACTTTCCTCAAATCGCATACGAAAACCGCAGCAAACCCAAAAGCATGCCATTAACCACTCACTCTAAAAACACCGACTGGACGTTAACGGTTTCTAAGGGCAACGCCAGTGTACATCACTGCTACTGTCTACTGTCTGTAGCTAAAGCACATGGGAAGTTGTCAGCAAAATCGTGTCTTGGGGGCAAAGTAGGGTTATTACGAAGAAATTTTAGTGTTGTCCTAATAGTGAGCAAGCAGTCAAATATACGTCAATGCTGATTCTCGTGAAATATTATTAAGCCCCAAAGACGCGATCTTGCTTGGAATGGCCCACATTTCTTTCAAGACCTGTTTCGAGTGCAGTGGCAGCATGCCTGGCAGGCAGAGGATAGGCTTTACAAACAGTAGTATTAGCTGTGTCTAAACAACTGACCGTGCGGAGTTCGGTAGCTGCACTGACCACCGCCTCTCTGAGGTCGGCTGGCTGGGCAGCATTACGGTGAGCTCGGAACTCTCCAGGCTGCCTCTCCAACTCCTGAACAGCTGACGGTGTGACAACGTCATACATGGTCTCAGCCAGCACCTGCAAGCAGCGCGCACACACAGAGACACACGGGCACGCCATCACGCAGACATGTGTACACACATACACACACATATACACACACATACACACAAAAACAGACACACAGGCACGCAGACACACAGATATGCACACATAAATACACACACGCATGTGCACACACAACTATTGGGAGCGGCACAGGAGGCGACAGTAGCCTCAGCTCGCCGGAATGTTGCAGGCGCAGTTTCCGTAAGTCGCATGCTCTGGAGACGGGTAACGATTCAAGAAGTTCTGACTATGCTGGTCTAGTTAGAGACCGAAGCAGGTCGAACAGCAACTTTACTAGGGTTGCGGGAGAGCTGTGCAACCCAAATTTCCGAAAGGTTTGCCGAGCCTGAGATATTTGATATGGGATTTCCAGGCAGCTGATCAGCTGGACCAGAAGATCTGCCAAGTAGTGGCCACTGGCCAGACACAAGACAGAAGATCTGCCAAGTAGTGGCCAATGGCCACTGGCCAGACACAAGACAGAAGATCTGCCAAGTAGTGGCCACTGGCCAGACACAAGACCAGACGATCTGTGAAGTAGTGGCCACTGGCCAGACACAAGACCGCAACTGAACACTAGGAAAGGACTCTGACAGCTTTGAAGTGTTCTTGTTCCACTGAGTCAAATTTCACAGAAGGCTATTACTTGGTGAGGAGTGGATTGTGCAAAACATGAGTTTCACGCATTGCCGTCTAGTCCAGATTTCTGTTATGTACGTTCCAATGTCCTGCCTTCAATGACAAAAAGCAAAATATACCGAGTGACGTTATGCCTCAAGACCAACGGTGACGTGCGCACTGCACACTGCGTATGTCCTGCAGGCTTGACCAGCTGCTGCAACCACATTGCTGCTCTTCAATATGCTCTGGAGGAATTTGTTCACCTGGGCTTGCGAGAAGAAAACAGCCTGGCTTGCCCCAGTAAGCTCCAGCAATGGAACAAGCCATGTCGGAGCAATGTGGCGCCATCACGGATTAGGAACGTAGTGCTTGAGAAGGAAGAGTATGGGAAGAAGAAACACCGTCGTGTGTTAGGCCACACTATGACCCCCCCCCTAGCCAGTGAACATGTGACTGCCAGACCCTGCAGAGCAGCATCACCTTCTAGATGACCTGACTGCAGAGCACAAGCTGCAAGCTGCAGCTGACATCCGGCACTGGGTTTGGAACGTCCGCAAAGCGCTCTGCTCGGTGACGATCCAGTGGATATAACAGACTGCTTGTCAGACTTGTCTGAGACGACAAGTGACGGTAATAGGCCAGCAGAAAAAGTGTCTTCTTTTCGAGGAGTAGTGAAAGGCTACCGCTTCTCAAGAGTGGACATGTACGAAAAATCGAGTTTCATGCATTGCCGTCTACTACTCTCATAGTCCAGATTTACGTTATGTACGTTCCAATGTCCTGCCTTCAAACAGAATACTCAGTCTTGCACTAGGGGTAAAGTTGCAAAACTGATCGTCTCGTTGATTAGTGTACCTTGCTTGCAGTGAACAGCGCACCGACATAAGTGCAGCATCCGTTCAATGGTGGACAGTTTACTTGACAGAAGAAGTCACGTCCTCTCTAGTGTTCCCTCAGAAAAGACTGCCGCCGTTCTCTAGACGTGCAAAGAGCCGGCTAACAGGACATAGTCATTTTCGATTTTTTTGCATGCATGAGTGAGGGTAGCGTTTTTTCAGCTCGTAGATTTTCGTCTTTTTGATAGCCCAGTCGGCACCAGGCCGGTCTGGAGGTACCGGTAGGGTCTTAGCAGTGGTTGTAGTAGTTCAGTGTAATAGGTAGCAGTAGTAGTGTGGTGCCCGTAGTCGTAGTCTTTCTTTTTTTTGCCATGGGCGAGCCGACAAAACTGCTCTGCTCTCTGCCTGGTATTGAGCAAAATGTGGCCAGCTTGCTGCAGACTTTGACAACTTTTGTCAGTGAGTCGAGAGACCAGGAGAGGTGCCTCCTACGACGCTTAGATGAGCTGTCTGCCCAAATCGTGGAGTTGAAGGAGGAGGTTCGTGTCTCCCTTGAAAAGAAGTCCGCCATTACAGCCAAGGGCCCGCCACCCTCAACCCCGATGAAACGACGAGGCCAAAGTACCGTACACACCTCAAGTTCAAACTCCAGCTCAAGCAACCAGACGCACCAGATGAAGAGTTCGGGTACGGTCGGAAGTACGGCACCACCAGCGCCTGCAAGCTCTTGTTGCTCTGCTGACGGGACTGCCCTAGACCACGTGCAGCAAAGCGCCCAGGCTGCTGCCAGCCACCACGCTGAAGCTCTCGTACAGGTACCAGAAATGAATGAGGAGGATGACTCTTGGCTACTGGTATCGTCAAAGAAGCAACGCATGCCCAAGAAGAAAGTCCTGTTTGTTGGCAACTTGAAGGAAGCCACGACAGAAGACCAATTAACTAAGTTCGTGACAAAGAGAAGCAGCGCCATCGGGAACACAGTGAAATTGATCTCTGTTAAGGTGTTTGCGTCTGGATCATCTGCAAGAATTATGGTTGCTTCCCCAGATGCAAAGACTCTGCTCTCTCGGCTTTTCTGGCCAGGAAGAGTGTACTGCCAGTCCTGGAAATTTGTTGAAGCTTCAGCCGAAACCCGAATCCTCAGTTTATAGTATTGAAGCGATCCATGGAATCAGTTGGTAGACCAGCAGTATTGAGAGATAGTAAACTGGTAGGTGTCCTTAACGTACCAGAGACATCACGATTTCCAGGGCATTGACAATATAGAAGATTTCTGCTCATCACACCGCAGTATTGGGTGAGAACAAGGTGCATAGACATGATTGCGGGGTAAAAGGTATCCGTCCCGGGATTCAACTGCATTTACCCTTACCCCCAGTGGCGCAATACTTGATACTAGTGTGGGTTGCTAACATTCAGTCACAGTGGACCTCGTGTAGGCGTAGGCCTTGTTAGTAGGCGTATGCCTGTTTTGATTCCCACTATAAATAAAGTATACAACAACTCACATAATTGACCTAAATACACAAGAGTTAGTCGGCAAATTAGCGACACCATAATTATGATTAAAAAAATTGGTTGTTCGCAGCGCTTGAGTTCGCACTTTTCCCGCCGACTTGACTTGACACTTGAGTGACTCATAAGTCACAGCTGCCATCCAGAGAGCATACAAGAAGTCTATTGAGTATTGAACCTTCGACTCGGCAAACCTGCAAATAAGCACTGCTCCCTTCTCTAGTACGTGTACACGGTGTTACAGGAATTCAACCCCCATCAGTTGACTTTGAGTCAAGTATCAAGTCAACGAAAAAAAAGAGCACGAGCTTGAACATTGCGAGCACTAACTTTCTTTTAAAAGAGTAGATCAATACGGAAGTAGCCTATTGCTCAACTAAAGTATATGGGCCCTGAGTCCAACAAAGGTGGAAGGTACTATGGAGCACCTTCAAGCAGCCGAGCCTGATGGCAGCAGGCCCAAATACTATCTGAAGTTGCACGGAGGCGACGATAGCGATGCTACAGCAGAAGCCATAGCAACGTGTGCTGTGTTTGCACCATTTAACAGCTTGGAAGGCTGAAGAGTTGGTCAAAGAGTTGACCGCCACTATTTACTAGTTATTTAGCCTGCTGCTGGATGCAGTGAATGGGATTCCGGTCTTTGACCACTTTGTGGTGGGTCTGATCTACTCACCTCCCACCGCTTAGGAGCTGCATCTGCGCCTTGATCCAAGAGGGTGGTGGCGTTCCTG
Source organism: Sycon ciliatum (assembly GCF_964019385.1). Taxonomy (NCBI): domain Eukaryota; kingdom Metazoa; phylum Porifera; class Calcarea; order Leucosolenida; family Sycettidae; genus Sycon; species Sycon ciliatum. The sequence goes on from NC_088646.1 coordinate 1,349,999, forward strand.
CGGATGCGGAAAACTGGGCCTTTGGCCGAGTCTCACGCGAACCGTGAATTTTTTTTTTTTTTTTTAGCCTGCCCTACACCATGCCGACTATTTTCATATTTGTTCTTTTCCTGCCCTTTTCACTTCCTCTGTGTCTCGCACACACATCACATCACATCATATGCTCCGACATGCACTGGCTGTTGGCAACCAACGACGATAATGAAAGAGGAGAATGAGAAAGAGAAGATACACACGCACGCATGCGGGTGCTCGTGCACGCACGCACAGACGCATGCAAGGACTCCATCTCACTACAGAGGCAAGCTGATCTCGCCGGAACATCTTTCTGGCGTAGCCAAAACTATGAGCATAGATACCTTGACTTTTCCGACCCAGACCCTGTTCCGTTAAATATTATAGATCCAGTCTGAAGAGGATAGTCATAAATTATAACAAATTCAAGATTTCAATTACACAAGGGAACGAGTTATGAAGGAACTATCCACTATCTATTAAGGACGGTGAATGTCTCAGTAGCTTGTCAGTGTCCGTGCCCTGATATCGCACTTTCTGAGTGCGCATTACCTTGTTGCAGTCATGGATAGTCGCTTCATAACTCGTTCCCCTTGTGTTTTCTTCTATCTCATCCTATTTCTGTGAATGCACTCCTTACCTGTACCGACTGCATAAAACGACTTGATAGTTCCATGGTGGAGACAAATGTCAGCAGGGTGAATGAGGAAGCACCGCGCTGAAGTCCCATTAGGATACGGCCATCGCGCTTGTACTGCTGAATCGGCATCAGCAGCAGATCATAGACACCTTGAACTGCACAGCCGAACACCAATACGCACACATGCACACACATCCACCCGCACACATGCACACATGCACGCATACACATGCACGCATACACATTCACACGTGCACATGTATACACACACACACACACACACACACACGCACACGCACACGCACACACACACACATGCACACGCTCACATGTACAAACACACACACACACACACACACACACGTGCAGCAAAGATAAAAGCAGTTGTTGTACAAGAACAGCTCCCCAACCAAAGGCCCAGGCCGGCGGCGGAGGCTGGTCATTTTGCACCTTCTGGAGAGCAGTCAATGGGTGGTGTCAGAGGTAGGCGATGATAGACAGACCCTTACTTCACAACTGACACCAGCCTTTAGACACAGCCAACCTGTTGAGCTGTTGAGCTTGTTGAAAGCATTGATGGCAGCAGTAGTAGAACTCAGGATGTATGGACTGGCTGGTGGCAGGAACCACCCAGAGTCAGTAGGGCAGTACATGGCATGGTGGACTGTCATACATACTATCATATGGGCTGACCACACTCCGCCCATTTCATGGGCTGCGACTAGTGCGTGGACTATCCTACACATGATTATCATATGTCTGATTCGGTAGCCCAGCACTCCATGAATCCTCTACAATGTTGAGTGCTCTCCACTGGTCTGTAATAGCGAGTGCATGCCAACAGCCGTATTGATCCAGCAGTACCCAACAGTATGCACCTTTTGCTATTCCACTTTCGTGTTCTTTCCAATACTGGGTTTTGACTACAACTGTTGTACCTTTTATATAGGCGCCTTGCTTGATAGTTTAATATGTTTTCAATTTCAACAGAGCATGTTACAAGGCAAGGATGCACAGTGCTCCTGACTACAACCATGACCCGGTTGTTGGCAGAGTCTCGGTCTTGCGACCATTTGAACCTTATGGGGAAAAACCCCCCGGTTAGGACCATCTTTATTCTAGAGGGTGGGTGACTTTGGAATTTTTACACCACCACGACAACAACACAACATCAACATAAAAGAAAAAAATTCCAAAGTCACCCACCCCCTAGAATAAAGAGGGTCCTAACCGGGGTTTTTTCCCCATAAGGTTCAAATGATCGCAAGACCGAGACTCTGCCAACCGGGTTATGGTTGTAGTCAGGTTGTCCGCCTGCATGTTGTGTTTCAGTTTCCCGCCGCTACATTGCCAGTGACCATCTCCCTTTGAAACCTTTGAAAACATATCCTAGGTCCAGTTGAATCCAATGGAGTCGTCCTTTGTGCCGGGCAGTGTGTGTGTGTGTGTGCGTGCGTGCGTGTGTGTGTGTGCATGTGTATGCATGTGCGCGCGTGTGTGTGTGCGCGTGTTACGAGCTGTCTTCCCCAGGTACAGCATCATTTACATTACAACGGCGCATGCACACAGACACCAGCAGACACAACTTACACAGCTGCCTGAATTGATGCAACAGGCTGATGTGAGCGACAATGCCTGGCACCTGGTTACGCACAATGTCGGCGTGGATCCATTTCAGCACCGACTGCACCAACTCATTGTAATCAGTCACTCTGAACCAATCACACAGAACAAACAGGACACACAGAACAAACACATGACAACAGAGAACATGGAGAACACAGAGAGAACACACACATGAAAACAGATGGACCTCGCTGGAAGCTACCTCGGAGGGCAATGAAAATTGCACTTTCCAGTCAAAATACATGTACAGCTGTGGACAGTGAAATCAGCCACTTGGGCCGCACAGGACAGGACAGGACCATACTCCCAGAGTGAAGTGGCAATACAGGAGGCGCTAGGCTACTGTATCCCTCTCTCAGCAAAAAATTCAATTAATTCTCCAGCTGCAACTGAATGCAAGAACAGCAGACAGCGTGAACGCAAGCTGTTTAAGCGTCAGCAATGGTGATTGTGGCAGCACTGGCGGACGTTTTCACCGGTTGGACTTCACTTACGATTCATGCTTTTGGGCAGGGATAACAATCTTGGCCTTGTTAAGCTCAGCGAGAGAAAGGACAAAGCTTGTAGCACTCTGCAATACAGTAGAACACAGTAGAACACAGTAGAACACAGTAGAACACAGTAGAATACAGTAGAATACAGTAGAACACAGTAGAACACAGTAGAACACAGTAGAATACAGTAGAATACAGTAGAATACAGTAGAACACAGTAGAACACAGTAGAACACAGTAGAACACAGTAGAACACAGTAGAACACAGTAGAATACAGTAGAATACAGTAGAATACAGTAGAACACAGTAGAACACAGTAGAACACAGTAGAACACAGTAGAACACAGTAGAACACAGTAGAATACAGTAGAATACAGTAGAACACAGTAGAACACAGTAGAATACAGTAGAACACAGTAGAACACAGTAGAATACAGTAGAACACAGTAGAACACAGTAGAACACAGTAGAACACAGTAGAATACAGTAGAATACAGTAGAACACAGTAGAATACAGTAGAATACAGTAGAACACAGTAGAACACAGTAGAACACACAGCAGACAGTGAACACAGTAAAATACATGTACAGTAGAACACACAGCAGACAGTGAACGGCTGCATCTCACTGTATGCAAGTTAGACAAGTTAGACAAGTTGACAACAGTGCCCAACTATTACACTAGGTATTGGTGCTTCAAACTAATACCATGTGTGTGTGTGTGTGTGTGTGTGTGTGTGTGTGTGTGTGTGTGTGTGTGTGCGCGCGCGTGTGTGTGTATGTAGGTGTGTGTGTGCGCGCGTGAGAGAAAAAGACAGACAGACAGACAGAGAGAGAGAGAGAGAGAGAGAGAGAGAGAGAGAGAGAGAGAGAGAGAGAGAGAGAGAGAGAGAGAGAGAGAGAGAGAGAGAGAGAGAGAGAGAGAGAGAGAGAGAGAGAGAGAGAGAGAGAGAGAGAGAGAGAGAGAGAGAGAGAGAGAGAGAGAGAGAGGCATAGACATGCCCAGCAAACAAGGCACATCAGCTTACACCTGTCTTTCCCGATCGGTTGCCATCATAATCAACCATAACATACGTCGGCGCGAGTGTAAATTTCTTGATCCTGCGGCTGGATGGCTGTCTTGGCAGACCTGTTGAGGATGTTGTGCGTGATAAACTCGCCGTGCCTTCTTGTCTCTTGGCAGTAGCAGGAGCAGCAGCAGCAGCAGCTGTAGCATTGGCAGCATCACGGATCAGCGCTGCACGGTGCGCCATTGCCGCCGCCTCACCAGACGCGGACGACTGCGGAGAACTTTCATGACTACGCCGAGCTCTCGGTGGTGTACCGCTTGCCGACGCAGTGCTACCGCTCCGAGATCTGACTGCAGCATCATTGCCTGTACCTGGCAATGTGTGTAGGTAGAATCACACGCAGAACAACTGTGCTACATGAATCAGGCGCATAGCTCGTGTATAGTCAGCATAGTCCGATCACCACACCAGCAAATAACCGTCATACGTACTACATAGGCAAAATAGGCAAAATGTCAGCTATAAGGTTGCCCATGGTACATGGTCACCACACCACAGATGCACGAGCTACACCCCCCCCCCCTCTGTGTATAACGCTAGGCACTACATGTAGTACTGTGACTTGTGACTTGCCCGGCCCAGGAACAACTGTTCAACCCAAAACGGATATCTGCATCATCATCATGACTTTCCCCCAGGAACAGTTAGTCCCCAGCAGGATCAGACCCTGATGGGGCAGGGGGTGATTTTTAAGCTTTCATCCATTGGTCCAAAACTTGCGTAGAGGGATGCACCGAATGTAGGGTAGGTAAACTACTGGGTGTGGCCTATAGCAATATCCTACAGCAAGACCCAACAGCAATATCCTACAGCAATAGCCTACAGCAATAGCCTACAGCAATACAGCAATAGCCTACAGCAATACAGCAATAGCCTACAGCAATACAGCAATAGCCTACAGCAATACAGCAATAGCCTACAGCAATAGCCTACAGCAATAGCCTACAGCAATAGCCTACAGCAATAGCCTACAGCAATAGCCTACAGCAATAGCCTACAGCAATAGCCTACAGCAATAGCCTACAGCAAGACCCAACAGCAATATCCTACAGCAATAGCCTACAGCAATAGCCTACAGCAATAGCCTACAGCAATAGCCTACAGCAAGCATGAACAGCAAGCATAAACAGCAAGCATGAACAGCAAGCATGAACAGCAAGCATGAACAGCAAGCACGAACAGCAAGCATGAACAGTAGTGGTGAAACGAATGTCAAAACCTACTAGTCGAATATTCTTCAGCTTAACGAACGAATGAACGAATATTCTTTTGGTAACACAGATGACATCACATGCCCTCCTCTCAGTCATTTGATGGATATTGTCAATTTATTAGGTATGACAAACGGTAGTGCCACGTAAATTATACTGCCACATAAGGCTACTTCGAAGTTCATAAATGTTATGTACACCATTGGCAGTCCAGTAAGGACATACATGTGCATGCATGCAGTACAAAGTAACAGGCAGGCTTTACGCACTGCACTGTACCGTGTTCGGCGTGCATGTATGTACAGGCACTGCATTCGAAGTGACGTAACGAATACTCGAATGTGACTTAACGAATATTCGAATGTGACAAACCGAACGAATGTTCGAATATTCGTTTCACCACTAATGAACAGCAATAGCCTACAGCAAGCATGAACAGCAAGCATGAACAGCAAGCATGAACAGCAGGCCATAGACGAGAAACACAACACACAGCACTAGGGCACTAGGTTGCATACCTTGATCAGCACTTGCACTTAGGTAGTCGAAAAAGTCTTTGATGAACATCATGCAGTCCTGTAGAAAGAACAACAAGTGACGGCAATATGAGAAACGACATTCACAAACAGCACCAGCAACACCAGGAACACCAGCAACACCAGCAACACCAGCAACAACAAGTGACGGTAAGAGTGACAACGACAACAAGCCACACCAAGCACAATCAAAACATATAATCATCCTCTCATCTCCTTGTACCAGTACTGGTCATGCCTGGTCACCCGACATTAATACCTTAAACTCTTGTTGCTGTCGTGTTGTGTCGTGTTGTACTTATTTCACACTGTCCACCAAACAGACAACTCTGCTGCTTATCAAGGCGATGAGAGTGAATTTATGATTCGGATTTTTAATCTGGAGCCATGCTTCGTTGAGCGCAACAACACCAGTGTGGTGCATGTGTTGTTGTTGTTGTCCCGCACACATCAATGGCAGGTAAGCGCATGTTCAACAGTTCTCATCACCTTACCTGGTCAATGTTGAACAGTTCTCATCACCTTACCTGGTCAATGTTGAAGCGTAGCGGCTGAATGACAACAGAGACTTCATCCTCCTCAGTCACCTCCCCACTACCACCACCGTCTGTTGGAACCACAGCAGCGGTAACCTTCTTGAAGATCACCTGCATAGCAACAGCAAGCCAGCCATCCAGCACAAGAGATGCAAAAAGATAGATTCACACTCAACATCCCTATGTACCTGTTTGATGAACACGTCAATACTCAGGGGCGTAGCTCGCACATTTGTGGTGTGGTGAGAATGTACCAGAGCATATCTGTACTGTGGTGACTGTGTGCCAGAGCATATCTGTGGTGTGGTGAGAATGTGCCAGAGCATATCTGTGGTGTGGTGAGAATGTGCCAGAGCATATCTGTGGTGTGGTGACTGTGTGCTAGAGCATATCTGTGGTGTGGTGACCATGTACCATGGGCAACCTCATAGCTGACATTTTGCCTATTTCGACTATGTAGTACGTATGACGGCTATTTGCTGGCGTGGTGATCGGACTATGCTGACTATACACGAGCTATGCGCCTGAGGTTCTTGTCACGCTCCTTTCGAGGTATCCAGGCACTCAGAGGTCTGAATGGCTTGCCATC
>NC_088646.1:1361716-1389216 GCF_964019385.1 Sycon ciliatum
ACTACCTGGAAGATATTATTTGGCCAAAGCTTGCTGTTGGCGTTTTTGATTTCTTGGATACGACAGCTCTTGGCTAAAACTGGACCTTGGACGGTCTTTCTTGGATGTCAACCCAGGACGTGGTGGTCATGGATGTATCGCCATCGCTTTCAGCCAGATCCTTCTGCTGCCTGAAACCAATGGCGAAAGTAAAAACTTTATCGCAGCAGCAGCTACTGCTCTGCTGAAAGTGCGAACACAAATTGCTTCGCCAATCCTCTTGTGCACTTGCAATTTTCAATGCGACCAAAACGATTCGCTTGCCAGTTCCTTTGTCCAGGCGTACTCCACAACGAGGAAAATAAAATTCGTGAAGGCAAGAGGCAAGATACGAATCTCGACTCGCTTGAGGCAAGCCGCCAGGAGAACGACAACTAATTGCTTTTGAGACGAAAGGCCTTCGTTGCGTTTGTTTTGAGTGCGACATGTTCATCTTCCTCGGCCGCGCGGCCCGCGACACAAAGTTTTGAGTCACGTGTCACGATTACTATGGGAACAGCATAGTATGTATGCTGGGGCATGCTGGGTTCTGTGATGTCCCATCTAGGACATCTCCAGGACTGACCACACCCACAACCACGCCCTTTAGGTGTCAAAGGCAAGGCCTTTCTCGACTTGCTCACCTTGCTGACGAAGAAGTCCGGCTTGCCGGGAAAGTTAAAACAATCGGGAAGGGGAGCAGAAGGAGGAAGCTCTTCCAGACCACCGCCACTTGCTCGCGTGTCCCTGATAGCACAGCCGATAGGCCGTGAAGGGTACTAAACACACACACACACATACACACACACGTGCACACACACACACATGTGCACACATACACACACACGCACACACATACACACATACACACACAGACACACACAGACACACACACGTGCACACACACACACGTGCACACACGCACACGGACACACACACACACACATACACAAACACACACACATAGCAGGAGAAATGCATACATTTAAATTAAATAGCTGTAAAATCTAGCCTCCCCTACTCCAATGTGATTCCAATGTAGATGTAAGACAAATTAGCATTCTAGTATCGTCGGTGTTCAAGGTCCAGTGCTACCAGTGCTACCAGTGCTACCAGTGCTACCAGTGCTACCAGTGCTGCCAGTGCTACCAGTGCTGCCAGTGCTACCAGTGCTACCAGTGCTACCAGTGCTGCCAGTGCTACCAGTGCTACCAGTGCTGCCAGTGCTACCAGTGCTACCAGTGCTGCCAGTGCTACCAGTGCTACCAGTGCTGCCAGTGCTACCAGTGCTACCAGTGCTACCAGTGCTACCAGTGCTACCAGTGCTGCCAGTGCTACCAGTGCTACCAGTGCTGCCAGTGCTACCAGTGCTGCCAGTGCTGCCAGTGCTACCAGTGCTACCAGTGCTACCAGTGCTACCAGTGCTGTCAGTGTGGCCAGTTGGAAGCTAAGGCAAAAATGAGGAAGAACTTCATCCCCTAACTTGTGCAAACGTTTCACCATGCACTCACACACATGCACACACCACCACTGCCACCCAATACACACACACACACACACACGCACGCACGCACGCACGCACGCACGCACGCACGCACGCACACACACACACACACACACACACACACATGTGTGTCACATATACGAACCTTGGCGGTGTCCACAACCTCCCAGTCATCTTCAGAGCTCTCATCTGAAGAAAGCACCTGAGAAACACTACTGGTAACTGCAGACGTTGTTGAACTATTGCCACCCCAAAGATCTCCCATTGCATCACTAAGAGCGTCAGCAACACTGGATCGTTGAGGCTTGACTGTTGCCACAGGGCGACGCTTGGACTTCTTCTTAGAGCGCTTAGCGGCTTTGTGTTTCGCTACGGCTTCCTTTACGCGTTGTTCATTCTCTGAATCCGATAAAAACTCATCCGCGGCAAGGTTAGCCTCAATTTCACGTCGGATCTTTGCCTCTGTTAAGCAGTAACAATGGAAAAATAACAACAACGACGACGACGACAACGACGACGACAACAACAACGACGACGACGACGACGACGACGACGACAACAACAACAACAACAACAACAACAACAACAACAACAACAACAACAACAACAACAACAACGACAACGACAAACAACAACGAATACAGCGGCAGCAGTAGAGCACAGTTGGAGCAACGCAAACCAACCCAACATGAAGGGATAGTAGTGAACAATGTTCTGAAGTACTGCACTTGTAGTTGTCATGAACACATGTGCTTACTGCACCCCACTCACAGTCTTCAGCACAACAGACCATGTAAGTGTACTATCACTATCTATCAGTGTAGAAGCCATGCTCAACCCAATCAAGTTTGGCTCAGATACCGGTATGACCTGACAAATACTGCCCGGCTCGCCATGCAGTAGTTCGAATTCTGACAGCCTCGATTTCTGCTCACATGTACAAACTTGAGAAACTGTAAAGGGTTTTAAAGTGTTGCTATTGAAGAAGTGATCACGAAAAAAAAACTCTGACGCCCCGACATTCCTCACTCCTCATCCCACACTCCGCATCAGCTTCGTTCCCTAACCCTCACTCCTCGCCCGCACCCTATACTTCTCATCCCACACCCCACACCCCACACGCCTCACTCTCATAGCACGTACCAAAGGCTCGGTTATCTTCCTCGTCAGAATCAAAACCAGTAGCAGCAGCAGCAGCAGCAAAAGTAGCAGTAGCAGGTTCATCAATGGCGCTGGTAAGTAAGCTGGGCGAGGCACTCCAGGTTGGTGACGGGGAGGACATGGCGATGGAGCCGCTGCCAGTGGCACTGGTGGTGGACGGTGACGCGGTGAAGTATTGTTGTGGAGAAGGAACTGCACAGCGTTCTTGCTCTTGACTGCTAGTCTGTAGAGCGCAGGAATGAGGACGTGGGTGAGGACGAGGAGCAGTGCCGTCGCTGTCCGCATTCGCACCACTCCGAGCGAAGCCACAGCTTCCAGAGCTACCACTGCCGCTGCAGCTACTGAGACTGCCTCTCCTACTACTACCTGCAGAGCCTGCAGGTGTGCCTGCAACCATTGCTGACTGTGCAGCACACAGATACACACACACACACACACACACACACACACACACACACACACACACACAGACACACAGACACACAGACACACAGACACACAGACACACAGACACACAGACACACAATAATATAAGCAAAAAGAACTTTAAACGTAAACTGAGAGCAGACAGACAACAGTATAATTATGTACAGTCATTATCATACACACACACACACATCATGGTATACTGTAGTATCGCATATAAAAGCATGACCCGTATAGAAGCATGACCCGTATAGAAGCATGACCCGTATAGAAGCATGACCCGTATAGAAGCATGACCCGTATAGAAGCATGACCCGTATAGAAGCATGACCCGTATAGAAGCATGACCCGTATAGAAGCATGACCCGTATAGAAGCATGACCCGTATAGAAGCATGACCCGTATAGAAGCATGACCCGTATAGAAGCATGACTCAAATAGAAGCCGATTTTTTGAAGAGCGCCGTGACACAGACGCACGATTTGAGTAGAAGCATACGTGCACATCACATGCATGACAATGTGCACTTTGCAGTGTAGACTGAAGATTTTGACGTAGAAGCATAACTTGAATAGAAGCATGGTTTGAACCCGGCTTATACGGCCGTCAGCACCTGCTTGTATACGCGACATTACGGTATGCACAAGCAAATACTGCCAACCCCAAATCTCCATACTAAGAACATGTGAAACAAGTCAGATACAGTCATACACTTTCGGCTGACAGACCCAAAACAGACCCAAAACAGACCCAAAACAGACCCAAAACAGACCCAAAACAGACCCAAAACAGACCCAAAACAGACCCAAAACAGACCCAAAACAGACCCAAAACAGACCCAAAACAGACCCAAACCAATCATGCATCATCATACTCCGGGGATAGTAAGCTTGTCTGACAGAACTAGGGGGTCATTGCATAGGTTTTTTTGTAGTCCCCGAAACGAACATCGTTCATTTTTTCGGGCGGGGGGGGGGGGGGGGTGTGAGCCAAAATCTCCAGTCGACCGACACTGTTCACGTACATGTCCATGCATGCGAACTTCGCCGTCCGGCAAAGCGAGCTGTGTTCATTTCGGAGGATGGAGAGGGGGTCCGAGAACAAAATGAACGATGTTCGTTTCAGGGACGACTAAAACCTTTTGCGACTCTCTGCCCTAAACCAATCATGTTGATCATCATAATCCGGGGAAAGGGGGAAGGGAAAGGGGAAAGGGACCGGGGAAAGGGACCGGGGAAAGGGGAAAGGGAAATTTGCATTCTACTGGTATCTAAAGTGTACCTCTTCAGCTGAGTTTTGCATGTCCCCGTCGCCTGCCACGTAGGTGATGAGCTCAACCATGGCTTTGCATGAATCGGCGCACACACTGATCATCAGCAGAGAGCTGGTGAAGGTGATACGGCTCAGCGTCACATTCCTCTTCTCCGCATCCTGGCCGGCGGCGGTGGTGGTGGCTTCATGAAGCGCCGAATCAACGTGCCGCAGCACCGTGAAATCCATGAGTCGGTGGTCGCGCACCACGGGCAACTGAGAGAATAAGAAATGGACAGAAAAAGAAGAGCAGTCCAACGCTACAGCCGCTTAGCCTATTAGATCATCAACCCCGAGTCATAAGATCAGCAACCACAGTAACGCCATCATCAACCAGAGTTCACCCTTTATTGGCTGGCTCATACATTGATCGAACACCGATGTTCGATGGGGTAGGCATTTTGAAATTATCGTAACTTGGTCAAATCTCGGCCTTTTGGAGAGATTGAAATATGTAGGTCGAAGAGAAAACTCTCAGCTGTCGCCTCGAAATAAGTTTCAAAGCGATAGAAAGAGCGGTTCTTGAGATACAGCACTTGTAATATTGGTCCCGGGAAATTTGCGCTCAGAGCGTGATGCTTGGGTCAACGGCCAGAATTTTTCCTGCTTACGTCACCTGTTGACAAGCTACGCTGATTCAACTTCAAAAGTAGGCTCCCGGAAGTCTCTACGAAAAATGTTGAGTTTGATACGAACAACAGGAGTGAAATGGTGGATAGAGATAGATCTCGAGCATGAGCCCAGCGCTGGTGGGCCTTCCCTGGCTTGCAGCGCTGGGCCAGTGCATCCCGTGGAGTCGGGTGTAGGCTCATTGCGCTCCTCTCGCCAAGGCCTTTCCAGGATGCCCAAGATCGTGGAATTTGTCCAGTGCAAACTAAAGTTACGTCCAATTTGGGTACAGGTTTGGCGATTCAACCACAGTAATGACATCATCAACCAGAGTTATGAGATAATCAACAACAGTAATGACATCATCAACCAGAGTCATAAGAATGATCATCAACCAGAGTCATAAGAATGATCATCAACCAGAGTCATAAGATCATCAACCAGAGTCATAAGATCATCAACCAGAGTCATAAGATCATCAACCAGAGTCATAAGATCATCAACCAGAGTCATATGGTCATGAATCTCAGTAATGCCATTGTCAACTAGAGTCATGAGAGAGCCATCATTCCCTACGAGCCCAACCACTTGCATACCTCGCTGTCGTCCATACTCCAGCGCAGAAGAATATTTCTCAGGCAAGCAAGACAGATGAAATCTGCAGCACACACACACACGCACACACACATGCACACACATGCACACGCACGCACGCACGCACGCACACACACAAACAAACATGCACACACACACACACACACACACACATGCACGCGCGCGCGGGCGCGCGCACACACACACACACACACACAGACCCACACACACGCACACACACACACACGCATGCATTATTACAGACAGACATACATATCCACACACAGACACACAGACCCACAGACCCACAAACACACAAACAGAAACATAAAACATTTAGCCTGGCATCAAAAACAGGTGGAAACTTCAAAGTAGCCAACAGCATGTACAGCATGATTGTAGAGCATGTAATGCAGAATAACACTTGTTGTTGCCACTCGCCTATTTGCACATGTTTCAAGACAGCCCCTTGAATGATTCTCGTTTGACCTTACCTTGTTTGTTTATTTATTTATTTATTTATTTTCCTCTTTAATAGTCACGTTGGCGCAAACGCGCACGTGGAGATGTTCCAGTCTACAGCCATGTCGTCTATTCTGTTATTACGAGTGTCAATGCTCTTGTTCTACTGACACTGATAATTCTCTCCTTCTGTCTCATCTCGTTCTACTCTGCTTCTCCATCTCTCTTCAATTTTATTTCCGTTTCGAACCTGTAGTTGTTTAAGATGCTCTCATCATAAATTATTTGTATTTTCAAAAACCTTTCGCATCCGTGATCATGCGTTTGTACAACTGCGCTGTGCTGTATGTGCTATCAAGAGTCCATAACCCCAAGAGTGTGTAACTCTGTACATGGGGATCTGCACGGCAGAATTCCAACATTACGTCAAAACTGACGTACATGTTCGTTGCGCTTGTAGATTTTCTGCTTTGCCCGAGGTTTTATGTCGAATTCACACGAGTCGAAAATGATTTTATGCCTTGAACTTTGCCGCGAACCGCCCAAGTGTATACGAACCCGTACACTCAAAGCCGCCCTTTCGCCTGCGGTTATGGACTCTTGATACCAGAAGGCTGGCTTTGTCTTTGGAGGACAATTGCTTTGCCCTCGCTCTTTTCTTCGCACTTCCCGGGAGTAATTGCAGCTTGGGTTGGAGGAGCAGAATGCCCACTGACTGCAACTTGCTCACTGTTCACTTCTGCATCGCCGTCTTCTGGACTACCGAGAGCCAAATCAAAGCAGTGGTTTAGCAAATCCACTGGGACAACCGAAATTCACAAAAAAAGTATCACCAAACCCACTAACTGTGAGAACAAGACAAGAAAGAGTACTTTTCATCAACAAGGGGAAGAAGAAAAGTACTTCTCGTCCAAAGCCAAAAGCTAAACGGACTGAGGCTGCGTTTACACGGAGACGAAACGAAACGAAACGGAACGAAACGGAACGAAAACGGGCTGGCCTCGAATCGTTTTCAAACCGTTTACACGAGAACGGCAAATCGTTTTGAACCGTTCACACGAAAACGGAAACCGGGCGATCAGGCTGGAGTTAGCACGTGCTGGCTTGGCGCAAGGGCGGGAAGTAACACGTTAGTTGGAGTTGGTACGTGCTGGTGGTCGCAAGGATTGGGTATTTCCCGCGAAATATAGTCCCGCGCGGAATGGTTTCCATGACCGCGCTCCGTTTCCAATCGTTTTCACTGTTTTCACCGTTTACACGAGAACGAAAACGTTTTGAAAACGTTTTGAAAACGTTTCAAAACACTTTGAAGTGCGTTTCCATTTCGTTCCGTTTAGGTATCGTTTTCGGGCGTTGTCGTGTAAACGATAGTAGTAAACGCAACGATTTCGTTCCGTTTAGGTCCTACTTCGTTGTCGTGTAAACGCAAATCGTTTTCAATCGTTGTCGTGTAAACGCAGCCTCAAAAGGCACCGGATCTAGGAAGGACAGCAAGAAAATATTCTCGGCAGGGTGAGGGAAGAAAAGGACCTTCTGACTCCGAAGGCACAAACTCTGTACCGTAAAAAACAAAGCCATCAAAGACCAAAGACATGCACTCTTGGCATTCTACTAGTACTTATTATTTGCCATGGCGACCCCCGGTACGTCCACATAACTGGCAAGGCAGGGTTGGGCCTTTTTATTTTAATTTTACATGTGTACTCTTGGCATTCTTGCCACGCGCCAATAGATGATATGCCAAATAAGCGCTCGAAAAGTTGAGAGGGCATGCGATTGATGCGCCCAGGCATAGCTTGTCAAGTGCACGGGATGTGCAAAGTACACGGATTTTAGGCTTGTTGCGCGCTTACGCGATCAGGTGCTGCACGTGCATGAATGGAATGCATGCAGTTCCACTGTTATTGCATTTTAGCATTCTGTCGGAGAAAATTTTCGGATGAAGAAAAGGAACTCTGACACCTTTGTGCATAGTTTGCTTTCAATTTTTCATTTTGCTACCCAGATATGGCAGCAAGAAATAGTACACCAGCCATAGCTTCTCGTTTTGCGAACCCACCTGTCGGCGAAACGATTGCTAGATGGACTTTTGCTCAGCTGAAGACGTACATGTACGTGAGGGAGAGATACCGGTAGATGGAAAGCGAGATGATTAAATTTTGTTGCAGAGGTAAGACCGACAGATATTATTTTATTCCCAACGCCCCAGAGCTTAGGACGGGGGACAATGATGGCAGTCGGCTCCGAGCAGCGAAAGGGCGATGAAAATCCGTTCCTCCTTCACTGGTCGCTACAGCAGCGAATACCTTGACACCATCTGCATCGGGAACAGAAGAAGCTGCTTCTCCGCTGAATCCATCCAACCATAGATGCTGCTCAACAAACAGACGCAGAATTTCCCACCGAGGCCTGGAGCCATCGCTCGGAGGATTTGCTAAGTGGTGTTTCTGCTAGTGCTGTACTCCAGCATCTTCAGAATCGAGAAAGGTACCTAACGCTGGACACAGAAACCATTCGGGGATGAGTCCTTCTTCTCGCCATTCGTTTTCAGTGTTGAGTGTTGCTTCCCAGAGCCAAAGAATTCTGGACCGCAGAGATACTTTGTCAAGGCTAAGTGTTGGGCATCTCAAAAGAAGAAGGAGAGCTAAGTGTGTGCTACAGTGCTAAAAGAAACGCATGTACTCGAAGTGATGTCTGCATATTGCAGTTGCACTGCAGCATTGCATGCTCCTTCCACCACATAATGCATTGCTGCTGACCATCAACTATATATGCAACCTAGCAACAACAGCAATGGGGCACAAGGGCCAAGGAACGTAGTTGCGAAAACCCTTATCAACCACCTGGGCATACTGACACTGGCAACATTGATTTGCCTTTGTACTGGGAAATCCCGCCTTCCCTATCCCACATCACAGAGAAGGTGCTTCTAACAGAGGTAATAGCAATAGAGCGCCATACCCAACAGCAGATTGGCAGCGGCATATGGCATAGGCTGAGAAGCAAGACCCTGACTGCTTCGCGGTTTTACCTCATCCCTCACCTGAGTGAGATCACATCAGCGTTTCTTCCGTCATTGCTCCAGGCAACCAGTTTCTCATGTGCTTCCGCTATTCGTCAGGGCCAGCACAAATAGAGTTGTTCTATTTTTGTTGTATTTATCATTTTACTAGGGCCATCCCTGCAGACAATGCGCCTTTTTACAGGGTGCTCGAGGTAAGTTGGAAATGGCGTATTGCAAAGAGGTTACGTAGAAGGTTGTTATAACATAACAGCCTTCTACGCAGCCTCTGCGGCATGACGAAGGAGGCTGCCTAGCAGCACCCCGATGGAAGAAAACTCCAGCTATCACTGATATCAGAGACCAGGTACCTGTATGTTTTGCAAAGAGAATCCATGTCGTGAAGAAGCATTAGGTAGGGCTAAAACGAGGGTGTACTATCCCCTCAGCAGGCCTGGTCAAGGCTTCCGTAGCCAGCGTAGGGTGAATATTTTGACCTAAAAACAAAGTAAACTCCGCAAAGAGGGGGCTGAGGCGCTATGGCATGGCAAACAATAATTACTATAAAGTTTTAACGGATGGCGACGGGAATATTTTGTGGCGGTGACAAATGGTGGCTGCTGGGTAGCCAAATGTTATCTTGAGACTCCGCTTGATACGTCGCATGACCATGATGACTGTGTTGTCCAAGGTTACTGATATGATGCCTTGTCTTTGACTCGGGATACCCGCAGAACTCCAAACATGCGACTGTTAGTCATTTCGCTCAATTTTGCTACTTTATTCTTGCAGTCACCCAGATTGCATTGAATACTGTCGAATGCTTCCTCCAGCGTAGGGACAGTATGCCTAGGATAGCACTAGGTATGAGCCGTATGTCTTCAGGCTGCTCCCGTGCAGTAGCTCACGACACGAGGTAGAGCGACGCCGGTTAGCATCAGCCGCTGTTGTCTTGGCGGACCAGATTGAAAACTCCAGATACAAAATGTTTTACCAGTCTTGCTCTGGCGATTTTCTCCCCTTGTAGATCTACATAATCTTCTGGCAAGAAAAGGTCAGATCACACCACTGTAGTGTCACTTTCTTTTACTCTCCTTCCCTTTCCTCCCGTCGCAACAGTCCATTTCCTTCACAGTTCAGGATGATGGAAATTTATGGAAAAGACGAATACCATTTGCTGGGGCTGGGGAGTAACGCCGGTCACCAGTACATCCTGGAACACAGCAATGGTCGTGGTTGGTCGGTATCCGAAAACAAGACAGCGAAAAATCACTCCAGCCGCTATATTAAAAGCAAGCAAAACTGTTTCTTCTATCCAGATTTACAGCTTTAGTTTCAACGCCGAAGGAAGTGCTAAAACTAGTAACGGTGGAACTGCATGCATTCCATTCATGCACGTGCAGCACCTGATCGCGTAAGCGCGCAACAAGCCTAAAATCCGTGTACTTTGCACATCCCGTGCACTTGACAAGCTAAGCCTGGGCGCATCAATCGCATGCCCTCTCAACTTTTCGAGCGCTTATTTGGCATATCATCTATCTACAATGTACTTGTGTACCGTATACACTGTACTGGTCTCAATGCAATGAGGTAGATTTCTGGTGGAAATCGACAATGCAAAACCGAAGGAAATGCAGAGTTTTGTCCTCTGTGCCTCAGCGGCATGACGTAATGTTGGAATTCCGCCGCGCAGTGGGCCTACAGCAGCCAGACCCCAGTTGCACACTCTTGCGGTTATGGACTCTTGGTGCTATGACTATGAGTATGAGTATGAGTCATGCTCGCACTATGATTCCTTTTGTGTGGTGGCGCAAGCGCGCTGTGCCTTTGCTGAGCTTTTTCCCTTCCTTTTGTATTCTGGTTGAAGTCTTTTGCAAGGAGAAATCCAGAGCGTCTAGTGGTGTGTTGTCCATTTGCGTTCGGAGAGTGTGCCTGTGCACGTGTATCGGATTTTGAATTCTTGCTTGTAACATTTGGTCCTTCAAGCCTTACTTCGTGCTCCACCTGCACCTCCTGAACGACAGCCGGCCAGTACCAACAAGTTCCTGGCTTGCCAGACTATGGACAGAGACTTGCTCACATTCTCTGGGCAACCGGAGGAGTGGCCTTTGTTTTTTTAGTGTGTTTCACTCAACCACCACTGCGTGTGACTTCACGAATGCGGAGAACATCATACGCTTGCAGAAATGCCTGCGAGGCAAGGCGAAGGAAGCAGTGGTTGGCCTGCTCACCGTCCCCGACAACGTTGACCAGGTGCTGCGGACTTTGGAGCTCCGTTTCGGATGTGCCGAGCTGGTGATCACCACGCTCATCCACAAGGCCAAGAGCCTGAGCTCCATCCGAGCCGATGACTTTGACGCCCTCATGGTATTCGCCACTGCCGTGCAAACTTTGGTGTCTACTATGCAGTTGCTGAGGAAACCAGGCCACATGCTGAACCCACAACTTCGGCAGGAGCTGGTGAGCAATCTACCGCAAGTCTGCGCCTCCAGTGGGGAGACATTGTCCGTAATCTTCTTGGCTTCAGCAAGTGGCCCTCTCTGTATCGTACGTTCACATACCTAGACCGTCCACCATAGACCACAGGCCACCGCCGCGTTGAACGGACTCGTCACTCGTTACAACGACCGGCAGTAGTGAAGGCAGCGATCGGTGTGATTTCTGCAATGGTCGCTCCCATGCTGCTCACGAGTGCAGGAGGTTCCTGGACCAGTCAGTGCGTAGTCGCTGGAAATGGGTTAAGGATCAGAGACGCTGTTTCACATGCCTTCGTAAGGGTCATCGTCTGCCAGATTGCCCACGCTCGAAGGAGTGTCCAGTCGACGGCTGCAGAAAACACCACCACAAACTTCTTCACTCCTCTTTCTCTGACGACTCAGATGCCGCAGGCGAAAGAGACGAGACGCACCTGTGTGCAGTGACGGCGCATACGTGCGAGGTAATGCTGCGTGTGGCACCGGTCACCCTGCACGATCCAGCCGGTGACGTCAGAGTGCGCGCTTTATTTGATGAAGCTTCGACCGTCACTCCGATCGACTCACCCCTGGCCGCACGGAGGATGAGAAGTTATGTTGCCTGAACAGTGTGACAGTGAAACTCAAAGTTTAGCTACAACTTGTAAAAAAAAGTTGAACCATGGTCTACTTCTGTGACAGTGGCCTTGACTGCTAGCGACAGTACACGACACACATTCCTTGTCGCAAGTGTCGTGTGTCGCAAGTCGCGTCGCAAAAGTAATATTGTGAATGGGCCTTTTCAGTGGCCATAGATATCACCAGTATTACAATGTAAGCGCAAAGCTCTCACCTCTCTTGATGTTACGGTCTTCGGCATTGTTAGACAGGTGCAGACGAAGATCAGTGCCAAAAATACTGCACAGAAACATCAGCATTAGAAAGAATTATGCTGGATTGATGACAGGGAGCTAGACCAGGGAACTAGACCAGGGAGCTACTCCAGGGAGCTAGACCAAGGAGCTACTCCAGGGAGCTAGACCAGGGAACTAGACCAGGGAGCTACTCCAGGGAACTAGACCAGGGAGCTAGACCAGGGAGCTAGACCAGGGAACTAGACCAGGGAGCTAGACCAGGGAGCTACTCCAGGGAACTAGACCAGGGAGCTAGACCAGGGAGCTACTCCAGGGAGCTAGACCAGGGAGCTACTCCAGGGAGCTAGACCAGGGAGCTACTCCAGGGAGCTAGACCAGGGAGCTACTCCAGGGAGCTACTCCAGGGAGCTAGACCAAGGAGCTACTCCAGGGAGCTAGACCAGGGAACTAGACCAGGGAGCTAGACCAGGGAGCTAGACCAGGGAGCCACTCCAGGGAACTAGACACGGGAGCTAGACCAGGGACCTACTCCAGGGAGCTAGACCAGTGAGCTACTCCAGGGAGCTAGACCAGGGAGCTACTCCAGGGAGCTAGACCAGTGAGCTACTCCAGGGAGCTAGACCAGGGAGCTACTCCAGGGAGCTAGACCAGGGAGTTACTCCAGGGAACTAGACCAGGGAGCTACTCCAGGGAGCTACTCCAGGGAGCTAGACCAGGGAGCTACTCCAGGGAACTAGACCAAGGAGCTAGACCAGGGAGCTAGACCAGGGAACTAGACCAGGGAGCTAGACCAGGGAGCTAGACCAGGGAGCTACTCCAGGGAGCATTATGTTACTGTACTGAAAGTTATACAACTGTACAGACTAAAAGTGACCACCCGGAAAGTAGTGAACATGATCCGGAATGACATTCTCACTTACTGCGCACATTATCGTCATCAATGCACATCCACAATGCAGATCTATTTACATGCACCCAACAACATATCCCCGTATATGTCCCTAGTCCTTGTCCGCTGTCTTTATCCCGGTCCATGTCCCGATCCATGCCCCCGGTACATATCACCGGCCCATGTCCCAATCCATGCCCCTGGTCCATGTCCCGATGCATGTCCCCGATCCATGCCCCTGGTCCATGCCTCCGGTACACATGTCCCGATCCATGCCCCTGGTCCATGTCCCAGTCCATGCCCCCGGTACACATGTCCTGATCCATGCCCCGGTCCATGCCCCCGGTACACATGTCCCGATCCATGCCCCTGGTCCATGTCCCGGTCCATGCCCCCGGTACACATGTCCCGGTACACATGTCCCGGTGCACATGTCCCGATCCATGCCCCTGGACCATGTCCCGGTCCATGCCCCGGTACACATGTCCCGATCCATGCCCCTGGTCCATGTCCCGGTCCATGTCCCGGTCCATGCCCCCGGTACACATGTCCCGGTACACATGTTCCGATCCATGCCCCTGGTCCATGTCCCGGTCCATGTCCCGGCCCACGCCCCCGGTCCACATGTCCCGGTACACATGTCCTGGTACACATGTCCCGATCCATGCCCCTGGTCCATGTCCCGGTCCATGTCCCGGTCCATGCCCCCGGTACACATGTCCCGGTACACATGTCCCGATCCATGCCCCGGTCCATGTCCCGGTCCATGCCCCCGGTACACATGTCCCGGTACACATGTCCCGATCCATGCCCCGGTCCATGTCCTGGTCCATGTCCCGGTCCATGTCCCGGTCCATGTCCTGGTCCATGCCCCCGGTACACATGTCCCGATACATGTCCCGGTACACATCCGGGTCTCCAGACATATCATTCAGCCAGTACTGGACCGAGTCACGGCATACCGGTATTCCACAACTCACCTCAAGAGGGTTGTTTTAGACTGGTCCACCACACTGCAAGCCAGTGAAAACATCTTGCAAGTCAAGGCAACTGCCAGGGACAAGTGCAATGGCCTGTATACGCACGCACACACACACCGGTACACGACATGCATGTAACACAGACATGTACGCACACCACAGACATGTACACACAGCGCACATACCGGTATATACATAGTATTTCGCTCCTGCTCTTGTAGCAGTTTAGCACTCTTGTGTGGGGTAGTACCTTTGCTCTTTGCGTTATACAGAGATCACTGACTTGTCAGTTTGAGCACTCTGGCAAGGGACGTTCGGGCCTGGTTTAAATGTGGCTTTGGGAAATTTATTTTTCATTGCTATCAGGCTCGGCCTCATTTTCTCTGTGCTGCGCTGATGAGTCCACAAAGGACGAAACAGTTCTGTCCGCAGATTGATTAACACACAGGTACAGACAGAGAAGGGCTAAAAATCGGTCTAGCCATGACACTGAGTTTCACACATACTGCAATCCTCAGACAGCACTGATAACTACAATGTCCAATGGATAGCTATATCATGCATCGCATGTCAAAACATTGAAAAGTCAACACTTCAGAACCATGCCATTTCCACATGAGCTATCGTGCTGGTGGCGTTGCACAAGAGATACACGTCGGATCAATCAAGTTGTAGGAACAAATTCACATGCACACCAATATGCTGAAAGTCATGAGTAAAGAGGATCGAATTCGATGTTTAGGAATTCCATGTGGGGGGGGGGATGGGTATTCGGGGAAACGGTTACCCGGGGGAAATGGGAATCCGGGGGGAATGGGTACCCGGGGGTCAATAGTTCGCTGCACTGGTTCACAGCTCTATGCCTGTTTGTTTAGTCTACAGCAGGAGAACTGACCGATAGAGGATAGCAGCCTGTCGGAAGTGTAAGCAGAAGTTGGTCTGTGCCTTGGGCCACTCATAGCCGGGAATAACCTGATCTGTCATGGAGATGAAATCGCGTGCCTGCAGTACACATTCACAGGGACACACACATGCGCGCGCGCGTGCACGCACGCACACACACACACACACACACACACACACACACACAAAAGTCATGGAAACGTCATGGAACGTTCACGAGTCCTGGTGGTGACAGTCAATTTTTTCTTCAGACTTTTCCCCTTCCCTTCCCCCAACTAGTGAATGTTCACACAGTGATCAATAAATACCTGGAGTGATTTTCCTCACATAGAAGGCGGAATGGCAGTTCAACAGCTACTTGAGTTTCATGCTACGCGATCCTCAAACAACAATTCTAACAGTAAGAAGTGTTGGCTGAGGATGGCTTTGCGCGAACTTACAGCCCAAGCCTTATTCTGCACTCTATGATATATACAAACAATAGGAGGACAGAGAGTTTTTCCTCCGAGTTTCACGCACTAAGCGATCATCAGAAAACAGTAATGAGAAATCTGGATCAGTATTGGTTTTCTGATGATTGCTTAGTGCGTGAAACTCGGAGTAAAAACACTTTCTCTGTCCTCCTATTGTTTGAACCAGCTCTAAACTCGGTATTGAGCACTCTCTTGGACAGCCTGGAACCTCTGTTTTATGATACATACATGTAGATGTTTTATGATACATACATGTAGATGAGCTGAGATAGAGAGTCATGTAGTAAGTCAGACACTGCAAATAGCAATAGAAAATCCAGACGTATGACCATCCTTGATGCATTTGTACGGGATGTAGACAGTGTGGGAAGATGTCACGGAGCAGACAAGCAACAGTTGTTTTATGCAAGCTGGATTTAAGGGCGGTGAAAAGCACTGTTTGGATGAGGAACTCAAAGTAGACGCAATTGCGGCATCGCATGTCAGCGAAGAGCCCCAAGCAGCTGAACCAGCGCTAGCGGCAGTGGCAGTCAGTGTTCAAGTAACGACGCATGACTGTGGGTGCAGCAACAAGTGTCTACTTCTTAGTGGATTCGAACCGACTTGTCTGCTCGATGACGAGGATAGTTAGTTTGCTTTGAGTTTGAGTGTGGATCAAGGAATATCTGTCTCAGTTTCCAGCCACTGACTTCGCGTTGTGAGTGACTGAACGGAGACCTTGGTGCTACGTAGGGAGTCCATCAAAACTGATTCCGATCGCGGTTTCATCTGGTAGCAGAAGATGGTTCAAGGGTAGCAGCAAGAATTCGTGCGAGTATAAGATACTTCTTCGAATGATGTCGGAGACAGAACGATATGTCTCCCCTGGCGAGGATCAGGTAGAGGAGGTGGATGGAGCGACAAGCGCTCCGAGTGAGCCCCACAGACGCGAGTAGGGATCGTGCGAGCCAGCGCCTGGGCCTGCGAGCCAGGAAGGTAAAGGCGAAAGGCCAGTTCACGAACAAGCGAAGAGATCTCATTGTGAGGTAGGCGGACAGCGAAATCTGCAGCGCAGACGTCGGAGGCGAACTGCAATATTTAGGCGAGGCGTACGACGAGTGTGAAAGAGTGCTCGCCGACCTGATGGACGATTTCACGGAAGTTGGAGACCAGAAGGAGGTGGAAAAGCTTCGGAAGGAGTCAGAAACTATCGAGAAGGAGAACGCCGATGCGACGAATCGGGTTCTCGCAGAGACTGCAGCACCAACCACAGCAAAAGGCCTGCCAGCTGGCCTGCCAGTGCGCGGAAGTGACGAGTGGCTCGAGCAAGTGCCGCGGAGTGGCGGCCTGCCACGGGCTTTCGCGTTGCGTTTTGTAGTGTGGTGGCTCGCCGCGATCGCGGCTTGCATTGTTCATGATCACGTGAACTGGGAAATGCTGGCGGGAAACTTGAAATCTGCTTTGAAGAAGCAAGACCGGACGACGAACAACAATATTTGTTCTGTCTTTCACTCGTTTTGTCAGTTTCAACTTTGTCAGTGTTTCTCTTCCTTCCGTTTGCGATGGGTTTCAACTGGTCAAAAGATTTGGAGCGGGCCACGCTGAAACTTTGGAATGTTGTCAGCAGCCGGTTCCAGAAGCAGATGAAGACTGCCAAGGAAAAGAGAGAGTGGCTGAGGAAAAAATTGGTGGAAATGAAGAGAGATGGCAAACTTCTGGCGAGTCCCGGAGAAAATGATGTGGAGGACTTGACTGATGACCTCGTGAAGAATAAGATTGCCGGACTCAAGAAGCTGGGCAAGAAGATGATGGAGAGGTGGATTGTTCCTATCCTGAAAAGGAACAAAAAGGAGCCCCCTACTGGATCAGGAGTGGATGACGACGATCAGCAACTTGATGGCGATGCGATTGAGGAGGTCGATTGGGGGGAAATTGAAAATAAGTGCAAGTGGCATCTCGTCAGGTTATATTTTGAACTGTTCGGTGATCAACCCACTTGGGGCTGTGGACTTGGAGGAGCTGTCGACACAGCTACTGTTGTTTGTGAGGAGTCACAGGGTGCTACCAAGCTGGTGGTTGCAGCTCCAGTTGGTGAGACCAACTCCACGTCCAGCACATCCTCTGAGGATGATGGCGCAGCAAGGCGGCTTGGAGGTGCCCAGATTTGTGGGGAGCAGAGCCGCAACCAGACGTACGGACCAGTGTCCTGGACTGGACCTGGAGCGATCCAGGAGCGCGTCAGCAGGCAGTCGATCAAACTGGCAAACGCGTTTCATGGATGCTCGAACACCAGATGCCTACGACCAAGATGAGATGGCTGCACTTGGAGTCAACCAGGGTGACAGCAGTGGGCAGTCTTGGCTAGGACCAGGAACCACAGACTCACAGAACACCAACACCACAGCCAGCCTGCCTGCAACCACCAGTGGACACACAAGTAACACAGCCAGCCTGCCTGCAACCACCAGTGGACACACAAGTAACACTGCCAGCACTGCGCCCCAGTTAGTTCCTGCTGTCACCAGGGCAGGGATCACCATCAGTGGCAGTGGAACCTGTACTGTACCCCATGTCAGTAGCAGCACAGGCGCACCCAGAAAAAACCTGGTCACCGCTGCAGCCAGTACAGTCCAGCCGCCAGGAGGGGTCATAGCACCGTCACAGCATAGCAGTGCTCACACAAGAGCTGTGCAGCCAGTGTCTGCCTCCACCTACCAGCGCCAGGCTGAGCCCTGGAGCCGCATGAAACGTGTGGAAATACCAGTCTTCAATGGCGATAAGTGAAAGTACGAGGAGTGGAAATCCGCATTCGTTGCATGGGTCGATGTGTCGCCAGCGGCGCCAGACTACAAGATGCTGCAACTGAAACAGTACCTGGGTGGCGGGGCACTTCAGTTCGTGGCCAAGCTGGGGTACACGGCAGCAGCTTATGCGGCGGCCAAGCAGCGGCTGGAGAAGAAGTACGGCGGTGCACGGCGCCAAGTGGAAGGATACCTGAAGGATCTGGCACAGTTTGCAGACCTCCGGAGCAGCAAGGCACGTGAGCTGGAGAAGTTCGCGGACCTGCTCGAGGTCGCCATCATTAACCTGCAGGATGCAGGCCACACATGGCTGAGCTGCGAGCAGGAACATTTTATATGAGCCTGCTCAAGAAGCTTTCGGAGCCAATGATCGCACAGTTTCAGCGTTGGCTGTTTGAGCATGGCAAGGCCGAGTCCGTGCTTACGCTACTTGAGTGGGTGACGACGCAGGAAGTAGATAAACTTGATCAGGCAGTGGAAAGACAAGTAATGAAACTCAATTTGGTAGAAACGGAGAAAGAGAAAAAGTAGCTGGTGATACTGGGTATTCTTGCATCTTCAACATACTCTGTTGAAACAACGACCCAAGGCAAGAAGGGACAAAAGCAATGGCACCATTATACGTACCAAGGTGAAGAGAGTTGTGCTGGTGGATTCCGGTCCTTGTACAATGTTGAAACGAAGCAACTGAAAAATTTGAAAAAAGCACTTGGAAGAGACTTGTCCGGTGCCACGGATACATGGAAATGTCGGCAAGAAGCCCAAGCATGCCTTATCTTTTGAAACTGTGTCTGCTGTGGTGCAGTTCTTGGATACCTACACCGAGTGCTACGGCCTGCGCCGACCCGCGGACGAGCAGGAGCACCACCAACTCACACACAGGCGTCATCAACATGTACCTCTGTCCACAAAGCACAAGTGTCACGTGGCCTCATTGTCAGAGTCAGGCATAAAGCCTGTGGGCTATCATAGCTTTAGGTCCATTACTAGGCTAGACTGTTTGCCATACATCCAGATCATGACACCACATACTGATGACACCACATACTGATGTATGCTCGCACTGTGAAGAGCATCGCAGGAACATTCAACAAGCACGGACAGAGGCGGACAAGGGTGCAGCACGCGACGCGATCAGGCAGTCTTGCATGATCCGTTCTTCGCATGCCTACAAAAATTGCCTGCATACCGATTTAAGAAAAATGACCATAACTTCGGAGGGAATTGAGATAAATCAGTTATGTTTTTGCATGATTTTCTGTGTAACACCAGCTTTCAGTACAATGTCATGTGAGCAGTTAAGTTTAGGCGAAAATGCCATCTGGTCCCTTTTCTTATCACCCCCCCCCCCCCCCCCCCCCAACGAGATGTTCCCAGGAAAACATTGTAAAAGTCTACAGGCCAGTGGGGCTTACCTGACCAAGCCAGAATGGTTCGGTGTCTGGTGCCATGCGGTGCGTGTACAGCACATTGTGGAACAGAATGGATGCTTGATAGGTCTGTACAGATACAGACCGGCAGCACACACACACACACACAAGCACACAAACATACGCATGCACATTCGCACACACATACACATACGTATGTACATTCGCACACACACACACACACACACACACATGCGTACGCCGTACACACATGCTCTCATGAGTTGCTATGGTGACAGCAAATTGAACCCCACCCATTTCATGCGGCATAGAGCAAGTATGAATGTGCCAGGTCCGTGCACCAAACCAAACCAAGCCAGGAGCCGGATTCCATGTGCAATCCCATACTATCATTACAATGGAAATGGTGCAGTGGTGCTCCTGTGCAGAGTGTGTCCTTAGACTCTAGCATGTACCTGTAGCACACTTTAGTGCACATGTGCACACACACACACACACACACACACACACACACGCACGCACGCACGCACACACACACACACACATCCAAACAGTACCTTGAGGCCACGCTCAACATCCTTATCCAGTCCAATAGCCACTGACAAGCCGTTCGTGTTGAACTTCTCTTGATCCTGTTGTTTACCCCTCCGCTGTCCACCTGCACTGGTAGCACCATCCGCATCACCAATGCCAGATGCTTTCACAACATTTTTCAAATACTTGCAGCTTGTGGCATCAAGAAGGGATCTGGACAGCGCTATGAACAGGTCTTGATTGGCTGGTACAGACGCACAGTGGGCCAGGTCAGCTTCTTTAGACTAGTAGCATGGGACAGACACAACACCACACCACGCCACACCACACAGGCACATACACATATGCATATGCATACAGCCCACATTATAGTCAACCATGCATACCGTATTTTTCCGGTTGTAAGTCGACCTTTTACGACTTAAAATAGCCGGAGAAAGGGCGGAGGTCGACTTACAACCGGGATTCGACTTATAACCGGGAGCTATCAGTATCTTACAAAAAATGACCTGCACTGCATGCACGAGTGCACCATGTGTACACATTGTTGCCAGTTTATTGGCATTTTTCAAGGATTGGGATGTTATACCCTCCAATGAGGAATATTTACATGATTTATTGATGTGTTAGTAGCAGGAGGTGGTTAGTAGTGCTTCTTTGGGTGAACACTTTAAAACGCAGAATTGAGACCTCCGGATACGGGGGTCGACCTATAACCGGGGTCGACTTATAACCGGTAAAATACGGTACATGAATGTGGCCTAGTGTCTACCTGTTCATCGAAAGATGGATACCAGAATATGTTTTACCTGATGATCGCGAGCAAGCGTGAAACTCCGAGTTGCAATAACAATTCTGTCCCACCTTACTTGCAAGTAACAGTGTAAGTTTGTAGTCTATGTTATAGGTAGCAAGCAAGGTTGCACGTAAGGCATTTGATGGCACACAGGCAGATCGCCCTGCCTCAGTGAACTTGCACAGAACAACTGGTATTTCCTTGCAAAGGCCAACTGATATTTCCTTGCTGCTCTTCGGTACATAGACATACTATAAGTAGTCTCCTATATACGGCTTTCTGACGAGGTTCCAGGCTGGTGACTTTGCAGTGACTATTGATCAAGTGTAACTGCAGCATCAGCAGCATGAGAGAGAGAGAGAGAGAGAGAGAGAGAGAGAGAGAGAGAGAGAGAGAGCGAGAGAGCGAGAGAGCGAGAGAGCGAGAGAGAGAGAGAGAGAGAGAGAGAGAGAGAGAGAGAGAGAGAGAGAGAGAGAGAGAGAGAGAGAGAGAGAGAGAGAGAGAGAGAGAGAGAGAGAGAGAGAGGGGGGAGGGAGAGAGAGAGAGAGAGAGGGGGGGGGAGAGAGAGAGAGAGAGAGAGAGAGAGAGAGAGAGAGAGAGAGAGAGAGAGAGAGAGAGAGAGAGAGAGAGAGAGTGAGAGTGAGTGAGAGAGGCAGAAGGAGAGCGTGGAGGGGAGGGGAGGGGGGGGGGGAGGTGACAGCAAAGGAACACCTACCTGAATACTACACTGGATAGCGTCAGCGTTACCATCAACACCAGTCACAGCACAGATCTGCAGTTGATTGAGGTCAAGTTTGAACTGACCATGGCGCTGATTGGAAAAGCTCGGAAAGTTTGTTGCTGATGGTAGAGAAGAAGCGTCACTTTCCATACCTGCATCACTCGAAGCAGCACTGGCGTCTTTCTCCTCTTCCTTATTTGCCTGGATAAATGACACAGCAGCAGCAGCAGCACACATGCACACACACGCACACATACACGCACACACACACACACACACACACACACGTGCGCACGCGCACACACAGAGAGTCCAATTTGAGTTAAAGCAGCCCCAAATAAAACCGTAAGTCTGTCGGCAACTTAGAAGAATTAGGGGTCAAAATTTGCATGGAAATCTCGACTTCAAGAACTCTGATATTCCGATCGAGTATTGGAGCAATGGTGGCAGTGGCAGCAGCAATGTATACAATCATACATGTACATGTACCAATCAACAAGTGCTTAATCACCGTGCGACTGCTGGATACTAGTACCGTAAAGTACCGCCAGAGCGCCCCACCGACTCGTCCTTTCGGGATCGTGTTGTGGAGGTGGCGTCCTGTCTGAAGGTCATACGACATGTACCTTGTACACACATCGCACGCTGTGCAGTCAATCCGTGCTCAGTTTGCCTTTGAGCTCCACACAAAACATGCTAAGTGTGACCTCAGTCCACTAAGGTTCTTACACTGTACACAGTAACGTTGTTGCACCCTGCCATACGATTTTCCTTTCCCTGGCTGTAAAATCAAGGTGGGGCGCTCTGGCGGTACTTTACGGTAATAGTGGTTCTACAAGCAGACACAAGGATATTCTCTGATATGCGGGTGTACGGTAGTTTGCTATTGAAAGGCACATACACGCAACCAGACAACCATGCACACACGCCTACATACACATGTATCCCCCCCCCCCCCCACCACCACCACCACCACCACCACACACGCACAAAAACAGTACACCTACTCCTTCGCCGGTGAAAGCAGTCAGGCACGCCTGTCCAATATTCAAAATGAGGGCGAGATCGTTGTGCTTGCCAGTATCGGTGCTGGCCTGTTGCCTGGTGACATTCGGCTGGCCATGGGGCCGCTGTCGCTGAGAGTTGCTCCGTTGTTGGTCTAGACGGTGAGGGTGGACTTGTGGCATTTGCAATGAGCCCATATTCAAATTAAGAGACGGCATACCTGACTCCATGCCGACGTCAGCTGGAACAACGAAGAAGCTATCTGCCATCCCTACGTCACAGTGAGAGATCAAACAAACAAACAAGCAAATACTAGTAACAGTAAATGTAACAAAGAGTGGTGCAGTGCATTCATGAGGCCGGGAAACACCGATGCTAGAAGAAACACCGATGCTAGAAGAAGACATTGATACGCACTACTTGTAAGAACTTGTTACATACATGTAGTGCAGGACTGGTGTACATTTGTAATATCCCTGCCTTGCTTATACTGAACTATTGCTGACAACTACATGACTGTACATCTATTTGACCTCTAGTTATGTCACATGTACACGCACTGCTGCTCTGCACCACTCCTGTCACTTCTTCGCTGACAAGCCTACTGTAATGGTGTCAGGTCTTTGGTCATTCCAGATTTGCTTTGTCACACACCATTGTTGTACTCTAGGTTTTTACACCCTTCACTATCAGCAGCTTTCATGAGCACCAGTTGTAGCACCCGTGTATTTGTGTGGCACCTTTGTACCTGGAGTATAGCTTTTCCCCTATCACTGTGTCAAAGACAGTGATAGGTTATAACCGTTTCCGTGACCCCAAGTCCACTTTCGAGACTTGGGGTGAGACTCTCCCACGTCTGCATCTTTCCTTCTTGTACATGTAGATATGTACATGACATTGTACATTTCGCTTATGCGCAGACTAGCCAATACATGTAGATGCACTCTGTTTGATTTGTGGTTCTTTTCTTGCATGGTTTGTAGCAGTAAGTTTAGCTTTGTGTCTTTTGTTCACTAGAAGTTGAGAGATATCAGCTCCAGGTGTGCACCGGAGTCAATTCATTTTCTAACCTCCTTATTACCACTCGGCCACATACTACACATTGAGCTGTACTGCACTGAGCTGGTTCAATTTCTTTAGACCTGGTCGCCATGGCTGCCAGTTCGCAAGTTCAGTTCTACTTCAGCTTGTGGTTGAACTGGCGAAGTTGGCTGAAGCAGCTAACCGTCTGCACCGTCCAGGGTAGCATGTGTACACACAGCAAAACTGCCCAGATCCGGGCAGGTTGCGACCAAGCACTGCCCGTACTCCCCAGATCCGGGCAGGTTGCGACCAAGCACGGCCCGTACTGCCCAGATTCGGGCAGGTTGCGATCAAGCACGGCCCGTACTCCCCAGATCCGGGCAGGTTGCGACTAAGCACGGCCCGTACTGCCCAGATTCGGGCAGGTTGCGACCAAGCACGGCCCGTACTGCCCAGATCCGGGCAGGTTGCGACCAAGCACGGCCCGTACTGCCCAGATCCGGGCAGGTTGCGACCAAGCACTGCCCGTACTCCCTAGATCCGGGCAGGTTGCGACCAAGCACTGCCCGTACTCCCCAGATCCGGGCAGGTTGCGACCAAGCACTGCCCGTACTCCCCAGATCCGGGCAGGTTGCGATCAAGCACGGCCCGTACTCCCCAGATCCGGGCAGGTTGCGACTAAGCACGGCCCGTACTGCCCAGATTCGGGCAGGTTGCGACCAAGCACGGCCCGTACTGCCCAGATCCGGGCAGGTTGCGACCAAGCACGGCCCGTACTGCCCAGATCCGGGCAGGTTGCGACCAAGCACTGCCCGTACTCCCTAGATCCGGGCAGGTTGCGACCAAGCACTGCCCGTACTGCCCAGATCCGGGATGGTTGCGACCAAGCACTGCCCGAACTCCCCAGATCCGGGCAGGTTGCGACCAAGCACTGCCCGTACTCCCCAGATCCGGGCAGGTTGGGACCAAGCACTGCCCGTACTCCCCAGATCCGGGCAGGTTGGGACCAAGCACTGCCCGTACTCCCCAGATCCGGGCAGGTTGCGACCAAGCACTGCCCGTACTGCCCAGATCCGGGCAGGTTGCGACCAAGCACTGCCCGTACTGCCCAGATCCGGGCAGGTTGCGACCAAGCACTGCCCGTACTGCCCAGATCCGGGCAGGTTGCGACCAAGCACTGCCCGTACTCCCCAGATCCGGGCAGGTTGCGACCAAGCACTGCCCGTACTGCCCAGATCCGGGCAGGTTGCGACCAAGCACTGCCCGTACTCCCCAGATCCGGGCAGGCTGCGACCAAGCACTGCCTGTACTGCCCAGATCCGGGCAGGTTGCGACCAAGCACTGCCTGTACTGCCCAGATCCGGGCAGGTTGCGACCAAGCACTGCCTGTACTGCCCAGATCCGGGCAGGTTGCGACCAAGCACTGCCTGTACTGCCCAGATCCGGGCAGGTTGCGACCAAGCATTGCCCGTACTGCCCAGATCCGGGCAGGTTGCGACCAAGCACTGCCTGTACTGCCCAGATCCGGGCAGGTTGCGACCAAGCACTGCCTGTACTGCCCAGATCCGGGCAGGTTGCGACCAAGCACTGCCTGTACTGCCCAGATCCGGGCAGGTTGCGACCAAGCATTGCCCGTACTGCCCAGATCCGGGCAGGTTGCGACCAAGCACTGCCTGTACTGCCCAGATCCGGGCAGGTTGCGACCAAGCACTGCCTGTACTGCCCAGATCCGGGCAGGTTGCGACCAAGCACTGCCCGTAACTAGGAATTGCCTGTAACTCAGAACTTGCATACTTACTGCATGCAAGTGCAAGTAAGGTATTTTAATTTTATGCCAATCAATAGTTTTTTGCCCCTTTTTTGTTGAAAAGCCAAATTTCGTGACTAATTAGTTATTAGTAGATTGGTCAGAAAGCTGCCCAGTAGACGGGCGTGCCCGTATTAGGGGATCCGGATTAGGGGGTCCGGATTTGGGAAGTTTTACTGTACATACAGAATTTTGGACGCTGAGCCAATATTTTTTTAAGAGAAAAAAGGACGAGTTATGAGTAACTGTCCGAGCCAGTCAGGAGATGAATGTACCTGAGTCAGAAAGTGTGACAGCTAGGCAACAAACTGTCTCTCTCTTTCTGACTACAGTACACGTCCTGCATCTTAGTTATAGCCATGAAGCACTACTCATTACTCATAACTCGACTAAGTCTTGTCCTTTCTCCTCTTCACACAGAAATTCAGAAAACACCGCAGGCATTTTTGTTTCCGTATAAAGCGGCAGTCATCTTGTAATCATGTATTATTGATCAGCTCCTGCTTGGCTAAGTACATGTATCCTAACACACACACACACACACACACTGCTGGGTGTATCTGAAGTCACTATAATTATGTACTACACATAGAGAAAGGACAAGCAAAAGCTTCATGCATTGCTATGACTCAGTACAACCACTATTACCATAGCTACTATGCCACACCAAGAGACCATCCAAACAGATACAAGTACACTTTACTTATATAGCTGCTACTACTACACAACAACACCAACAACACCAACAACACAAACAACACCAACCTCGGGAGGGAATGAATCCCTCAAAAGGCAGTTGAAAATTGGGTATGAACGCAGTCGGTTGGACAATATCATCCAATGACTCAATCAGATTATCTTCGGGCGGAGGCGCCCACATCAGCAGGTCGTTAACAACTCTGCAACAGAGCAAAGTGAACACACACACACACACACACACACACACACACACACACACACACATGCGCGCACACATACGAACACACACACGTATGTACACACATGCACGCACACAGACACACACAGACAGACAGACAGACATGCACATACATACATTCTGCATGGTTGGTTGGCCCTGTTGCAAAGCCATGGGGCATAATACTGACATATTCGTTGATACCCTGGTGGCAGGGAGTCGTAACACCTAGGTAGGAGATGCAGGCAGATGGAATTAGAATGGTGTGGGTCTCACTCATGGGCTGCCACTTCCTGTCACCTTTGAGATATGGCTGATTTACTACGCATACCAGCATACGGTATTGTTGGTCTTAGCCGCATTCAAGGTTATATAGAAATCCAACATACTGTCGTGGACATGGAAATCCGATCGCACGTCTAGCGGCCCCAGGGCGCTGGCCATGCAGCCGTGGGTAAGCAGTACACACATGCATGGCATATACGTTGCCTGCAGGCTGGTCGCATCGGATCAACACGACTGTGCACTGTTCTGTACGCGCTGAGAGCGCCTGGATTTCCATGTCCACGACAGTACATGGACGAGACACGTATCATTTTGGGTACTATCACCTCATGCAGCCGCCCTTGACAGCTAAAGCTGATGCGGTATCAGTGTGGCTACTGGCCTGGGCTATCAGTGCAGCAGTGTGGCTACTGGCCTGGGCTATCAGTGCAGCAGTGTGGCTACTGGCCTGGGCTATCAGTGCAGCAGTGTGGCTACTGGCCTGGGCTATCAGTGCAGCAGTGTGGCTACTGGCCTGGGCTATCAGTGCAGCAGTGTGGCTACTGGCCTGGGCTATCAGTGCAGCAGTGTGCCCGTGAATGAG
>NC_088646.1:1394216-1396716 GCF_964019385.1 Sycon ciliatum
CGATACCTACTGTACTAGTCAAGGTCAGTATTGAACTACAGTGAAACAGCTGTCTACGACGACCGCTCAAGGGACCTTCAAACCGTGGTCTCTGTTACCAGGTGGTCTCCTTATCCAGTGCCATTTGACTGGAAATAGCATCCCTTGGTCCTGGCTGCAGTGGTCTTCTGGGACGGGTGGTCGCCTTATCCGAGTGATCGCCTTATCCGAGTGATCGCCTTATCTGAGTGGTCGCCTTGACAGGTTTTACTGTGCTACGTGTAGAGTCAGAGAAAGGGTTTTGACAAAAATACTTCCACCATGAGCTCACCCAACTTGTAAATAAAGCCATCGGCTCATCGGCTGATGTGCCCATTGGTAAAATACCCCAGCAACATGTCTATCAAGTACTGCTTACCCAATATGGTCATAGTTGCAACAGCCACTGCACACAACATGTGGGAATGCACCGGCAGACTGGCGGAGTATGCCGTCAAGGTCCTCTGCAGGCATATCTCGCATACGCCAGAAGTAGTCTTGAGACAGCTTGGTCATAGATGTTTGTGAAGGGTCTTCCTCCAGCAGCAGCACAACCACATTATTAGCAACACATTGCACCAAGAACATATCCTCCTCCTTTGTCGCCATACCCTCCTGTTGTGTTTTAGATGAGCGGCTAGGCTGCGGCTGAGATCGCAAAGGAAGATCTTGTGCTGCTGCTGTGCGTCCAGGCTGCTGCCACGGCTGCTGAGACGGTACTGGTTGCTGGGTAACAACACCACCAGCACCAGCCATGCTGTTGCGTCGTGGCTGGTGCTCTTGTTGCTGCTGACGGTGGTGGATAGGCTCCGTATCCCGAAGCCGCCGTTCTAGACTGCTTCGCCGCCAGTTCGCCATACGCCGAGACCGGCTGTACCGATGGCCACATGTCACTGGTAGCTGACACAAATTCGTCAC
Source organism: Sycon ciliatum (assembly GCF_964019385.1). Taxonomy (NCBI): domain Eukaryota; kingdom Metazoa; phylum Porifera; class Calcarea; order Leucosolenida; family Sycettidae; genus Sycon; species Sycon ciliatum. Next base: position 1,395,153 of record NC_088646.1, read on the forward strand.
AGTCCTCGTCAGAGTCCTCCAGCACAGTGTCGCGTACCCCAGCCCCTTGCTTCGACCCACCACCAGCGGCAGGAGAAGAATGCGGAGATTGGTTCCAAGGTGAGCCAGGGGTGCTGAACGGATCTCGCACAGAGTCGTGTAAGTTGGGAGTTTTAGGCTTGGCAGGAGAGTCCTGCTTGAGACCCCACTTTGAAAAGCGCTCGCGAACCTTGATCTTTGGCATCACACCAACGTGAGAGGACATGCCAACACAGTCGCCTAATGACGCAGTGATGGGGCAAAACACACACAAACACACACACACACACACACACACACACACACACACACACACACACATGTGGACACACACACGGACACACATGGACACACACACACACACACACACACACATCCATACACACCGCTTGAATATCAAACGTAGAACCATCCAAGTACTGTACAAGTACAAGTGTTTGAAACGAAAGCTTGCTCCTACCTAGTACCTGTTAGCTAGAGATAGAACAGAGTGACTACTACCGTGTACACTCGGTTAGGAAATCAACCGTTCTATCCAGCTACACTCATATCTCTACCGTGTACACTCGGTTAGGAAATCAACCATTCTATCCAGCTACACTCATATCTCTCTTATCCGGCAGTCTGGGACCAGGTACTGCCCAGAACTTGGAAATCTCCGTAACTTTGAATCACATACGTTTTGATGGGGAAGTGCCAGAGATGGCATATAATTATAACGTCACCATTTCCACAAACATTGGCAAGAGTGTAGTAATATTCCCACTAAAACTCACTCACAGGGTGCCCGTGACTTCCAGGTCTGCATAAGAGAGATATGAGTGTACTAGTAGAATAACATGTTCAGCTACAAGTACTTGCAATGCTACTCCTACAGTCACTCTTATCCCTGCTGAAGGTCTCCTCAAGTTGTCTTTATAACATTGTTTATGCCTGATGATCGTAGTGATACGTGAAACTCAGAGTTGTAACAAAGCTTCCAATCTCTCTCTTGTGTAACATTGTTAATGATCATTTGGCTAGGTTTTCTTGCACAAGTACTCTGCTGTGTTCAAGATACTATCAAACTACTACGAGTCGAGCCACACATGTACACGCCAATCCAAACACCGCATACATGAATGGGTTTTAGATGAAAATGTACGAGATTTTTCAAGTAAGAATAATCTTCATTTACAGTTAGGGCTGAAATGATCGTGGATTTTCAAGTATCGATTACTCTTTAGCTTAACGATCGAGTAATCGATTATAATCGTTAGCAAATAGAGTCATAATTCTGTGCAAACATTACTGTTTCCACAAACTATGCCTTCATAATACCAACAAATCTGCATTAGTGAAAGGGTAGCTCCGAAACATGGCAGTTTTGAAGTCAATTTAACCTCAGAACATGAACCATACCCCTGGCAACTGCATACTCCCAGCGGAAACTGATTCAAACTTCACAAAACGAGGGTTTACAGTACTTTCTGGACACAAATTTAAAAAACGCAAAATAATCGTAATCGGTAATCTAAACGATTGCTCGATCGTTAGAGTTATCAAA
>NC_088646.1:1401716-1469216 GCF_964019385.1 Sycon ciliatum
AGTCTCAAGACGCTGAGTGGGAATGTCAACACGCTGAGTGGCAATGTCGAATCCATTGGTTCCGACCTGTCCAAAGTTGCTGATCGCGTATCGACTTTGGAAACTTCGGCACGGAGTGCCAACGTATCACCAGCGCGGAGCGCCTCCTGTATGTCCACGGCACGGAGTGCCAGCAGCTCGTTTGTGTCCCTCCCCGGCGATCTTGCGGAGCAAGACGATGATGCCGGTTCAGAAAGGGAGGATGATGATTTGGACGAAAAGCCTTGTGGCAAAGGTTACAAAATAACTGCCAAGACTGCCGATTTTCTACATGAGGCCTTCACCAGCTGCGCTCCGAACTCAGTTCAACGCCAATGGCGTGAGTGCTTTGGGCATCCAAGCTCAGATTTCACCATGGCTCCGTTCATGGATAAGCTGGTCAAAGGACGGCTTTTGGCGGGGACAAAGTCCCGCGGTCGCCAATTATCAAAGGGCCAAGCCCTTTTTCTTGACGCTACGGGACCTCTCGTACATGTCTTGGAGGAAGCCGTACGGGGTACGCTGACAATGGAATCGTCAGTTGCTGCTTGCCAGCAAGCCCTGCGTTTTTTGGGTAATGCAAGCGCCCATATCAATCGAGAGCATCGGAGAAACGCAACTCTCGATATGAACAAGGGTCTCGCCGACATGGCAGATGATGATGCCATTTTCCGGTCGGCTCCACCATCATTGTTTGGTGACGGGTTTTCCAAGAAAGCCAAGGAGAGAAGCGACGAGCTCAAATGTCTCTCGCAAGCCTCCGGAAGCAGTTCGAAGCCAGAGCGTCAGAACTCATTTTTTCGGCAGAGCCGACCCCAAAACGGCAACAATGCTCCGAGGGGCAGCTATTCAGGTCGGAGTCGACGCGGAGGAGGCTTCAAGCCATACCACCTATCAAATCCCTTCCGGCAACAGAAGTCCAGCAGCAACAGCAAGGACACCAAACAATAAACCCGCCAGCTGCAATAAAGTGCCCGCTTTCCAACTACCTGAAGTGTTCTGTTGTGAAAGTGTTGATGCAAATGGGCGTCAGAGACCTGACACAAAGTGTCTCGACCCAGTGCATGGTTGCGGGCAGAATTGGTCTATTCCTGGAGAACTGGAAAATGTTGACAACAGACCAATGGGTGCTGGATTGTGTTCAGGGTTACAAAATTCACTTTGTGCAAGAACCCTTTCAAACCGTCTCCCCAAGGGAGATTGTATTTCAAGAGGACGAAACGAAGAAGATCTCCTCAGAAGTTGTCGCAATGCAAAGCAAACATGCGATTTCCGAAGTAATGCATGCAGACCAAACGAACAATCAGCTTGTGTCTCAACTCTTCGCTGTCCCGAAGAAAGACGGAGCGATACGACCGATTATCAATCTGAAAGCTCTGAACCGATTTGTGGAAGTGTCCCATTTCAAAATGGAGGGCATACACATGTTGAAAGATCTGCTGAGACCAGGCGATTTCATGACGAAAGTCGACCTGGAAGATGCGTACTTCATGATTCCCATTGCCGCAGACCAGCAAAAGTTCCTGCGTTTTGCATGGCAGGGAAAGATGTATCAGTTCAATTGTCTGCCGTTCGAACTATTTTTACCAAGACCTCAAGGGCGGTGATAATCACACTCAGGTCCCTAGGACTGAGGGTGATCATTTATATCGACAATATCCTGATCATGGCGGAGAACGAGACAAAAGCAAACGACCACACGTTGATATGTTCGACATCACATTCTTCATATAATCCAGAATAGCTGGCAACCACTGCGTGGTCTGAGCCATTCTGTAATTTGTTCTGAAATATTTTTTTAACTGAACTTTTCCAACCCAGGCTTTTCTGAAGGAGAGTAATAACCAACTGAAAGGTAAACCATAAAATATACTGCATGCATTGAACTTACCTTCCGATGTGCAACTCTAAGCCCTGCATATGCTTCTCCGCATTAGGCAAGTCAAACTCCAGGCGAACTACAAGGTCTTCGATGACTACTTGAAGTTTGTCAAAAGCTGGATCGATGGAAATACAAACAGACATACAAGAAACTCGACTCTTCAAAGAGAAAGAGAGGGAGGAGGGGGAGAGAGAGAAAGAGAGTGAGAGAGAGAGAAGCAAAGGTGCACAAAAAATAAGACGGAGATGGAAGCAGAGATAGAGAAGAACTTGGAAGAGCTTGAGAAAAAAGGCATGTTTCCCGCACAAACAGGACTGGATTGCTGCACTGTATTTACGGCAGAAGACAGAACCTAAAAGAGGCTGATTAGCCATGAGAATAATGCAGTGTCTGCTACAGGGCTAGGTCGTCCGGGTCAGCGACTGGCTTGAGGATACTCAGGTCCATTGGAAAAAAAACTAAGATCTGGTTTCGGAATACTAAAGTGTGCGAAATCCTGATAAATCGAATCCCAAATTAATAATAATAATAATAATGACAGTTCGCATATCACTCATTGCATGAGGTCAACACATCTGTTAACAATTTCGAGCCAAGCAGCTCTATCAGAAGCAGATTGCACAGCATCCAGAAGCGACAGATTAATGCATTGTAAGTCTTTCTTGACAACGTCGATCCATCTCAGACGTGGTCGTCCTCGGGGTCGTCGTATGTCTGTTGTGTTGATTGCCATTAGGAAGGCTTGGAAAGAGGACGATTCTTCGCCTTCCCTCACTACATGGCTGAACCACAGCTGTATGGCACCGGAAGAAACTACGTACCATCATTGGTATCACGTACCCACAACGAATCTCGAACACAGCGCGGTATGCCAGAATCCCAAATTACCAGCGAAAAATGTCTAATTATCCAAACATGCAACCACAGCACCATATGTTTGTCAAAATGCTTGCATTGTCACCCAGCATTGCGATACACACGGTAGAGTATAGACACAGATTTAGAGCATCCTGAGCTGGCCAGCACAGCCTGCTCACGCCCACTGAACTTTGAATTACGCCTTGAGGACTTCGAATTACCAGCAGGAACCCCACACATTTTCTATGGAAGCGGATTTCGTGGGACTTCTAACTAGGTGTACTTGCTCAGTTCAAAGTTCGGATTATCAGACAATTACAGGTGGGAATCGTATTGACTGAAACTGGTCCAGGAAGATATTTCTAATACAGTCAAACCTCGTTAGGACGAACACTGATACGGCGAACTTTCCATTAGTACGAACTATGGCCCATCCTATGGTTGGCCAGGCATCATATCCAGTCAAAATTATTCGTTTACGACGAACTCCTGGATGGCGAACTTTCGCGAAGACGAACTATTTTCAAGTGTAATTTGAATAAAATCAGCGCGTAGTACGAACTTTGGGTGCGTGCGCGTGCGCTGGCTGTCTTTTTTTCTTTCTTTTTTCGATAGCCGGGTCCATACATACATTGATTGTACGTACATAGATCTACGTATTGAATCGTAGTAGACGCACTGACGTGCGTGCTTTCTAGGCCAAGCTTCAGCGTACACTGTTCGCGTCGTTGATCGCGTGAGGCAAAGGTGACTTTTATTCCGTTTATTTTCACAACAACGATGTTGTCCCTGCCAGTACCAGTGTTCGACGTGAGTTGTGAAGTGTTTTGTGAAGCAAAGAGCGTTGATCCGTAGAGGGTGGTGGCGTTCCTGCGGATGCGGAAAACTCGGCCTCCACTGGCTCCGACCGAGTCTCACACGAACCATGAACTTTTTTGTAAAGTGTGGATGTTGAGATGCTGTGCCTCACATGCACACTCGTAATCACTCATATTCAATCTATGGTTTATCGTAATGTATTTGTTTGTATATGGAAGCACAGTCACGAATTGTAGCACATTGCCTGTTTCTGGCTTATGCTGAGAATAAATGCTTCCCATTTACCACAGTATGCACCTTCACGTAAATACAATCCATATGATATGCATATCGATTTTTTTGTCAGATCTGGATAAGAAAAACTTCCGATAAAAAAATTTACGGTTCGCGTGAGACTTGGCTGGAAGCCCAGTTTTCTGCATCCGTCGTGGGAACGCCACCACCCTCTAGGATCAAAGGCGCAGATGCAGCGCCTAAACGGTGGGAGGTGAGTAGATCAGACCCACCACCAAGTGGTCAAAGACCGAAATCCCATTCGCTGCATCCATGATAACTCCCGATAAGACAAACAAATTTGTTCAGCCCCTTGAAGTTCGTCCTAACGAGGTTTGACTGTATATTCAAATTATCAGAATTCCACCTATGGTACACTTCATGCACTGGAAGGTATGCGTGAATAAACAGTACACAGACTACACACAGTGCACGCACGCACACGCATCACCAGGTGCACAAGTGCATGTGTATCCAGCTCCAGCCTGCTTGAAAGGGTTTGGCCAGACACCCGCAAACCCTGCTGGGTTTGACTCCTACAGCAGCAGACACTGAAAGCAGCATGACAACTCACCTGCTTGCAAGATGTTATCCATTTCGACTTTACCCGACGGCTCCTCAGACCCATGGCTACTGTCCTGCTGCATGATCTCGTCCAAAATGTTGAGATTATCCAAGCTGCGAACAAGACTGCAGGCACCAAACACACACGCACGTGCACACACACACACACACACACACTGAGACTCAGACAGGATCTCCTCGGCAGCGATAGTGAAGCCGTCTTGGAGCAAGCGGGCAAAGAGCTTCCCCAACAACATTCAATAGGCTAATGCCACGCCAGCTGTCACAATGATGACGGTTTCCTCGCCTAGGTATTGGGACTAATAACGCATTGCGCCAGTCATCCACAACGCCTCCCTCCTTCCAGACCAACGGCATGATATAGAGCCAACATGCATGTAGGTCGGCACTACCATGAATTGTCACCTCTGGTAGAATGCCTGATGGTCTGCCAGCTTTACTGGTCTTACGGCTACATAGGGTATTGGCGAACTCTTCTGGACCAGGTGGACGGTCCAGATCTAAACGCAGTGGCTGCTCTTGAACGGTTTCAATAACACACAAACAAAATTGGACAAGTCAACCATCACTTTCTTCTCACGCACATTAGATCTCAGCTTGCATGCGTACCAGAAAGCCATCCCAAGTTCTCATCTACACTGGAACTCCGTAACTTACTTGTCAGCCACGACTTCAATAACCGATTCCTTCAAGTCACCTGAGCAAAGACACACATATTGCAACAGTAAGAGAAACACAATCATCAGCAATACATGCAGCAACACATACGCAGGCAAGAGTAAAATAAGCAAGCAACGGAACAGCAGAACTATCCTTATCCGGGTACTGGCTGTGACTTAGGACATAATAACTATTTGCAATTTGCATGATGCAAGTAAACACTTTATATGCTGATCAATATTGTTTTACTCACAAGCTGGAGGGAATGAAAGGGGAAAAATATTGCATTACGCACATACAGAAATGCAATCGCACTCGAGAAGAGAACAACCTTCAGGCTCCTCACAATCAACATTTCCAATCTATCCCACTAGTACTTTCAATGCCTCCTCATCAGGTGGAATACAAGCAAAAAGAAACTGAACTAGCGCAATAAGTTATATACAGCAGAGATGTGATAGAAACAGTGCAAAGAAGAGTTGCCAGAAACAACATGGCAACGTGTGTAACCTCATACGCATAGCAGGAATGGCAAAAAGGTGCAAGTATGAAGCAAGCAAACAAGCGTGTGTTGTGTTGTGACAACAATAGACAACCAATGGATAAAACTAACGAGTTGTTGATGACCTACCACACAGCCTAAGAGTGAATTTACTGTTTCTGTTTACAAAGGTTACACTTGAGGAGCCTGTTCATTTCTTCTTTTCTTGGGTGCAATTAGATTTGGTGCCGTTGTTTTGGTTTTGTTGGAAAGGAAATTTTCATGACTCAATATGGGTCAGAAGGGAGTCCGACAAAGGGGAGTGCCCGTTTCTGGGCTCCGGATAAAGGGAGCTTTACACCTTCTTAGGGAAGAAAGGGAATATTTAACCTACTTTGAAGTATTTTCAAGCAATTGCAGAACAACAAAGCAAAATGTACATAAAAAAATTTTGTAAGCAGAAGAAACATGTACAGTCCATTCAGAAAAAAATGAACTTCTAGCTTTGGGCCATAAATGGGTCAAACGTTGAGTTTTTTTAGAATTTTTTTCTGCAATCCCATATGGAATCCTCTTCCAATTATGTTTCTGAAGTTTTTTTGTCCAAAAAGCAAGCCATAGCAAGAATAGGATTTCGGCCAGGTTTTGCCCCAAAAGCACTGAATTGGGAAAAACCATCAAAATCCAGGCCGTTTGACCCCGCCTGCAACAGTGCATTCTGCGGTTCGAACCCCAGTTCAGGCACCCTTTTTGGACCCTTTTTCATATTTCAAAGTTCGCAGCACTGCACTGTGTACGATGAAATCACGAAAAATCGCCAAATACGGGAGCTCGCCAGAGCCAGGACCCATCTTTTTATGAATGGACTGTAGTTGCGTTAAGATTGTTTTCGTAGGTGCACAGCATGATTGTTTGTCTCACTACACAGTTCTAGCGTTGCAATTAGTTCCTCACCCCTGTTGCACTTAGCTCTCACTTTACATAAAATTATAATTTTAAAAACGAACTCCTGGAAGCTTCAGGGGTACACGTGTATTTGACTAGTCAGCGTGTGCTGTGGCATGTTCCTAGCACATACAGTAGCCTACTACACAGTGCTGCCTCATGATAACAGCATATTCACCTGCTTGCGGCGGTGGAGGCTGTATGGGCCGAGGCCTGGCCGTCACGTGGACGTGAGATAGCTTGATGGTGATGGCGTCCGTACTGAGTGCTGCGTCCGTGTTGAGTGCCGCTCGAGGCATGACCACCTCAACAGAGCCGATGTGACTCTTGACCAGCCTCAGAGGCACAAGATATTTCTCGAACGTCTCATTGATGTTCTAGATTGGCGTAGACCAAATAACCCCAAAGGCAGACACAAAAAAAAGGGTACATCAGGGACTCATGAAACCATGACCTAATGAGAGTACATCAGGTACACATGATACCAGGGCCTAATGCGTTGGAACTGACCTTGCCTAGTACTGAAGTACACAACGTAAACATACACAATGGACAAAAATCTCACCATGAATCAAGCAACAGCAGTAGAGTGCTGGCATGCTGCTGCTCTACACATGACACTACCAAAACCAAGACTAAGAGGCTGCACATACACAGTGAAACTTCAGTGTAGCAGAGCATCGATTATCCACACACCGATTATCCACACATCGGTTATCCACACACCAGTTATCCACACATTCCACACATCAACTATCCACACATTGATTATGGACATTATAGGGGATTCACACTCACGGGGAAACCTGAGGTCACGGGACAAGGTAAAAGTTCAGACCTTTGGTCAACGGAGTGGGGCAGTTCACACCCGTGGTCAGTTTTCCCTTGGCCGCATGTTTGCCCATGAATTTGTGCGGGGGAATTTAAAAATATATCTGTACTGCATGTTTGTAGTACATTCTGTACTGTGTTTTGCATTCGCCAGACTCGATTTTCCAATGGGCTCTGTCTGATAATGCAGGGTGCGATGCACTCGTACAACTAGGGTTCAGAGTTCTCGCCAAAGGCAGGATCTACGCATGCGCGTCTTATAGCAATGGGATGTTTCCCTTGACAAATGCCCTGAGGCCCACGGCTACGGTTTTGCCAATTTTTTCCCGAGAGGTTCTTCCTTTCCCCCAGTACCATGGTTTCCATAACAATTTTCCCACAACCATGGTTTACCCGTGTGTGTGTGAATCCCCTATTAACCAAGACGTTTCTGTTCTGGGTTCACTTACGGCCTCGTTCAAGGAGAGATTCCTCAAGTAACCCTGGCCATTGGCCAGGCTCACGCCCAAATCTTCAGCTGAAAACTTGTCATCTGCGAGCTTGATGTACTTTCCCAGTACCCTCTCGATCATAAATTTGAAAACTCGCCTCGTCGGCGCCTCTATCTTACTGGGAAAAGCAGAGGACAGTACTCCACCCATGGTGTTGGTTGGAAACACTGCAACAGCTGCAGCAGGATGAAAGCAGGAAAAAAAACAATCAAGAACAAGGTGTACATAGATCTACACAAACACACGCAGAACAAAACAATCTACACGGGCCACTCCAAGAGAGCACTGAAAAACCTCTACACACCTGGACTTGGTAGGGAACTCAGTGAAACTGAAATGGGAATTGACCAAATACCAGCATCCAGTCGTTGTCTTCATTGATTTCAAGGAGGAAAACGTCTTGCGATGACGAATGTTCGCGAGCTGAGAAAGATGGCATATCAGGTCAGAATGGCTTCCAAATAAGCGTAAAAGCTGTTGCGTTCACCATGCACGCTCTAGAACACTGCGGGTGGCCCCATGGCCACGCGTTCTGTTGGAAATGTTCTGGCTCTTTGCACTTTTGATGATTTTGATCTATGATGCACGATGATCGATGAAGACGACGTCTGAAGTCCAACTCAAAGACCAGTTTGAACTGCGAAGTAGTTTCACGAGGAAACGTCATAGATGTAATGGTGACATCATCAAATGAGGTATTATGAATCATAAAATTAAAATCCAGGGAGTTTGACTTGCATGATTCAAGACTCAAGTACGTTCGTACCCGGTATGGTATGTTTTTCGATTTCGACAGCATGTAACAATAATAATTGTTACAAGGCGAGGAGGACGCATAGATTAGTGCTCCTCCTGACTAGTCGACTGCAACCATAACCCGGTTGTAGTCAGGAGCACTATGCGTCCTCCCTCGGCGGCCTTGTAACATGCTGTATATGAGATTATACCATGATTCAAGTAGTTTGTATTGTATTCGTTGAATGAACCTCGTGCTCCTCGTGAAGTATGGATCCCGTTTGTCAGTACATGGCCGATTTTCTTCAGACTGTAAGTGACAATACACCGAAAGAATGCATATTCAGTAATTATGTACAGTCATACACATACAGTCATGTAGGCTAGTACTATTGGTAGTAGTAGTAGTAGGCTCATAGCCCCTATTCGTGTACCTATCAACTAGTGTGGAAGTCGGTGAGTTCATACTGCATCAGTGCATGTACATTGTCATCTATACCATTACAAGCAAGAGTATTTAGTTACAAGTAACTAAGGGGCCTATTATATGTGCAACTCCAGCCCGGGCTGGAGCGAGCGGGCCAGCCCGCAAAAGGTGTTTACATGTGCAAGGCCGGGCTGGTCGCCAGCCCGCAGTGAGTTTGTATGCGCTGAGCACACGCCAGCCCGTTGTGAGTATGCAGCGAACACACTACGGCTGTAGTGTGCTGCCCCGGGCTGAAACGCAGGGCTGCAAGCCATACTCAGGTTATAAACCTAAAAACTTTTTTTCTCACACAATGTATTCTTCTGCTGATTTCTTTCCGCGCTGTGGCACATGCTTGGTGTGTTTTATCACCTCGTTTCTTTTTCCTGTTTTTCACATTTTTAGCTGTCCATATCAAAGTATTTTGCAAGTAGTTCCCCTTCTATTTTAATATAAATCATGCATGTCGACAAATAAACAGTGCTCACTGCACGTCCTTCTTGTTGCTGTACAAAAAGCTTCATAGATTTTCAAGACAATATCGGGAATCCTCTTTATAACTTCCCTTAAAAGGCAAAAGTACCTATTTTGTAGTATGAACGCAGTGTCGACACCATAATAATACAACTCTGGCCCGGGCTGATCTGTTTATATGTGCTTTTTCTGGCCCGCCTAGCCGGGATCCCGCCTCGCCGGGCCAGCCCGCTTGCCATGTAAACGCACCACGGGTTTTGTGTGGATTTGTGTACAACCCCGAGATCCCGTTGCAGGCGGGCTGGCCCGCCTGTCGACCAGCCCGGGCTGGAGCTGCACATATAATCACCCCCTAAAATAGTTACAACTGTTACTTAGGCTGTGTTTACATGAGGCGTTTCAACCCGGGTTGAGTTCGACCCGGGTCAGATTTCAACCCGCCATGTGCACAAAATGAATGGCGCGTTTGCATGACGCATTGCGCTTGACCCGGGTTGAAATTTCGCCCCGGGTTGATTTCAACCCTCCCCCCCCAAGGGGAGGGTTGAAATCAACCCGGGTCAAGAAAATCGTACAAACGTACGTCTGTGCGTATCTCGCGCCAGGTTTGAACAGCACTGCAGATGCAAATTTCGCGCGAACGGATTCACGTGACCACACAAGACTGTAGAAGTGAACTTTTGGCGGCATATCAGTATTTGACCCGGGTCAACTGTCTTCATGTAAACGCTCACCTCTTTTGTCTATCGTACAGACTTTCAACCCGGGCTGAACTCGACCCGGGTTGAAATTTCTCATGTAAACACAGCCTTACAGGCCTAGGCCATGTTCGAGTAATATGTATATAATACAACCCAACAGTACGCTTGTACGTGAAATATATGGTTTATATTTCACGTACTAGTGGGATGTACATATGTATTCTACTTATGCTGACCTTCATACAAACTGACAGTCAACTTCTTCCTGTTTCTATGGTGGTGGTCTATATGGGGTTTGTATGAGGTATGAGGTTTATATGCCCTGTATAAACCGCCAGCATGATGGGCAAGTTGACTGGAAGTTTGTATGAAGGGTCAGCATAAGGCCGTCATTTTTAATATCTATGTTTCGCGTCAGTTCAACTTCCAGAATCATATGCGAGAGGTGGAAAAAAATAAAAAAGTTGCAAAATAATAAAAAAGGCATTAATATCAGAGGTGTACAGTACCAATGCTTCGCTGGATTATTATTGTACTCCGACTTCAGTAGCGGTGCAAAGAGCTCCGGAACGACGCATCCTCTCAGCTTGAGGCGATCGATGCGGTCTGGTGTAAGTTCATAGAATACTGCTCGCAGATGCGGAACAAACGATTTACCAACGCTGGCCTAGAGGCCATTTCTGAATCCCAGCTTTGCCGCGCGCATGCAACCAGTCCGCACTGATGACTCCCACGATCGTTCACTCAGTCTGTGCATGTTCAATTTTTTATTTTTCTCAGAAAAAAATCAAAACGTATGCGTGCGGACGACGCGAAACACAGATATAAAAAACGATGGCCTAAGGATAATTTATTTTAAATTATATTTAATATTTATAATTAGGGTTCTACCCCAGGAAGAAAATTGGGGGGGGGGCAGAGGAACCATCAGTTACTGAGTACCCACCATGATGTTCCTGCCTCACCACCAGGGAGTCGTGCTGGCCACATATAAATGCAAAGCATGGGTGAGCACCCCAAACGATCGATTTGTGGCTGCCTTTTTTGTTGTGTAAGCTGAAAACATACACAAAAATTGAATAGAGTAGGGAGGAGGCTGCGTCACCCAGCCCACCCACCCACCTTTGGCTAGAGTATGAGTATGTGCCTCTCACAGTGGCCCAGGGGGGGGGGGGGGGGGGAGGAGAAGTCTGTTGCTGTGTTGGTGAGCCGGGACTGCACGGGGATCAGTCTCAGTCAGCCCTCCCAGGCTCGGGTGATCCGCTGTACGAGCAGGACCGCGGGAAGCAGTTTTTGATTGGTCCGGTATGATCATGATGGCCCTGTACATGTACACTACTATGAGGTACAGGTGAAATCCTGATAATTCAAACCTCAAAATGCCAGGAAAAAACTTCTAATTATCCAAACATGAACCCACAACTCAATATGTATGTCAAAATGCTCTGATGGTCACGCAGAGTTGCGCTATGGACCTTAGACACAAATTTTACGGACACTGAACTGACCGGCACAGCCTGCTCATGCAAACTGAACTGACCAGTACAGTGTACAGTGAACTAATTAGTAGTAGTACCGGTAGTAGTAGTAGTAGAATTTATTATTTTGATAGGGAAGGCCTTAAGGCCCTACAGACGTTGCCGTCTTGTTACTGGGAACCCTAATTACTTCGAATTATCAACACAAATCCCACACATTTTCTATGTAATTGTAAGTGGAATCTGTGAAACTTCTAATTAACCGTACATGTCCAGTTCGAGGTTCGAATTATCAGAATTTTTATGTGGGAATCGTTCGAATTAAGCCATATTCGAATTATCAGGATTCCACCTGTATAGTAATAGAGAGGTTCCGGAGTACGATTTTTCGTGCCAAATCCGTAGAGGCGCTGCGGATTTTTTATACGTTGTTTTCGAGCAGTGAAATGTTCCGGAGTACGGAACTTATGTGTTTGCCATCATTGCGTAGGTTACGATCGTAAACACGTCGCATTCCCGAGCTATGCCTTGTTATTTTGAAAATTTGTACCGAAATCAAAACTTCCCGTGGAAAATCAATGTTTCTCCTACCAAATTTGTACGCGAAAAATCTTTCTGCACCCGATGACGCAAAATCTGCATACGAAACATGATTCGTATGAAAGCCAGTCCACACGCGAAAGTCCTACCCAGTCCACACGGATTCTCCATGCCGAAAAATCGTATGGAGCACGCCTAAAAAATCTGTAGCGCCCATACGGATGTTGGCACGGAAAATCGAACCCTTGAGGAGAGCAATGCCCTCTCCACGCCGGTGCCTCAGGATGTATCCTGAGGCACCGGCATGAAGAGGGCATTGCTCTCCTGACATCAGGTACGCCGGTCCTAGTGTCATGGGTGGGAGTCCAGTGACAACAAATGTGATTGCTGTGATTGTAGAAGAAAAGCAGTGCAATTCTCACCAGGAAAGAAGGCGTTGAATGAGTATGATGTGTTAGTCAGAGGAGCCGGGAAATGTCCCCGGCAATGATCATGCAGTCATCATTGTTGTGATCAATAACAACATAAATACTATCGATAAATAGCATCGGTATGTTCATGTGCGAATGTGTGGTTTGTGCTGCTGCTGCTGCAGAAATCTAAAAAAGCCTACAAATGGTTTCATCTCCGATAAAAACTTTTAAAAAAACTTAAAAAATTTACATGACAGGAGGAATGTGTGAGCTAGTGCGTAGCCCAGAATTTCCTCTGTTAACAATGTCCAAAATTTAAAAAAAATTAAAAGAAGAAGACTAAAAAAGAACCAGTCATGGGCTGGCACTGAAGGGTTAAAATTTCGCGGCTGGATAGGTCAGAAAGCAATAGGCTATGTTACATCTATGGATTCCCGGTATGAAAGTGAGAACTCCGAATTGTGACTGGGTCCAAGGATCCCACATAAGAAACAGCCGCGGAAACTATTATAGTTTTCAGGTGACGGAAATACGCACTTGTGGGCATTGCACAGCTGCAACAGCAGCCGCCGCTCTTGAAGTAGCAGTCATCTCACCGAATAGAGCACAGTATATCTTACAAGGCATGTGATGATAGCAATGGGAAGGTATTCTATGGCCAGCGGGCCATAGCCTCGTAGCGTGCTGGTAAGGACGACATGTCGAGATCTTGGAAGTAGCTATGCATCAGTGCTGCTTTAGCAGTAATCCGACGGGATGGGTCGTACTGCAACATTTGCTGTGAGCAAGAGAGAGAGAGAGAGAGAGAGAGAGAGAGAGAGAGAGAGAGAGAGAGAGAGAGAGAGAGAGAGAATGAAGGAAAGTGGCTGAGTTGGCAATGTTTCACCAGCATGTGCTATACTTCAAGTAATACTAAAGCATGATCACAGTTCATATGCTGTGTGCTTGCCCAACTCAACGCATCGAGATACATCCACCTTTTCATAGTCCCTAATATAGTGAGCGTTGCTCGCCCTCTTTCCACAACTTTCTGAAACTGTGCTGTCCCCTTGGAAAGATGCAGACAGAAATTTCGCTGGGCGGCAGAAAGAGGGATTATTCTGCTGTATACTGACAAATCTTCGGCCCTGTTGGCTGATCAGAGAGAGAGAGAGAGAGAGAGAGAGAGAGAGAGAGAGAGAGAGAGAGAGAGAGAGAGAGAGAGAGAGAGAGAGAGAGAGAGAGAGAGAGAGATACAGAGAGACCGCACATGTATGCTGCCTACATACATGTAGGTGCATGATTGCCGATCAAGCATGACCAGAGGACACTAGTATTCACTATTCAGTAGCCGCTCTCCTACCTGAAGAAGATCGATGGCATCCTCCTTGAGTGCTGGAACCGTCTTGCTGTATGGTTGCGGCTTCCACCTGGGGAAGGTTGGCTTGTAGTCGGGCAGTTTTGTCACTCCAGGCCAGTCTTCCTCTGTTGGTGTACCCAATGTTCTGCATTGACAGTGGAACACGCACAACAAGACCAGTGGCAGTGGTTGCTGGTATAGCTCAACTTCACTCGCATGGCAATACGTGCGCAGCTTGTCAAGCAAGATAATAATGAAGTGTGCGTGTACAGTGCATACTGCCTGTAGCCTAGTAGGGTTGGCGGCTATTGTGATCACAATGGTACGCTATAGGCGCTACACACTGTGTATAAAGAAGATATCCACTAGGACGATCACCACTCTTAGCACATCTTGGTGCACTAGCTCTGCTGTTCTTGTGTGTTTAGCGGTCTGAACCAATCTTGTGAATCAATACCTCTGGGTATTTATGTGGAGCAGAGAAGGAAATCCAGACAACCAACTCACCTGAATATTCTAAAAAGCTGGTCAATTTCCGAATCGCCGTGAAAGAACGGCTTCTTCTGAACAATTTCCACAAAGATCGTGCCAATGCTCCAGATGTCCATCGGGCATGCATAGCGCTGTGAGCCAAGGAGAATCTCGGGTGCTCGGTACCACAATGTCACCACCTGCCAGGAACAGAATGGCATCAATATAAAAACTAAAGCAGGGGCTACTGTGGACATCTGTGCAGAAGTGGAGACTCTATACGCAGATATGGTGAACCTCAGTATAAAGGACCCCGCTCATAACATACAAGTATTTGAACTTGGATGTCGGAATTTGTCCTTTCGTTTAATCCATGGTTCTAACATACCATGGGATATAAAGTACTTTTGTTTAGAACCTTGCAATAGTGTGCCGTACCTTTCATTTGACCTTGGCTATAGGGTACAGACTACCATAGACCTTGGAGGTATGTTATACTGAACAGCTTTACAGTAAAACACTTCCTAAGGTGCGCAAGCTCCACCGCAGCCACTTCATTGCATGAAAAGCCCTACACACACAATCCTCAAATCAAGTGGTCGCTGTGCTGCAAATTACAATTATCTCCATCAAATTTCGGTCAGGAGCCATCTTCAGGATTGAGAAAAACGAGTGAGGTGGACCTATATCATGCAACACAAAGTGGAATGAAACTACACCACACGTGATAAAAGTGCACCATCCTTTGGGCACAGGCACCCCCCCCCCCCCACACACACACACACTCGCACCCACACTCCGGTAACTTGTTCTACACACGGCGAAAACACACACACTACAAACAACGTCGCCAGGACATACATGTACGTTTTCGTTGAATCATACGGAACTAATCACTGGATTCAAAAGACATACACCTTCAATTCATAGTACGCACCTCGTGTGTGTAGACCCGGACTGGAATACCGAACGCTCTCGCCAGGCCGAAATCAGCGAGCTTGATGACACCGTTGTTTCCTACCAACAGGTTCTGTGGCTTCAAATCGCGATGCAGCACCCGATGAGAATGGCAGTAGACGATGCCAAGGCAGATTTGATAGAGAAAACTCTAGAAAGTGAGCATAAATAGCAAAGAACATGATGTGACGTCAACAGCACATTAGGAGCAAGAGCGCACACTCTATTCACGTCAGTTAGGCCGTAATCATCGGGCACTTTCTTTCCCTTGCAAAGAAACGGTACTGTACTGTCCTAGGCAAGCTGAGCAAGTTTGGCCATGATCACTTCCATGCAAGTACAGTGGCGTTAGGTGAACTCCTACTTCACGAGCATTATAGATGGTGCAGGACACAGCCCTGCATATGTCAATGCGTGAACAACTCCATAAGCACAGGAAACACGGCGCAAAAGGCAAGCATGGGGACTAGGTTTAGAGGGTTCAAAGGTCATAGGTTCATGAGTTCACATGCGAAACATGCACCGTGCTGCTCATTAAAATCTGATCGCATGAGTCAAGTTTGCACATGGCACTGTTGCGCAGCCCAGTGTTCACAGGTCTAGGGCTGCACAGCGACCGACACATATTTGACTCACGAGATCAGATTTCATCGAGCCGCGGCACTGCTCTATTTGTCTCGACCTCTAGAGTTGAGGGTTTGTACAGGGGGTTCGACCGTGATTTATTTACCTTGATAGTAGCAGTGGGAAGAAAGCCATCATGGCGGTCCAGGTAATTCTTCAGGTCCGTGTTGAGGAATTCAAAAATAAGGTACAGTTTAGTATCCTGGTGGAGAACATCCTTTAGTCTGCAAGAAACACACACACATACATACGCAGGTACACAGACCATGAGACTGGGTATGAGGGGCTGTGGTGCACAGGTGCAGCAATGTACATAGACTGTATGTACTAAAGCAATTCAACAACAAAACTACCAAGATCTCATTTGCAGCTCGGAGTTTCATGCATTATGCAATCATCAGGCAAAATCTACAATGGAGCTACAGCACAGCATTTGGGCTTATAAGATGAAGGTGCCTCTGTGGAAGGTGTGGGTCCTAGCAGGTTCTAAATGCTACAGTGATAGACTGTATGTATGCATTGGAACACAACAACAGAAAATGGGAGTAAATGCAGCTGCCAATATCACTTTGTTCGAGTTACACACAATGTGCTCTAGACTTGGCCGACCCACACCACTTGCACACCACCGCCGTAGCGAGGACAGTTCTGTTGATATCGTGATATTGTAGCTCCTCCAAACAGCTGTTTTGCTGCCACGGAGCTCATCAGCAGAGGCTATCGATAATGATATTATAACGATGCAAGTAATCATGTAACTGCTTGGAGGATCTGCAATATCAAGATACCAACGGAATTGTCCTCACCATGGCGATACTGTGCCTATGGAACGGGCTGTCCGAGCGCACATTGTGGAGTGACTGGACGCATTGACTGAGTGTGTCGCTAGTTTCTCTTTTCTCACGTCTTCACACATGGGTGAAGTGTGCACGAACACTTCACACGTACCAAGGGCACTGAATTAATCCAGGCTTTCATAACCCACCTTCGACAACAGCAAATTCTGGCTCTAATAGTGTGATCACCCCACAGTGCAAGAAAAACAAGCATGCATCCCACAAGCAGCACATCTGATATCAATGCACCTGCTTTTTGGTAAACGACCACCGGGCACGTGTGTTCTTTTTGTTTGTTTGAAAACCCCACGGGTACGTGTTCTAGGCCGCGTCACTGGACTTGCAAACAGTGCCCCGTACGAGCATGCAAGACTGGCAAAGTGCAGGGCCCACTTGGTTTGGCTGCTGCCCGGGCATGCTATACAAAGCTAGTACAATCATGTACCCTCAAAACTGTATGGGTGACAAATGAGATGAATTTGACAGCACCCGTTCAGCGTCCTTGTGTTCATACCATACTCTCTTCCAGGTCATCCAAGTAAATGGAGGTCACAGCTACATTGTACTTTGCACTTCAGCTAGCTTTGCAAAATGATCGCCGCCAGTTTGTGTTTTGTGCAACAGCAGCAGCGCAGTGACAGAGTTTTCTCCCACACACCTCACCGTCCTGGGAAAGGAATGGTGAGCGGGAAGAATCATGCAGAGCCCCTTAGCTGTATGCAGCATATAGGCGATTCACACGGCTGGCAAATCTACGTGTACGGCAGGATCCCAATAGTGATCAGGCCCGCCGGAACGGGTCCGGTCAGGCTATCACCGGACCAACCTCATGGCCACCAACACAATCATGTTTACTGCTGTGGAGGGCATGTGTACTCCCCATTATCATACACAAACTGTATGAAACTACTGGAATAATCAAAAACTACTTCCGGCGGTCATGGTGATATACATGTAAGAGAAACAAACCTGCCCGTCATGGACAGCCTTGTTTGTGGCTGAGCTGAGAATTTGAAATGGACTGAACTGTTCACTCTTCTTTCTTTTCTTGCTCAGCTCTTGATGTTTGTGATGTTTTCAAATTGGAATGCGGAATTTCCCTCAGCCGCACCTACCGGCCGGCATGCCTGGTCCAATTGCCGATTGTGTGTCCTGCCCAGGGGGCAAGATTTCCTCTAAGTGTGAATTCAGTGGCTAAATGTACCCATGACTAGACTTTCTCATTATGTGAACTGTCATGTCTACTACAATCTACACACTACACCACTGCTGTTACCAGTCAGCCAGCACTCACTAATTGACGAAAGGGAAAAGAAAAAAAACACATTTTAGTGGCAATACAACATAACATGCCAAATGTTTGTGGGTCAAAAGCGATCCGTGAAACTTAGCCCGCGCCTCGTCGCGCTCCACAGAGCACAGGCGAACAAGCAAACAAAAATCACGAACAAAGCTTGGACGGACTGTCCTACTTACTGCACAATGTTCGGATGGTGGAGTTCCTTCAAAATAGAGATTTCTCTGATTGCAGTGCTTGGAACACCTTCATTAGCCGACGTCAATCGGATTTTCTTCATGGCCACAATCTCCCCTGTGACGGCATGCTGGGCTTTGTAGACGATACCATAAGCACCTTCTCCCAACTTGCCAATTTTGATGTAGTCATTGAGCGTGCTCCTTCCCATTGGCCCAGCCATGTTTTGCCGCACTTCCACACAAACACTGACTGAGACCGGAATGAAAGAAAACAGGATTCGAGGAAACTAAAACCGCTGACCAGACCTCATGCTTCTGAACGTCGACGAAGCAAAAAGGGTCGTGGCAAGACCTTTCGAGCTGTGGCAAAGTGGAGTTGAAAGGCCGCGTTCCTCTGCAACGTCTGGCGTCTGCCTAAACTGAAGGACTTTCACCAGACACAGATCGGCAGAGCTCAGTGATCAGGCAGTTGTCGCTGCGTGAAAACTGCGTGTGGCAACGTCGGTACACGTTGTGCATGCAACGCAAACCTTTCGACTTTTCGAAAAGACCTCCAAAATGATAATCGGCAAAATAAAAATATAAAAATAAGTGAACCACTTGCGGCTTGCGCTGGCTTGGCGCCTAGGCTAGCTACGGCCTTTTCAAGCTCTGTGGTGCAGTGATCATCCCTCACAGCGATGACCGTCCTTTGCTACGAGCTCGTACAGAGTCAGTACAGAGTCGTAGCAAGAGTCCATAACCCTGGGTTATGGACTCTTGCCTTGGTCGTGGGTGAATCATAGTTCATACATGTCACGTGCCTGTTGTCAGGTCGTTGCTAGCATTTGGCCAATCAGAGCAGCACCGTACCAGGGCATTATCAGACGATAATGCCTTTTTTTGAACTCCCATGCCCATTAGGAATGACCCCAGGCGTACTACGTACGCTGGTGCACTGCCAAATATGCACCAAGCCATGCCTTTTGGGCAGTGACCTGGTACATAATTGGCAGCACACCAGCGCACATAGAACACGTGGGACCATTCCTAAGGACACCACATGCACTCGCACACACCACACAAAACGAAACTACTTTACAATACGTGCACCGTCCAAAACAATTATATTTTACTAGCAATGTCGACATAGGAGAAGTAATTTATAACAACGTGACAATAACACACAGCATGTCATTATCATGCATTACTAAATTCAAGTCAATTGAGACGACCAAGTCGACAGGTGAACATGCATCACAAAGTTACCTATCTGGAAGAGATCAGATTGTATCTCGAACTCCTACAAAATATACAGTTACATCTACATGTACATGTACTTCAAATGTACCTAGCTACATGATTGTCCAGTGTACATAATGGACCTCAAGTAAACTGAAAGCAATGCGAACAAAATCTCAGATGTACATTTGTGTGAAAAAGTATCATTGTTCCGAATAAGAACACTTACAATGTACTCTCAAAGCTAGTCTATTTACTAATGCCACTTGGTCAAGGATGTTTGCGGCCAATGTTAACTCCAAAGCAGCAGCGAATCGGCTAACGTTCGTACCGCCCAACAGGCAACACTAACACCAAGATGCAAAGACATATTCCTGGAACTGCAAGTAAATCTGACACAAACCGTTCTATCATTCCACGGAGAAAGCTCCTTCCGATCTTGTTCGACCCTTCATACATATGACAGCTGATTGGAACCTTCCTCCTCCCTTGACCATGTTTACCTTATTTGTCTACAACTAGGTACGTGGCATGTATGAACTATAATAAACACATGGTGCGTCGTGCATTATGGCTGATTGTATGCCCTAGTGCGTAGCCCTCGGTCGTGCACCGTAGCCCGCGGGCCTGCGGCCCTTGGGCTACGGTGCACGACCTCGGGCTACGCACTACAGTAGGGCATAAATCAGCCATAATCAGTAGGGAGGTTCTGCTCTACGTTTTGGGAACGCGACGCAAAGAATCACGCGAACTTTCTTTGCGTTCCCGTAAAAAAATGCTGTTCTGCTCTACGTTCAGGGCTAGTAGGGAGGTTCTGCTCTACGTTTTGGGAACGCGACGCAAAGAATCACGCGAACTTTCTTCGCGTTCCCGTAACGTAAAGAAATGCTGTTCTGCTCTACGTTTCACCAAGAGTAGATAAACAAGAGTGTGCAACTCCGCATGGGTTGGCCCACGGCGGAATTTTTTGTTGACGTAATCTTTTCGACGACGCACGCGCTGCGAGCCTTTTGGAGAGTTTTCCCTCGTGCACTTGGCTGGGCTTTACACTGCAAGGTCGGTGCCCAGCACGTGCTCTCACACTGCTCTGCGGCAAAGCCGCGTTTCTCTGAAAAAAGGTGACGTAAACAAAAAATTCCGCCGTGGGCGCGGGGTATCTGCAGATTGTGCAGGAGAGATCCGGAGTTGCACACTCTTGTTTATCTACTCTTGGTTTCACCTAGAGAAGTCACGTGGAATGTGTACTGGGAATTTCCCCTTCCATATTTGGCAGTTTTCTGCATGCAGTTGATTGATACCCAGCAAATCCGTACGCATTTTCTCTGCGTGTGCCACAACGTAGAGAACCCCATCTCCGCGTAGAAATCTGGAGCCAAAACACGCGAAGCCGTAGACGTACACCCGTGAGACTCTAACCCAGACACCTGCTCTCTACGTGATTTCTCTACGTTTCACGTATAGCAGATTATTAGTGAGGTTCTGCCACACGGTATAACGTGCCAAAGTACGTATGGAAACTTCGCCGCGGTACGGGATTTAGTTTGATACGGATTTTTTCATACCGTTTTCCGTGTGAAGCGCGGTTCACACGGACCGGACTCCGTGTGAAAAGTGAGCGTACAGAGTACATGTGGCGGGGTGTTCGTGCATGCCTCAAGCATGCTACGTACAGCAGAACCGGTGCAACGTACGAAAAATCCGTGTCAAACTTCACTGCAGTTGACACGGAGTTTGGTACGTAGTTCCGTGTAGCAGAACCTCTCTATTATTTAGTCTGTCTGTCGTTTCACCGAGAGAAGTCACGTGGAATGTGTACTGGGAATTTCCCCTTCCATATTTGGCAGTTTTCTGCATGCAGTTGATCGATACCCAGCAAATCCGTACGCATTTTCTCTGCGTGTGCCACAACGTAGAGAACCCCATCTCCGCGTAGAAATCTGGAGCCAAAACACGCGAAGCCGTAGACTCTAACCCAGACACCTGCAGATCTACGTGATTTCTCTACGTTTCACGTATAGCAGAACCTCCCTTTGTGAGAGGACAATGTTTGATGTTCGGGTGTTCAACCCTTTTGTCCCCTCAAATCGAAACCTAACACACAGGGCCTGGTCAGACTGCGGCAAAATCGAAATAATCCTAGGATTATAATCCGAATCTCCATAGTAACTTGCCGCCAGAGCGGCAAAAGCGAGAGTTGACGCTCCAAAAAAAAAGCAAGAACGGACCACGCTTTTCCGCTCCAAACAGGATTTGACGCTGATGCGCCATTGACGCTGATAATCACTGATTTTTTCATCTCGATATCGAGGAGCTAATTGGCCACGGACAACAACAAAACTCATAAAGATGGTTGCAAGGATTGCACTGAAGGTGTTGGCGATCCCCAAGGTGAAGGAATTTGACGTCGTTCGTGGAGATTACCACTTGACGCTCGAAATGAAGTTTGAATTTTCACTCTCCCCACATGTGTAGTGTGATCGCGATTCAAATTCTGGACGCTGTTCTTTTTTCGTCAGGCAACCAAAACTTGCCGCAGTCTGACCAGGCCCTAACACTCCCGTCTGTCTACAGAAAGCATGAGCAGGAGAAGCGGAGGAAATATGAGCGGCGAGTTCTGGAGGTAGAGCACTCCTCCTTTGTGCCCATTGTCTTCTCCACCACTGGTGGACAGGGAAAGGCCTCATCTGCGCTGTTTGCCAGGATTGCCAGCAAACTGAGCGACAAGCGCAACGAGCCTTTTTCCGTCACCATGGCTTTCGTCCGGACCAAACTGTCCTTCAGCCTAGTGAGAGCCATGGTTGCTAGTCTGCGCGGCTACCGGCGCTCTTCAGTGCCACTTCCTGTTCACTCGGCTCACGGTTCTGGCGGCTGCTGAGTGTTCATTGTAAGCGTATGACACAAGTACGGTGGATGTACATGGAGTTGCTTACCTCTCTTTCTTTGTTATCTTTTCTTTTCCTTCATCTTTTTCTTTTTTCTCTTTTACGTTTACTTTATACCAGGCGTGGGCCATCGCCTGTACATAGCTAGCTATATAGGTGCCATCATTTTTCTTTGTTTCTTTTTGGTCAATTTACAAAAAAAATAATAATAATAAAGTTTGTGCGATCCCTGGTACACTGTATCAAGAGTACATAACAGCAAGCCCCCTACTCTCTAGTTGTTTTTCGTTGCGCAGTGCATCGTCACACACAAACTCCCGCACACGCTCTCAAGTTTCTAAAGCCCTTACTCTTCCCGCTGCTTTAAATCGGTATGGTCTTTTTTCTCTTAGTTTTCTAGGCTCAGATCGTTGGAACTCTCTACCTGCTGACATTCGCCTTTGCACATCTGTTTCTCGCTTCCGTTACCTTGTATTGGCACATTTAGGGTACCCTGTAAGAAGGCCTTAGGCCTGTGGGGATTGCCCTATCAAAAATTTAATAATAATAATAATAATAATAATAACCCCCCAGAGTGTGCAACTCCCACATACCCTGTTGTCCCGACAGAATTTCAAGTTGACGTCATTATTTATGACGCAATGCTCCTTGCAGCAGTGATTTACAACATGTACGGGTGTCAACGCATCACACGTTTTTCTTTGCAATAATTTGTACAGGATCTAGGATCGATCGGCTTCGGTCAACCACAGGTTCCGGATTCGTCTGATAATCCGTGTACAGTGCGCATTGCATATTGCATCATCAAAATGACGTCAACTTGAAATTCTGTCGGGACAGCACTAGGCTTTTCCGGATTATGCGTTTTTTCTTGGTCTAAAATGGAAATGGAAAGTGTTTTGAAAAACCCCTATAAATCAAATTTTTTTCTAAAGAAAATGCAAAAAATTACCCAAAAAGCACAAAAAATGCCACCGTTGCCATGGTAACAAAATGGCGACAGCTAGTCGCGTGACATTTGGCACCATGGTGATCATTCATGGTGATCATGAAGTACCTATCGCTTGCAGGGAGTCGTAAAATACCGGTATTTTACGACTCCCTGGCCCAAAGTGGGTCAAAATGGACAAAATGCATTTGGACCCTCAAAATGCAAAAATATGCAAACACATAATCCGGAAAGGCCTAGGGGCGCGTTTGGTTGGTACGAACTAGAACAGGATTCACCAGAACAGCGCGTTTGGTTGGGACTGCACCTGTTCTGGGTCGGCCAGAACATGTTCTGCTTGCTCCGGCCTCGAGGCCAGAGCAGACCGAGCAGTTTCACTTTTTCACAGTGAAACCTGGCGGGAACATCGATTTTGTTCCCAAATGATCACGTGCATACGCTTTTGGGTTGAACTCGTCGTACCGTACAAAGTGACCATGGTGACCCATACACATTTTGAAGAATGCACCAAGTTTGGCACATTTTTCCACAAAAATGTGCTCTGTTTCTGGAGTACCGTTTGGTTGGCATGAGGCTGCTCCATGTGCACCAGCTGTTCGATCCTGTTCTAGATCGTACCAACCAAACGCACCCCTAGACAGCACCCATAGTGGAGTTGCACACTCTGGGGGGTTATGTACTCTTATTATTATTATTATTATTATTTTATTTATTTTACTAGGGTGTTTCCCACAGACCTATGGTCTTCTTACGGGAGCCCCTAGAAAGGTTAAGCATGAACGAACAAATGGGCGATAATCTGTACAAGAGCGAACAGTGGAAGGCAGCATATTCCACCGATCAGAACCTATGTAGCCAAGACGAGAAAAACCAGCTTTAGTGTGGGCAGAAGGCAAGGCCAGAGAAAAAGAGATTTGGGACCTAGTGACGGAAGTAGTATGTGCACTGGAGGAGCGGGTATGGAAAATTTCTTTTAGGAGGGAGCTACATGTGCCGCTATGGACAGAGCGAAATACAAGAATAAAAAGCTTCAAATTGACTCGGACAGAAATGTGAGAGAGATTGTATAGGCTAAGAATATGAGAGGCACTGGTAAAGTTATCGAAACCAAAAACTATTCTTAGACACCTGTTAAATAGCCGGACATACTTATCGAAATAGTAAGAACTGAGGGTGTGGGCGTATGCGCTACTTGTAAAAGCTACGCCGTGCGTGGAATGGCAAGAGATGTCTTGACATGCGGTAGGCGCCGAGTTTCCTGTTGACAGACCCAATCAAACCGTCAATTTGTGGCCCAAAAGTCAGGTGCTCGTCAATGACAATGCCAAGATAGCGTGCGGACTGCGCTCGAAGAACATGGACGCCGTCAATGACGACACTGGCGGAACCAGGCACTGCTGTTGTCTTTCTGTGAAGGAGGAGGAACTTCGTCTTTGCTGGGTTCAGCGTCATGCGCTTCTCTTCCAGGTAGACAGACAGCTTGGCCAGATCTCCGTTCAAAGCTCCGATGACTTCCTCAGCAGAGTCACCAGCTGCATACATATTAACATCATCCGCAAACTGCAGAACTGTGGAACTGTTGACGCATGAGGGAAGACCACGGACATAGAGGCTGAATAGGATAGGTCCCAAAACAGACCCCTGCGGAACACCCTGCGTACATGGCACGCGTGGCAGGCCCTCTGGTGCAATGAGCTGCTGCGTTCGATCACTCAGGTAGCTTTTAAACCATGCCAGAGCCGAGTCACCAATCCCACAATCAAATAACTCATTCAACAGCAACTGGTGATTGACGCTGTCAAACGCTTTCCTGACATCAGCGAGCACTACGCCAACAACTTTCCCATTATCCAAATCTTTCATCCAGCTATCAATTGCAACAGCCAGGGCCTCCTCACACGAGTGATATCGTCTGTATGCAAATTGCTGGGGTGGAATAATGTCGGGATTCTCTCTCAGAAGAAGGCTTAATTGGTTGTACACGTGCTTCTCGAGGACTTTGCTAGCGATCGGTAAAAGTGAAACAGGTCGGTAGTTTCGCGGTTCAGAGCGGTCCCCGCCCTTGAAAAGTGCTCTCACGGATGCATGCTTGAAAAGCGCAGGAAACTTACTCTCCTCAATAGATGCCCTGAGAAGAGCACACAGGGAACCTGCCATCACTTCATGACATTTCTTGAAAAGGATCGGAGGCAACCCGTCTGCTCCGGGAGCTTTATGTGCATTGAGATTACGAAGGATCTTTACAACGTCGGTGACCGTAGGCTGCGAGATAGCCAACATAGAAGTCTGGCGATGGGGACCAGATGGGCAGTGAAGGTGTGTCCGAATGGGGTCTGAAACAGTTTGTGCAAATGTGCGGGAGATACCAATGTGATCAGTCCCTCCTAAAGTGTCCTTGGTATGTCTGCGAAGCAGGCCATTGAGTAACTGCCATTGGCCCCTGGGCTGTTTACGGACGGACATGAATTGATGTTGATAGTACTGGGAGCGGAGACGCCTGTTCATTAAAGTTCCCTCGCGCCGAACTCGACGATATTCTTCTAAAGCTGCTGGGTCACTCGCTTTCTTACATGCTCGGCGATGGAGGTACTGTCGACGTGCCAATAGAAAACGTAGCTCTGGAGTGATCCATGGCTTAGGCGATTTCTTGTGTAGCTTTATGTTCTTGACCACATATGGATCGAGGTCATCAAGGACACCTCCAATGCTACCGTGCCATTTATCCACGAGTTCATCAACGCCAGTGCTAGCAGTGACATGCCGTCCTGTCTCAGTGAGGGCCGAACCAATCCTGTCAGACAGATCATCAAAGTCCAGGGTGGAAAGCGGTTTCTTTCTAGTCCTAACTCGGAGGTGACCTGGTCTGTCAAGGTGGCATTCAAGGTCTAGACTAGCTTTCACGGCAAAGTGATCACTAATTGGATCAGGCATTACACTGACATCAACAGCTACAAGGTCGCCAGTGATACAAATAGGGTCCAAACATGAATCGGAGCGGAATCTGGTTGGCTCTGTTACAACGTTATGAACACAGTGGGTTGCACACATGTTTCGGAAGTGAGCGGGAGCTTGATCAGACAAGCAATTGACATTAAGGTCGCCGAGAATGCATAATGAGCTGTGCTTCACGCTTCGTGTTACGTTGTCTATGTAGGCGGCGAATATATCCCAGAATCCTACCCCTGATGAAGGGGGTCGGTAAACACATATCAGTGGTAAACGCCAAGTGACGTGTCCAGAGCTGCGAAATTCAAGCAGCGCACTCACTGCTTCTAGTTCACTGTCACACGGACTCAAATTGATATGCATGTACGTCATCGGTATAGTGCTACGAACATATATTAGCACACCACCTCCGCCTTTCCCTCCGCCTCTGTCTCGTCGAATGTGGTCGTAGCCTTGCAATGCAATAAACGAATCTGCAATTGAAGTGTCTAGCCAAGTTTCGGTAATGCATAGTATGTCCAATGTAAACAGTTTCCTCTGAGACAAAAATGCGATAATACTCATAAAAAGGACACACTTCAGGCTCATTACAAACATCTTGAAAGTTTTTGTCTTCACAAGTATACTTTCAAGCCTTCTCATCAGGTGAAATACAGGCAAGAGAAAAGGAACAGGAACAGTGGATTAAATACAGTAAGAAGGTGGTAAAACAGCGCAAAAAGAAAGAAAGAAAGAAAGAAGATAGCTAAAGTAAACAGCGAAAATTGCAATAATGACACAAAGGTGCAAATGCGAGAAAACTCAATAAGCGCGACATGTAGTGCGACAACAAGAGACAACCACTGGACATACATGTAACTAACGAGGTTTTGACGACCTACCTAACAGCCTAAGTGTGAATTTGATTTGTTTCTGTTTGCAAAGGTTGGGTTTCCTTGTGTGGATGTATACAGCTTCCAAAACATTCAGCAATCTAGCACTGCGTACACGTGACACAATCGAAAAACAATCATCCGAATACACAGCACGACAATCAGGATGCTCAAACAAATGACTAGCAATGGACGACTCATACTTATCAGAACTAACATCAGAACAATCAGCATGTGCGGTGGACACATCCGATTTCACATGGCTAGTCGAGTGGACCCTAGCCGTTGCCTCTGTCTGTGCTTTAGTCGCTGCCATCGCCGCCGTTGCCGATCTTGTTATTCTTCTGGTTGATGTGGTTCCTGTCACTGCCACGCACGTAGGTGTCTTGTCCGGTTGTTTTTCTGGTGGTCTAGTTAATTGTGAGGTGACGTTCCTTGGTGTTGATGCCGCTGCGTTGGACCATCTTTTGGACCATCAAGATGGTCCAACGCAGCGGCATCAACACCAAGGAACGTCACCTCACAATTAACTAGACCACCAGAAAAACAACCGGACAAGACACCTACGTGCGTGGCAGTGACAGGAACCACATCAACCAGAAGAATAACAAGATCGGCAACGGCGGCGATGGCAGCGACTAAAGCACAGACAGAGGCAACGGCTAGGGTCCACTCGACTAGCCATGTGAAATCGGATGTGTCCACCGCACATGCTGATTGTTCTGATGTTAGTTCTGATAAGTATGAGTCGTCCATTGCTAGTCATTTGTTTGAGCATCCTGATTGTCGTGCTGTGTATTCGGATGATTGTTTTTCGATTGTGTCACGTGTACGCAGTGCTAGATTGCTGAATGTTTTGGAAGCTGTATACATCCACACAAGGAAACCCAACCTTTGCAAACAGAAACAAATCAAATTCACACTTAGGCTGTTAGGTAGGTCGTCAAAACCTCGTTAGTTACATGTATGTCCAGTGGTTGTCTCTTGTTGTCGCACTACATGTCGCGCTTATTGAGTTTTCTCGCATTTGCACCTTTGTGTCATTATTGCAATTTTCGCTGTTTACTTTAGCTATCTTCTTTCTTTCTTTCTTTCTTTTTGCGCTGTTTTACCACCTTCTTACTGTATTTAATCCACTGTTCCTGTTCCTTTTCTCTTGCCTGTATTTCACCTGATGAGAAGGCTTGAAAGTATACTTGTGAAGACAAAAACTTTCAAGATGTTTGTAATGAGCCTGAAGTGTGTCCTTTTTATGAGTATTATGTCCAATGTATGAGTAATAATTAAATCCTGTATATACAATAACTTGTTCCTGATACTACATATATTATGCAGAGCTCACTGACTTGTCAGTTTGAGCACTCTGGCAAGGTACGTTCGCGCCTGATTGGAAATTTTTATTTTCATTGCTATCAGGTTCGGCCTCATTTTCTCTGTGCTGCGCTGATGAGTTCAAAAAGAACGAAACAGCATGCTGTCCGCAGATTGAGTATATTTATGTGACAAATATTTAATTTAGAATGCCAGTGCGTTGTTGGGGTATCGGATGCTGGTATCAAGAGTACATGAAAACCCCCGGTTTTCATGTACTCTTGCTGGTATCAGTCCATCCTCAACTTGGCTCAAGCGTGCAAAAAACATATCTCTGCCACTATGGGTGCGTTCTTATATTCTCTAGCTTCTAGAAGAAGAAGAAAAGAGAAGTCGAAGAAACTGGGATTACTCAAGAACGGGCCTCGAAGAATTCGGAGATATTTTGCACATGTCAAGCAAAATGAAGCGTCAAAGGGGCCGTGATCTTGAGTGATGAATGTATGTGCGTATGCGAAAAGGGAAATGCGTACACTCATGATGAACACGTGGCTTTTAGTCGTAGTTCGCATGCGCTGATCCCAAACCGCGGGAATCTCCAAGTTTCAACCACCTCTGAAGCTTGGAGAGCTTGGAGAGCTTTGGAGAGCCTCCTAAAAGTCGGAGAGGATATAAGAACAGCTCTCGAACTTTTCGGAGAGTCTCCAACTTTTCCGAGAGGATTTAAGTTTCATCGGTTCCGACCGTTGGAATGCCCTCCCCGCTGCAGTCCGCTTATGCTCTTCCCTGCATCTATTCCGTAATTCAGTACTTTCATTTCTAGGGTACCCTGTAAGAAGGCCTTAGGCCTGTGGGGATTGCCCTATCAAAAATTTGATAATAATAATAATAATAAATAATAAAGAACGCACCCTATATATGAGTCTGTGCAGCATCTTGCTGAGCTCTGTTCTTTCCCGAACTGAACTCGTGAATATCAGGAAGTATGACGTCACGTGTAAAAAAACAATTGTAAAATTTTAATGTTCAACAAACGCTCAAAATATTTTGAACCAGACCGTCAGACGACTTGCATGTTGTAGACTTGTAAGTTGTAGTCCGACTTGAAGTTGAAAGCAGTTTTTTGGCTGGTCATGAGCTGAGTATATTAGTACGAGGCAGGAGAGAAATAGAAAATTAATCAGAAATGGCATTGATGAATTGAATAGAGGTACATTCTATGATTGTAGCTGGCAAGGATGTCTCGGTTAGTTCATCGCTGCTGCATCAGTCAAGTCCGAGCGTATGCACATGCTCACCTCGCTGCCAGCAGTCACCAAGGAGTATCTGCACGCACGAAGCACTATGCCTCGATGGAAGCTTCTCCTGCGAAGCAATTCGAGGTATCACATACTAATTTAAAGTGGCTGGCAGATAGAGTACGTGGAAGTGGTAGTAGGGTTGACAGTGACGGTAAAGAAATTGCTGATGCGTTCAGGACACTTGTGGACGTACAGTCCCGATTTCGCAAAGCCCGGTCACAAGCACCAAGCTCTCCTGAGTGGGACATTGCTGTTCTACAAGACATAGTCAACAGTATGGCTACGTCTAAGCTGCTAGCTATGCATGCTCCTGCTATACACTCTGTGTTCCGCTTTGCATCACAGGAGCCCAAGTTAGACGTTTCTGGTCTGATCGAAAGCATTGATGCTGATCTATATGTGATCGGCAAGAAGGTACAAGCAAATCAGCTGTATCATTTAGTTGTAGGTTTGTCATATGTTCACTCAATGAGGTATGCACGTCTTATATTGGAAGAGATGTTCGGCTGGTTTCAGCAGCGGATGACGTCCATGTCGCCACATCATGCTGTCCTGACGATGCAGGCGTTCAGTGCCAGCAACCTGCGCATTGATGTGGGCAGTGTGGAGCGACTAGGCTTGTTCTTAAACGAGCATGGCCTGTCGAAGATCAGAGCGCAGACGCTGGCTGCGTTTGCCAAGCTGTTGCTCAAGTTGCACATGGAGAAGTCGTGCCCCATCGACTTTGCCACGGAGATAGTGGCACGGGCCGGAGACGGTGCGGAGACATTGCTCACCTTTCACGACTTCCTGCATGTTTTACTTGTGGCACGTATGTCGGACCAGCTGACGCCCGAAGTCCTGGAGGCAGTGCGTAGGTTCTTTTTGCCGAATTCCAATGTCAACCAGCACTTGCAGCTCATCCGTTTTCTGTTCTTCGCTACCAGTAATCCTCACGTGGAAGCTCTGGCTGTGGAAACTATCAAGCGCATCATACCTCACTTGGAGAAAATCACGGCATTTGAATGTTGCTCTTTGGTGCGTCAGATAAGCAAGTGGGATTACTCGGACAATGAGTCTTTGTATACTATTTTGCGTCGTGCAGCGTCCGGGTCACCAGTGACAACTGAGAGTCTAGTTGATCTGCTTTATGGCTTGAAAGTGGCTAAACTGCCCGCTGTCCGTGATGTGAAGGCTTGTCTGGTGACTCTTGTGGAGAATAATGCCATAGAAGTTGCAGACCTTAACCCGCGTCTAGCTGTCCTCTTGGCCGTCGCCTGTGCGCATTTCAACATCGGAGCGGAGCAGTGGTTGGATTCTTTGTCAGCGTATTTGGAAGCTCACCTGGCTGACATGGTAAAGTACGACCCGTCGAGTCTGGTGATAGTCCTCGATGCACTGGTTCACCTCAGCTACCCAATACCTGACAGCATATGTGGCCAGTTGCCGAACGTGGTGAGCGGCGAGCAGCTGGTGACGGACGGTGTACGCATGCTTCGGTCGATATGGCTGGGTGGCGACATGTCCATCTTCAGCCGCCTGTGTGACATCTATCGACTGAGTGAGCCAAGTCGCTTTGCCACCGTGCAACTGAAGTCAGTCTATCCCGCCGTTGACTATCAGCAGATCACGTCCGGCAACCATGCGTTTAACCAATCACTGCCAAAGCTTCCCGACGAGACTGTGCTCTCGTTGGCTTCGCGTGTGCGCGGTTCGTGCTGCAAGAAACGATGGATGAAAACGTACGTGAACGATGTGGTGCTGGCGCTCGGCATTGATTATGTTCAGACGCTGGTCGTGTCACAGTACGGCAATGTGTGCGACATCGCTCTGCTTCTGGATGAGTTTGGCGAGCTTGCACCCTGGCAGCCGGGCTACGTGTCCAAAGTTGAGGATCTGCCAGTGGTGCGCGTGCATGCTTTACCGCCAGGCACTGTCCCCGTGTCCGTGTGTATTGCACCGGCGGCGGAGCTCTGTATTGGAACGCTGGACACCACGAGGCGCAACGCCAGAACACCTAGCCGCGCCAAGGCTCTGCACATGGAAGGCTGGCGGTCGATCGTCATTGACGTATATTCGGCTCGCGCAGGTGTAGACTTCCTGTTGACATCTCTCAAAGCTGATAGCCAGTGAGTTTCACCGCACTGGAAATGAATAACCCAACTGGTCGCTGATGTGGGTGGTGTGCCACCAACGTCCAAGCCACACTAACATATCTGCTGTCTGCTGGCCAGATGGCGGACTTTAGTTTAGGATTTGTATAATGTGTGGCATGACTTTGTTCCCATTGAGCCATCTTGAAATGTCCTTTAGTCTCTGATCCAGCCGCTTTCATGTTGCATTTTTTTCTCTGACGGCTACAGGCTAGGCTGTGTGGAACGCTACGTTTAATAATACAGTTTTATGTTCAGTTTTCCCATGAGTGTTCGAGTTACGTGCTTTGTGCTTTCTCTGTACCTGCCAGTGCTTCGTGACATGGCACCATTTCCTCTGTGTACGTGAAGTACACATGGAGTGCTACAGTGTAGCCAGAGTGTATTGCTCCGCAAGAGTATGCAACTGCGTATGCCATGGGGTTTCCGACTGCGAAAACTCACACCGCGGAATTCCAAGTATGTTTTGTGCTACGCACAACGAAGACTAGCGTGGGCTCAGTCTGGAAACTATGATGTTGATACCTCGCACAAATTGAGTGTGTTTCTTTCAGGGAGTGCTTTTTTCTATTCTTCTGCTCGCTATAAGTAGGTTGGGGACATGCAATGTGAACACTACGCCACAATAATCACGATCAGAGTTTTCACTGCGGCCAGACCCCATAGGCAAGCCATGCAGAACTGCACACTCTTGCCATGCAGAACTGCACACTCTTGCCATGCAGAACTGCACACTCTTGCCATGCAGAACTGCACACTAGACTTGCCGTCTTGGACAGATGCATGTACAGTATGTATATTCTTGCCATAATTCTATGAGGGCTCGAAGCGAGTGTTGACTAAAAACCAGTTCTGCAAGCATCCTCGGCCACAGCTTAGAAGATAGTAGTACAGTGTGTTGTCCAGTGACCTGGACGTTTTCGTTCTTCACCATGTCTTGTAAAACATGTGTAATAGAATATAGATGATACACGGCACAAGTTTAGAGCACTGATAGAAAGTGTGATATAATCAGTTGCCATGGACAATAATAATAATTATTACTGTTGTAATAAAAATATATGTACACAACAGACTTGCTGAAGCCAAGCACTTTAAACATTGTAGAAATAATGTAATGGGTAATGTGTTCTTGTTGTTTCAACGGCAGACAAAATCTAACGACAAACGCAAACGTAGCAATAAAGTACCAAGTTACTGGCATAGTTTGAAATCAGGATATCGATATTGGCTTCAGTGCATCAACTTTCCTGGGCGGATGGGGTCGCGCCATAAAGATAATGAAAAACTTCTTGAAATAGGCAGATTTAAGGATGTTGTCGTTCTTGGTTTGGCTTCACTTATCTTTGCAATTCCACACACACACACACGCACGCTAAACTGGCAACGAAAGTTTCACTCTGGGTTTACCTAGCTTGATTCAATTCTGTGATTGTTTTAGCGTCTATTTGTAGCATGGTGACGAAGTAACGATAATGATTGTCTTCACAGCTGGGTAATGCTCACACCATGGATATTATCAGTGCGATAGGTTTGCAGGATTTCTTTGGGTACATATCCAATTGCGCCAGTCTGCGGATTGCGTACATATCGCCAGCCCTTGGCGTATCCGCACCACACGTCGTTGTCGTCTCTTATCTCTGACGAGCAGCGTTGCAGCACATCGCCAGTGTGGGCGTTGAGCAAGGGTTTCTGCGTCGCCGGGAAGTCAAACAGCGCGATGTACAGTGGCTGCAAAACAGCTGGTACTGAAGAGGACCGGGCGACAAGACTGTGTCCATTCTTCCTGTTGATCCCAAGTGTGTTGGGCCGTGTCGTAGCTGCTGCTGCTGCCGCCGCCGCTGCTGTGGGAGCATGGCTTGTGGGCCTGTAGTCTAGCTGGTTGCTGAAGCTGCGCTGTGCAAACTCTCGGTTGGGTGCGTCGGACATGACACGGCCCACCCGTCTCTTCCCCGCCTGGTGATGTCGCACGACTGCGCTGTCGGGCTGCTGGTACACGTGACTGTCACATGGCTGCTGAAATGTGCTCATGCTTGAAGCTAGCGGGTCGCTGCCGTCCGCTTGGCGGTAGTCCAATGAGCCCACGATAGGCCTGGGCCGGGTCCGCTGTCGTTCAGTTACACCAGGCCGTCTCCGGCAGAAGTCCGGTGAGGTGGCCCTGGTCGTGGGTGCACTGTGGTGAAGGTATGCAGGTAGGCGAGGTTTCGGGGCTGTCGGTCTGCACAGCTCCTCTGCATCGCGCACTGTGCCCATTGTATTGGCCTCATCCTCTTTGTCCTGCATGAAGGGCTTGACAGGCGCTAGTCTAGCCTCAAAAACACCCTCTTCTGCTTCTTCCTGGTCATTCTCAGTCAATCCGTCTCTTCCTTGCAAGCCATCATGTTCACAGTCGGGCTCATTGACTCCTGGTCGCGATAGGTTTTCGTACCTTGGGCCAGCGTCGCTAGTTTCGCCAGGAATGTTCTCATACTCGTGTGCATCTGTGGATGTGCAGACACTTTCGGAGAATGTCACGCTGTACCCTCGTCGTCTGCCTTTCTCCGCGGCGGCTCTGAGAGATGACAGGCGTCGGAAAGTGCTGACGCTTCTAGGAGCTGGGGCCGGGCAGGGCTGCTGCACGGGTTCATCTGGCGAACTAGCTGCCGCTTGTATCTTCTGGTTGGCATGCTCTTGTACGGATGGCATGCCCAAGCGGCCAACAATCGGAGATCGTGCTTCCAGTTTCGGAGCATGCTGCTGCTGGCCAGCTTCAGTCTTGTTCTGGTTCTGACTGCTAGTCTGAGTGCCCTCGCCAGTTGAGTATACGTGTGAAGTCTTACTGGTGTTTGCTCGGCGTGCAACCTTCATCGCCTTATTGGTGGCTCTGCGATACGTCTCCCTCAATGTGGAGAATGGCGCTCTGTTCTGCTTGCGCAGGAGCTGTTTTAGCGGACCGCACGCGCTGTTGTCTTTGATCTGCTGCTGCAGCTGACGATGGTCCGTTCCACCGGGCCTGGTTTGCTCCTGAGCGCCATTGATCTGGCAGTCTGTGCCGGTAGGTCGAATATACAAGTTCTCTATCTGATGATTGAGGGAGGCTCTCAGCGATAGCTTGCTGCAAAGAGATGGTTTCTGGATGGCACCACGTAGTCGCTCGGCCTCCGCTTTCTGAAAGGCAACGATGGCATCGGCATTGAAATCTCCCGTCCACTGCAGAACACTGTCGCTCGTCTCTATCCGACAGCACGCTGCTGGTACGTAGCCAGCTCGACCATGGACATCGGCCGCCAGCACCCATGTGCCTTTCTGCTCTAGGTACCTGAGAACCTGGCCTTTACTAACGGGAAGCGCATCCTCGTCACGTGCGTGAAAGTCCTCTCCGATCGTGATGAACAGATCAATTTTCCCGACAGGACTAGCGCTGTGTAACTCCACATCCGATGTCTGTTCTTCCGCGAGTCCTGGCATGGTGGTTTCGATTGCTGCTTCTCAAATGTTTTAGTTCTTTGCAGCAAGCGGACGGCGGACGACTGACCTTCCCTCCGTGGACAGATCTTCCATTTACGCTTCCGACTGGGAGTTGCGCGCGTTTTATCCCACGAAGCTCCATGCTTGTGTTTATCGTGTCCATGTTGGAAGGCTTCAATCGAAACCGAGACCGTGCCTCTTCAAAAGACGTCAGAACTAGTCAGAACTAGTCAGAACTAGTCAGGATGGGCTTTCTGCCTCGTCATTTCGCAAGCAGCTGATGTTGCTACTCGACGTCCACTCCTGTAACACAAGTCACACTCGTTGCTGCCGCCACTCCGCTCCACTTGGCGCCGCATTAGCGCACAGCCGACAACAAGAGAGAAGTTTGTGTTGCCTCACTCGCGTTCCTAGTGTCAGTGCGCGCGCTTCTACTAGTTCTAGTGACCGCTCGACTGCCGACAAGTGGTTGGCCGGTTCGAAATTTCACCGAGCGGAAACGGTCGACGACGGCTGGATCGAGCCGTCTAAACGCTCGCGCACCAACACAAATGAGCAATGACTGGTTATGTGACGGACGGCGTAGGTTTACTTGTGCATGTTAGACTGAAGGTCATCGGCCGTGTCTCGACGACTTCATTCGACTTGGAGAAAACTAGGTGGTTGGTCCGAGGAGAAGAGGCTGCATCCTAGCTATATCCTCTACATCTACAGCTAGTAATAGTAGTCGTGGTAGTTGTGAGCGGATATGATACGTTTTGATTTGTAACACGTTTGCGACGTAAATCTTGCGTACCACAATCGATAAATCGTGTCTCGTGTTGAGTTGTCGATGCATGTTTGTGTGAAACTACAAATACGGGCAAAGCACCAGCTGTGTATTTCAACCCTTGCTAGTAGTAGATCTACTAGTAGTATTAGTATTGGTCTACCAAGTAGATCTACCATGCCAAGCCATCCACGGCGTAGATCTACTTCTAGTAGATCTACTAGCGTGAGATTTGGCAGTACAATGACTGTACAGCACAGGTCGGTGCTAGCAAGTAGCAGCCACCACACTGAGTTTGTCCAGTTTTGTATCGACCGGTGTCGACCATCTCCACCATCAACACTCACAGATGTCTGGCCTGGGAGACTTGGAAATCGACCATAGTACGTATACATTTTGAGACGATTCGTCGATTTCAAGGATCCTTGAGACGTTACCGCTGCCCCAATTGCCAAGCTCAAGTCATGGCAACAGTTACGTATGTGCATGATCATGATGATGCCATTGATGGTGTGGCTGTGGTGGTGGTGGGGATGGTGATGCCTGATGGTGATGGTAGTGTGTGAGGTGACCTGTGTCAACCTGGTAATGCCACTAATGCCTAATAATAATTATGGGTTGTGCTGCTGTGACTATGCTGGTCTATCGCCTTGTCAGGATACAGGGTGACATTATTATCTCCTTTGCTATCCTCTTCTGAAACCACCCTTACCTGTCCTTGCCATGCACCAAGATTCGATGACTATGGTCTGGACTCGTGTTGGCCCGTCGCATACACGTACTGACTACTGGTGCCGAGCCTGCTAATACGATGGTGTTCTGTATCGAAGTGGCAGCAGGCAATACTCGACCGTAGACGCACATAAACTCGGTAGTCGTGTAGATCTACAGTTCTACATTCTTGTAGTTTCGCAGATCAGCTGCATGTCTGCAAGTGGTCAGTCCAACCTAACTTACTTACTTCTAGTTGAGTTCTAGGTTTCTTAGTCTTTACTGGGAGACTCGTAGATCTACACCCTCTAGCGGATGCAATCAGTCACGAATAGAACTGCTGAGCTGTTGAAGGTAGCACTACAAGGAGCAGCATGGTGTGACCCATGATCATGATGATGATGCTGACTCCGTGAGACCTCCTTCCCTTGACTGGACGTGTTTGCATTAGGAATTTAGGTAGAACTACTGCATAACCATGATCATGATAACAGACAGAAGTACATGCCTGTGCACTACTTGCTGTACTTGCTATGTTGAGATGTGTGATAGGAGGAAAGACAGCCATCCATGCCATGCACGACCGCAACAAGTCAGGAAACGCCTCGTAAAGATACACAGTTTGCATGAGCAAAATTTGGTTTGATTTGACGCTCAAGCCTTTGTCAGTAGGTTGGATGGCTGACCTCCTGGCTCCAACATCTCCGGGCTGCCACTCGGAGCCTCCACTCAATAATTGG
The DNA here is from genome assembly GCF_964019385.1 of Sycon ciliatum. NCBI lineage: Eukaryota > Metazoa > Porifera > Calcarea > Leucosolenida > Sycettidae > Sycon > Sycon ciliatum. The sequence continues at coordinate 1,439,351 of NC_088646.1, forward strand.
CATGTCTAAATCGGACTTGATCAGGCTCAACGCTATCATGACCAATGAAGACTGCCCAGGTGCTGATTGGATCGTTACCGACCAGTCACTCGTTAGACATGTATCACAGACCAGCGCCTGTGTCACAGTGTGTGGACCTGGTAGTGACATACCAGTACAGTATGATAGTATGCATTGTAGAGTCTACACGTATCTGAGTGAAACACATGCCATGTGTATGCGACAGATTGGACCGTACACGTTTCCTAAGAAGGGAATGCCCGCAAGGATACTGTCCCAACGTGCAAGTAGATTAAAGTGAACCATCATGATGCATGTACCTCCGGCCTACAGACTCTCTCTCCCTCCCTCCCTCCCTCTCTCTCTCTCTCTCTCTCTCTCTCTCTCTCTCTCTCTCTCTCTCTCTCTCTCTCTCTCTCTCTCTCTCTCTCTCTCTCTCTCTCTCTCTCTCTCTCTCTCTCTCTCTCTCTCACACACACACACACACACACACTCCCTCCCTCTCTCCCTTCCTTCCAAAGTCGGGCGATGGTGGCTGTTGCTTTCTTCCGGCATGATAATGCAGATGAATGTCTTTATCAAGGAAGTGAAGAAGAAGCGTAACAAAGCTGGAGAATACGACATTCTTGCTAAGATCTGACATGGATCATTCGATATTGCAGTCAACCATACTGCCAAGCAGGGAGTCGTAAAATACTAGTAGGTATTTTACGACTCCCTGCTGCCAAGTCTACCAGGATGATCAGTGGCAGTGGCCCAGCAGTACCGAAGTAACCAGTGTTAACCGGCCCCACGGGGGTTAGGTACTCTTGAGCTTACTAATACTAGTAATACCATGATACGGCACTACTGCAACTTCCCCAGGCCCAGGGAGACTCGAGTCATACCAAGGCTGTTTCGGCATGGCTCCCTACATGGCTACAGAGTACAGTAGCTGCCAAACACATCATCATTGTATGGCAGTGACACACCACGTAGTTATTGAAATCGCATAAATCGGACGGTTCGGCACCACTGTACATGACTGTATAATTAAAATTTATGACTGATTTTCACTATGACTCTGAGGTTGGCATTAGTCTGTGGAAGCTGCTCAAAGGGAATCACCACGTACACACAGAGTACCGCATGCTGCAATGTAGGAGTACCCCCCCCCCCCCTCCATCAAGTTACCCCTGCTCAACAAGTTACTTCAGATAATATGAGCCAAACGTAACCCAAAACTTACGGAAGTTGGAGCTTGGAAAAACATGGTACAAGTACACTAGTACAAGTAGTAGTCACACGAGTCTATCCACGGTTCCATAGCTATAGCCTAGGTGCCATGGATACATATTACACACCAATCACCGGCCAAACGCCATAATTATAAATTTATAATGAATAGTCAGCGGTCTTTGCGCACTGAACGGGATAGTAAAAAGAGACCTCAGGTCGGCCGAGTGCACTAGCCTAGGTCTCACCACCCTTTCACTCCTCAATTCTAACCACCGAGATTGGAGTCCATGGGCACTTGCAAAAAACGTGACCAGGAGCATCTACCGTACTCCGAATGTTGACAATCAAATTTCACACACAGTAATTGCTTCTCTGCACATACACACAAACACATACTTCAGTACATGCACACACAGAGCACAGTTGCTGTCATCCTGTTGTTGATTAGTTTTAGAAACAAAAACTTGAAAGAGATAGTGCCACAAAAATGTTCTGTATAATTATCTGTAGGCAATCTTCAATAATTATGTGATAAAAAGGATAGCTCCTGAAGCAACGGGCATTTGATAAGCTGAGAAACACAACACAACACTTTTCTGTATTTCTGTGGAAGCGCTAAGCTCTGGCACGCAACACTTTTAAGAAGTATAAATAAAAAACAAAAGCACAACAAAATCAATGTGCTATACAAGTACAATACAATCCGCCCATAGACATGTGAATACCAACACGGAGGTAGACATTGCGAAGAAGAGTGTGAAGCGTGAAGCGCTATCTGTTATCACACCAAATTGTGGGCACGTTGTGAGTGGGTGGATAAACCAGAGATCACGGCTAGTATTAGGTGGTATCCGTTGGCTGGCTGCCTAGAGTAGGTCCATGACCTGGGAAGTGTACAGTGTGGATTCTGAACGGCTGTGGGTTAGAACTGAGCTGATGGTGTGTGGGGTGATGGATTCTAAGTAGTAGTACTGACTGGGCCATGGTGACTATGGTGTTGCACCAAGGCTAGTAGGGGTGGGTGAACACTGCGTGATTGCAGGTGACAAGGCCGCATGCATTAATATAATATAGCAAAGAAAAGCAACTCAACACGGCACCCAACATCAACGATGAAAATAAAAAAGAGATCACAAACTCACCGCGTATGGTCACGCGCTGTGCTACATGATATCACATCACACACGCGTGCCTGCACACACGCACACACACATACACACATTTCAAATACTTTTGCACCGATATTGACACGGCTGTCGACAACTTGAAGCACTAAAAGGATGCCGGGCTGGCAGAGAGAGAAAGGAAGCAGGTTGCTGTCACATAGTATATCATCAGCTGGATAGAACACTTTTTTTGTTGCTATAATCACACCAGGAATTTTCAAACTTCTTACTGGGCTGTCCGGAGCAGGAGAGCACAGCGGTGCTGGTAAAACTTGACAGCAGCTGTGTGATCACCGTGCAAAGCGTCTTGTCCAGTCCTTGGCCATACGGTCATGCTCGCTGCGATCTTGCAGATACTGGCGCGCAATGCCAGCGACTAAAGGGTCATCTTCGGGATTGAAAACGAACAGCAGCAGCACACACAAATGGAGAATCCACATTAGGGATTTTCCACATCAAGAGTAAAATACCCCCCCCCAAAAAAAAAAAGAGTGCAATTGATTGCACAATCTCTATCCAGCGCTGCGACTGCGGAGTTTCACAGCACACGGCATGGTTTAATAGGTTACGCTGGACAACAGGGCAAAAGGACCCACCCCAGCCGGGAGTTGTACCCAAACCGTAGCCGCAGAGGTTATCTACAACAACCCAGTGACTAGAATGCACAGGATGCAAACAGCGTGTTTGTCACGTGATGTGAAGTTCTGCCGTCGCAGATCCCTATACTGTAATTGCACGCTCTTGGCAATTGTGTGCTCTTGATAGTATACCGCACTAGGGCTTGAAACTCAATGCCGATATCGATTATAATAATTCCACCGAACATAGCACATTGCCAAATATGGAATATATAAGAAATGTGCATGAGTACACTGGGATCAGGAATGTACTTCACAACAGCCTACACTAGTAGTAGTCAGCACCATTCCCAGGTGGCTGTGAAGGAAACTACATGTACCTTCATTGTGCCATGGGTTCTACACAGCATGTGATGTAGATTCACTTGGATTGCACATGATCAAAGTTGGACAGAGGTCAAAGTTCATCATGAAAGGTCAAAGTTCACGACCTACCATTTCTTGTGGGAAGCTTCCGTGTACCAATACACACACATCAGTATTCTATGTTTGTGATTCCCCGCTGATGAAGTGTGCGAACGGACTGGTGCATTGCACCAAGGCTCTTGATGGCACATATACATGTCCAGGCGCGCGCCCCGTATGGGTTCCTGGGTGCCCGGAACCCCCCTTTTTTTTCTCGCTAAAAATGCAGGATTTTGCTTCATTTTTTGAAAAATTTCCCGGGGACGCCCCCCTTGAAGGGCACCGGCGCACGCGCCCGTGTCAACATCTTACTTTATCAATAGACAATGCAGTGGTGGACGACTCTTGTTCACTGTACATGTAGACTGTACATGTAGTAAACTAGCAAAGCATGCAGTAAAATCGAGTTGATTCCAGTATGGTCTACTTCGAATATTCGCTTTTTTCAAATTTAGTATTCGAAGTTCCGTTCTGGATGTAAGGGTTTGAAATAATTTCACTTGCGATCGTGGTGGTACACCTTTTTCCAATCACCCTGGCACAGTCTCCACTACATTCTAGCAATGACTCAGAAGGCTTAGGCCAAACATCTGCCACCCCATAATTAAATACATCAGCACTATGCGAGGATGGAGGTTACGCGAAGGACATCGTGTCATGTACTAGTATACTGTATGGTGTAAAGCATCTCAAATGATGATGCAATCGCATAACCTCTATGATGTACTGAATACCAGTGTAGAGTGGGTGCGATGTAGGTAGGTAGGTAGGTAGGTAGGTTTCTAACTGTTCACCTGGATTGCAGTCAGTGAGAAGAGAGCAGACGGAGAGAAGAACTGTGCGGATTGTCATGGCAGGACTCCACGTGTCCTTCAGCACGTCAAGGCAGATCTCACCCTGTAACAGCAGAAGCAGTTAAAGACATGTACAAGCTCTGATCAAGCTAATCACATAGGTGCAGCCAGAACACCAAAGTGGTGATTTGTAGATGCTAAGCAATGCAGTGCATGGGCTAACTATTACCCCCCCCCCCCCTTCCCAGTGACCCACGGCAAACAGGAAATTGTTTTGAGGACGTGTTTATTCAAAAAATTGCCAAAAAAGACTCAAAGTCCTTCTTGTGGATGCACAAGTGACAAAACGCGGGAATCTTCCACCTCAAGAGCTGGAAGAGGCAGCAGAGCTTGGCAGAGGATAAGTGAATGCTCTTCCAAATTTTGGAGATTTGGCAGAGGATAAAAGAACGCACCCTCAGCAGCATGTCAGTGAGTCGAGAGACCGGGAGGTGCACCTCCAACGACGCATAGATGAGCTCTCTGCACAAATCGTGGAGTTCAAGGAGGACGTTTGTGTGTCCCTTGGAAGGAAGTCCGCTATTACGGCCAATGATTTCTCCTCGGAGCTGCCCGGCAGTACTCTCAACAGCCAGTGTACACGCCGTACTCATAACAAGGGCAACCGTGCAAGCAAGAGGCAGGAAACAACTGGAGCGCACGTGGAGGCCGTATCCCGTAGCGTCACTTTCAAAACGAACGAGGACAGTGGGCCCTCAGGCGCGGAGCACTCGGATGCAGACGACTTTCAGCCCGTTGGAAGACGTCGATCCAGACACATGCCAGCCAAGCCTGTGCCCAACGCAACCCCTACATTGGAGGCCATCCAGGACGATTCTTGGCAGTTGGTCGCTCAAGAGCCTCACCGCAAGAAACGTGCAGTTGTATTTGTTGGCAATCTCAGTGCCAGGTGCAATGACCAACAGCTAAGCGAATTCATTACAACATGCTCCAACGCAGTGCACCATTCAGCTGTTGTTCATGACTGCAGTGTCCGTGCGAGCAAGAATGGAATGATCACAGGAAGACGAACTGCTGATGCTGATGCCTTCCCCACAGTCACCTCCATAAAATGTACAAAATGACGATCCTCTGGGAAGAGATAGTGCACTATGTGCATGGTGCAATAGTTCAACAGCAGCTGATGAACTCAATTTATCGAAGAATGCAGCTGCTTCTCGCTGATTTGTGGAGAAGAAATGATCACCCCATGGAAGAAACAGGGCTATGTATAGTGCAATACTTCAGAACAGCATAGTCATTCTAGTCAAATCTGTTTTTGTTTTTTTGAGTGCTTCATCATCATGCTTTACGTTGTCCAAGTCACCCCTGTGGGCAATAGCAAACTGGTGTCCAGGCTATCGAGAACAAGTGATGATGCACGTAGACGAATTCTCGAGCGTGCCGAACAAATTAGAACGGCACGATTGCTGAGTGCGAATGAGGCGGAGGAGATCAATGATCATCTTGGCGGAATGTAACATACCGGGCTATCACCAGCCAATCCATCTCCGGTGACCGTACAGCCCACAGCCACGGCGGCGGAGTGGCAGTGTGGGTAAGAGAGACCTTAGCATAGGAGCAGACAAGCCAAACTGCCAGCAGCAAGAGATTGTCTGGCTCAGCATCCAGCTTCAACCAGCCAAGAAACTGGCCATTGCTGCAGTATACCGTCCTGGCTCCTGCCCAGGAAATGCCATGGTATCTCTCTACTGGAGTACTTTGATGCAAACTTAGATGTCACAAGATGCCTGGGCTCACATGTACTCCTTGCTGGCGACTTCAATGTCCTGAACACGGCATGACTAGGTAGTACAACGACGACAGTAGCTGGCAAGTACGCTGGGGAGCTCTGTGCTGCACATGGACTTGAGCAGCATGTGTCCAGACACTAGAGTAACATGCGGGGAGAAAAACCTCGATCTGGTACTAAAGGAACTTGCATGGCCAGGTGCCTGTAGACATCCTCAACCCGATTGGCAACTCGGATCATGCCACAGTCTTAGCAAAGATAGACATCCCATGAAGTCGTGAAGCACCCACATCCCGGAAGGTTTGGAGGTACTACCAGGCTGACTAAGGGACATCTGGACAGGTTTATGTAGATGAAGACTGATATCTGTCCATGACCGGCTTTTTGGTCTCCTATTCGTCACTCTTCCACTCCCTCACTCCGATTTAGAACACTGCTAGCAACCTGATGATCAACTGAACTTGTTCCCTCCATTCCCTCTCTGGCTATACTACTGGCCCTTCTCCCTTACTCCCATTACCAATCCTGTCATTTGCTCACTATTATCTCAACTACTGTGCACATGTGCCAGGGGCGTAGCAGCCGGTCCGGCCAAAGCCGGACCACTTTTCACCCGACCACGTTTTGCACCCTAATTCCGAAATTCCGTGCTATGTGCCTGTGTGCGAGTGTGTATATCTCTACGGGCCTTAAAATACTACAGTGAAACCTTGTTAAGAAGAACGCTGATAACTTCCGCTTTAGAAGAACTAGTATCCGTAACTCTATTGGATAAATCACAGTGTATTCACTGGGTATATTATATGGATAAGAAGTACTCCTGTTATTGTGAACACATACCAGCGGTCCCTTGGTGTTCGTCCTAAAAAGGTTTGACTTTAGTTCTCTTCTATTTTCTTCCCTTCACTTGGTGCACAGTCTCGTGCTACTGGTTCTTGTCTCTTTTCTCTTCACTTGGTGCACTGGGCGTACATTACGGTCGAGACCTCAGATCGACTAAGTGCTCAGCCCCAACACCATGGCACTCCTCTATTCATCATAATTATCTCAAGGTGTTTGGAGTATGGAGGTTCAGTAAAAACGAAGAAGAACACAGAACAAGGCATGCGGGGCTGTGATAACTGTCATCGGAGTGGGTACAGATCGAGACACAGGACATGATGACCACATACCTGACTGTTGATGTTGCAGTGATAGATTCTGGTCTTGAACACAACCTGCCCACGCACCACAGCCCACGTACAACAACATCAGCAGCAGCAACCGCATCAGCATCAGCAACAACCCAAACAAACATTTATGTACTATATCGATACCAGGTAGACAGAGGTAGATCTTAGACTAACTTACTCTCAAGCCTTCGCTAGATCTGAATGATGGAAACAGCTGCATGGAGGAATCGATGACGGTGAATAGAAAGTACTTCAACTTAAGGTTGTACTGCTGGTGCGGTGACCGAGGGTGGCAGGGGCCGGGGAGAGCATGTGCTTGGGAGTGGGTACTAAATCCGTAATACAGAGTCGTCAATATAAACCTTAGACTCGATTTTTGGACTGATAGTAAGGCGGATTGGAAGACATAGCCGCTATTGCAGAGATGACACGGACAAGCAAAATAACGACCGTGCTTGATTTTGATAGCGTACCTTTGGTGGTTCAAACGGGTAGTTTGTCGGGAAGTGTATCTTCAGGAAAAACACGCCGCTATCGTAGACAGAGTCTGAAGGTCCCATGATCGTTGCTATCCAGTCTGTCAGTTTGTCACCAACTAGCGATGCACTGCGAACCGAAGCAGCAAGTACATACACACATGCACGCCCGTGTACACACACATATGCAGAAGAATGCACCACAGTTGTGTGTCAGTTATCCGGCACACTCGGGACCAGACGCTGTCTTTTGATGCTCTTTTACTAGTATTATCCAGAGAAAGTCGCCATGCTCATCGAGAGACTGACTTATACGTGACTTTGCACAAATGCAATGTTCATGGTGCTCACTATCCATATCTACTTGAGTAGGACTAATTTAGTGTAAACATACCGTGTATGAACTGACAGTGCGCTGCTGGATAACCGACGTGCCGGATAGGCAACATTCAACTTAACTCTACTACATAATTACACTGCAATGTGATCCACTTAGCAGACCATAAGACCGTCAATACAGTGGTTTCACAACTTTGTCACATGACTACATTTGTGTAGAACGTGATCATGTGATGTGGACAGTGGAACCAACATGGCCGACATCATGTGACCCATAGATACAGGGGTTGAGTGGAGTTGTAATCAACATGGCTGCCCTGTATGGTCATGAGATAGATATGAAACAGCTCTATAGATAGATCGGTAGTGAGCCATGCTGACACATAGCAATAAACCGGCGTACCGGTAATCAAGGTCATAACCCACAACTCAGTCTTAGGCAATAGAGTGTGCAACTCCAGTCTGTGGCCATGGGGAGAGGGAGTCTGCAACGGCAGAACTTCACATCATGTGGTAAACCCGTACACATTATTTGCACCCTGTGCACGATAGATACATTATAGTACCGGTACAGGGTTGTGTGCAACCCTTATTTGGGGTCAAGTCTCTGGTGATCACTTAGTTCTGTTTGCTTGTTACAGTGTAACCTACTGACTATATCACGCTATGTGAAGCTCTGCGGATGCAGCAATGGATAGAGGTTGTACAGGCAGTTGCACACTCTTCAGGGCTATTAAACACTCGGGTGTAATTGCACTGCTACCCCAGTAGGCATAGATAGTGAGCGGTGCGACGGCCATTTACCTGCAGTTCGGTGGCGGGTCGGACAGGATTTCGGCGAGCTCCTTCTGCAACCTGTGTGTGTATAAGTCCGCAGGCAATGCCAGGCACCATGCATGCATGTACACCCATATACATAGACACACGCACACACACATACACACCGCTATAAAAGTATGCCATAAAAAGCAGCTGCATACCTAACTAAAATCACCACCATGCCATACATCATGCGATCACACTGCTCTGCATGCAGCACAACCAACATGCCATACATCATGCAATCACACTGCTCTGCAGTAGTAGTGCAATCACCATGCCATGCAATGAGTGATGCCGGCAAGGCAATGTGGTTGTGCTGAGTACTGACCTGCGCTGTAGAGTGCTGTTGACCGGCGAGGGGCGAGACGATCGGCCAGTGCTAGCTGAACCGCCAGAGCTGCTCCGCGCGGTGGCTGCCGTGGCGGCGGCACTGGAACCAGAGCTAGAAGCAACACCGCCGCTGGCACTCATCTTGGAATCGGCTGGCTGTGAACTTCAACACTGTATGATACTGGTTAGTCTGCACGGCAGCTACTATGCAGAATACAAACTAGTGCTGTTGCTGTAATGCAGCTGAAATGTTGCCGGTATATCGTTGGGTCTACTGGTGATTGGAGAGTACTGGGCACTGCAGTGGATGAACCTGTAACCTGTAACCTGCACAGTTTGAATGGAAACAACATATACATGCAGAAAGCCGATGAGCTGACAGAGAGGACATATCCGCGTGATGGTGTCAGTAGTCAAAGTATTCACTAGCAGCCGTTTGGTCCTAGTGCTGCCACCACAGCTATCACCCGATACTGGCATCATACACGGCATCACTGATAGCACGACCGGCATAGGAAATAGACCTTGCAGTTACCATGGTTACGGTCCAGAGCCAAGGCGCAGCACTGAATACAAGCGTCCGACTAGTAGCTGAGTGATTTTTGAAGCAGGCATATGATATAGCCAGCGAGGAGGCAAGGAATTCCTTCATACTCTCGGCTTTACACTTCTACGATCAATCATCGGGCAACCCTGTGGCTTGTATGCGCGCCATGTAAACACTGAGAAATACATGTATTTCCCTATCCGTGATTGCAGGGAAGGTCTGTGGACTCGGGGATTTCCCTTTCCGTGATTGCAGGGAAGGTCTGTGGACTCGGCTGCGCAGTAGAAAGATGATGCAATGCGGCTGGGCACCACTGAGTCGGTGTTGGGCATTCAGGACGCTCGGTACAACAATGACCCAGCCAATTCCAGTAGAGTACGAGCAAAACTGCCCCCCCCCCCCCCGCAACATATACAATACAGGAACAGACAGACAGACACATGCACACACACACACATACACACACACACACATACACACCATTTGACGCCCATCGCCGGAGGCGATGATAGCGATGCTACAGCAGAAACCATAGCAACTTGTGCTGGGATTGCACCATTCAACAGCTTGCAAGGCTGAAGAATTGACCGCCACTATTCAGCCTGGTCTACACCACACAGCCATGAAGTGGCTTTTTCTGGCCAGTGAATCCCTACTTTTTGGTCTTTTTTAATTGTTTTCCTGCACACACATCACACCACATACTCCGGTATGCACTGGCTGTTGGTAACCACCCAGGAGAATGAAAGAAAAGTTAGGAAGAGTCTGAGAAAGAGAAGGAAGACGTGTGTGACCATAATCGTCGGGAATCGAATCCGCAACCTCTCGATCGGAAATCGCTGCACATACCACTGCACCATATGGGCACACACACACACACATACACACACACACACACACACACACACACACACACACACTGAGACTCAGGATCTCATCGACAGCCATGGTGAAGCGGTCTGGGAGCACGCGGGCAAAGAGCTTCCCAACAACGGTCCAGATCTGGCAGTGCATGAACATGTACATGACTTGTACAAGTATCCCAGCCCATACACGGTGTACATTACCAGCAGATTGCCATCAGCATAAGTACAGTACTGCACTGACCCTGCAGTATTCACGGTGGCAGTTCTACACCCTCCCCTGTGACTCTCAAGTTGCCTGGCACACCCCCCCCCCCCCCACACCCACACCCACCCACACACACTGCTCCAGCCAGCAGGCAGTTCATGACTCTACCAGTGTACTGGACCAACCTCTCCAGTTTCCTGTTCAGCATGCTGCATGATCCGCTCTGGCCCCAACCCGTACTCTGCCATACCAGAAACATTAATCCGGACAAGGCTACCAAGGAGACCAGCTACGCGACGCTGCCCATAACGGAAATGCCTTAGCAAACGGTGCCTTTCTGCTGTGATTGCCTCTGCATGTTGCCACCGGCACGAGTGCGCAATGCAGGGACCAAGTCTCTGAGGTCGCGTGCCCGTACCATATGAGGCAGCAAGACTCAGCGGCCCCGCACTTAAAGACCTTCCAGATACTTCCCGCTGCACACAGCATTCTCCGCGCCCGGCCTAACTGCCAAGCACATTCGCACAGTGGCGTGATGGTGATATCGTGCGATGAGTTTGTGGGCATGCGCGGCCACTGAGCACTGCGGCTCCAAATCGGCCGATTTGATGCCAAGTAACCATGTGCGTGTACGCAACTTGACCCCCGCACGCCGCCTCAGCGAACCACCACCACTGCGGAATCTAAATCAAGGTTTAATTATCTTGCTTAGCCGCGTGGGCCACGGTGCGGGAAGGGAATAATCATGACTGAAGTAACATTTGTCGTTGAGCTGCCTGGGAGTCAAGTTTCACAAACAGGCAAGAAAAGTATTGTGTTGACACCTGGTTCATTACTCATGTCAAATAGTGGCTGTCAATTTTCCAGTCATCCACCCAAGGCTGTTCAGTCATATCCAGCGTGTCTACCTCACACAAATACGCACCCACACATACGCACCTCTGCAAGAAATGCAGTGAAACGCAATCCGCACGCCACTCCCAGCCGTGACTCCAGCACAGTCCAGACCTGGGGACTCAAGTCGTGGACGTAATGTGATGTCAACTGGATGCCGCACGCACCGTGTCCGTACCGGCTTCCGCAAAACCTTTCCACGGACAATTCCTGCGATTTACCGTGACTGCATACGGCCAAGTCACACTGCCACACAAATCCTCTTTCACACAGCGTGGAGAGCCTGAACGTGAAATTGTCCAGATCGATCAGCGCTCAGTTACAACAATGGAATTAAAAGCACGGCGGCTGTTTGGAATAATGTCGCCACCAGAACAATCCCAAGCAGGATTAGAAGGCACCCCACTCACACACCCGGCCGTGACGGACTGGCACACATGCAGAACAAGCTGCTTTCTTATTGCTAGACGTCATTCTACAGTGACCGCATGCCATCACATACCCAAACCTTGCAGCCCAAACTCAGATGATTGATTACCTTCTTTTCTTTGGACGCGATCCGTCGCTCGGCCCTGTAGCAACTCCACGCTTGGGATGAGCAAAGAGACAACTCGCCACAAGATGCCGTCGGGAGATTGTCTGGAGAGCTTTGAACACAAAGGAGGAAGCTTGACTTGCTTGCTAGGCCAATCCAACATGTATGCTTTCTGCGGAAAGTTCATGAACGACCCCAGCATACTGCACTGCATAGACGTACATAGAATGCAGGATACACGTGACAAGGGATTTGCGCATGCGTCTTGATGACTTCACGCACTAGTTGTTACTGCACTGCTTGCTGCACGGGACGCGGACGGCGGCGCATTTGGGTAGCGATCGCCGAATCTGGCACTGCACTGCATGCATGCAAGAAGCTGGTTTGTCGTGTTGAGTGTTTTATGAGTCGACCCTGGAAGACCGTCGGTAGATCTACCCGCGCCCGTGTTCATTGTCCTTGATGGCGTGCGTGGTGTCGTTGTTGTCAGTTGTCTTGACCAAATACATGATGTACTAGTAAATGACCAGATAATGGCCTCGTTCGTAGCTCACCAAAATAATAATAATCCCTGTATGCATTGGCACTTCTGGTAACTGACCGTCGACGCCATGCGCCATGGCATCGGTTCGAGGGCGCGGTGCCATGCCGGATGCCGGGCCCGACGCCTGGATTGTTCTTTTCACATCAAAAAACATGCATATCAATGATCCAGGCCAGCAGCGCTGCAGCATGCATGGTACATAATAATTATTATGTACACATGGTGGCAACATGATATGACACTTTTGACAGCAAGAACTACACTTTGTAGAAATCCTCACCAGAAAAAAATTATCGCTTTCAAATCCAGCATCGATGCATCATCAAGACATCATGCCAGATAAGGGACTTCTGAAAAGTGTCGCCTTCTGAAAATGATGGTGTATTTCCGACTTTGACCAGTACTGCCCACTGGCAGCAGCTCTTACTTGGTGGCCGCTGCACATCACGTCCAATCTTGCCGGGCTGCTGTGGGGCAAATGGCGAATGGTCCCAGACCTAGTACCTAAGTTACTTGAGAAGTAAGGGTCACTCAGATGGTGCAGAAGGTCGTCCACCGACGGTCTCAGTCCGGCACTCTTGCATGTCGGCGCGGCACTGCTGAGCCTAGGCCTAGCTCGAGCCGAGGAGCTGAAGCCAAGAGAAGGGAAGTGACCACGCCGGGAAGCCTGGTCTGTCACATGATCATTGTGCCACTGTGTGCTGATGTCGTTCAACGACTTGCCTGGCTTGGTGCCTAGGCTATGGTCCAGTATGGATGGAAAGATATCATAATAAGTAAGTTACCGGTACTGCAGGATGTACATGTACGTACTCGTCCATCATGACGACCAATTTATGGGCAGTACCGTAAAATGCAAAGTGCCCCCCCCCCCCTTCATGAACACACCATTGACCATTTGACGCCCATCGCCGGAGGCGATGATAGCGATGCTACAGCAGAAGCCATTGCAACTTGTGCTGGATGAACACCCACACACCCACACCGAGTGTCGCTTTCCAGCTGTTTTTTGGGCAGGGGACGCCGACGGGACTTACAGTCACTGAGTGTATATCCAGACTGTCAAGTGCAGAAGGATTATGAGCAGCAACGCAAAAGATCAGGGCGTACTCATTGCTTTGTGCAGTTTCATCCACAGCCTACCTGCACCGGCACATGTGCCTGTGTCGGCTCACCGCAGCATATTTTGACTTGTACGCTGAAGTCGCTTTCCAGGTAGAAATCGACGGGTGTGTGTGTGTGTGTGGGGGGGGGGGTGTAGAGAGGGGACGGATCAACGGTTCTTTAGAATAGTAGGAGCCTTGCTACTTGTAGAGTGTGATGCTGTGCATGGTATCCTCTGTGTCTGTCTCTGCCTCTGTGATGACCAACGAACAGCTCACTCTAGTTCTTTTAAAACTAAGAACCGCCCGAATTGGAAGGCTGTTAGCGTGCGCATTCGAGATGTGATGGAGCTAAACGTCAGGTCCGACCGTCGTTGAATGTCAGTACCATAGCAGTTATTGTTGTGCTAACTGTTGCACGGTGCGACTCACCAGTAGCTTGCTCATAATTGTCAGTATTGCGGGACAACTACGGATAACATTTCAATCTTTGGTCCTTTCTTCTTGAACTATAAGGTTATTATTACTTAGTGATGCAACAATCTCTCCTCCTCTTCTCCTTCATGCACTCTTAGCCGATATGTTGCTACCCTCGGTAGCCATTACGCACGCCAAAAATCCCCGGATGTTTCATTATTGAACAGCCGAATGGTACCATTCACCATTTTATAGATACAGTCCACTCCTGATATAACCAACACCATTGTGCAGGATAATTAGTTCAAGTTTATAGCTGAAGTTCGTTATAACAGAAATGCGCTCACACCATAGAAGCAGCAAGTCATGACTGGCAAGTGGCCCCAAACAGTATGAGAGCACTTGGTGTACATGCAGCCCTCCAAGATTTGGTTCGTTATAAACGAAAACTGTTCGCTATAAAGGGTCAATTTTGTGCGGGTTCAAACAGGGACATGGACAAGGGTTCGCTGTATCACGAAATTCGCTATATGCGAGTTCGTTATAGGTGGAGTCGACTGTATTATTATAGCGCTATAGAGTACAGTCAGACCTCGCTTAACCGCACACATCCGTTTTCTACATAAATATCCGGATAGGCGAGGGAACCGGATAATCGAACACACATACTGTATGTGTGCAAGGCATATGCTGTAAATCGGTAACCAACGATATTCTTCCGGATGGCGAGGGATCCAGATAAAAGAGGACCGGATAAGCGAGGTCTGACTGTATTACACTCCCTCGCCTCTGCTTGGTTGAGCACTCCTTTCTGGTTAGAGTTCAAGTTGTCTGCCCTGGTGCAAAGCTCACTGTGTTTATCGCCGCTAGAGCACTCTGAGTTGTCTGCCCTGGTGCAAAGCTCACTGTGTTTATCGCCGCTAGAGCACTCTGAGTCTCTGAGTTTTGCGCTTTGCGCCAGTTTAAAAATGTTTTTGTTGTTCAGTAGACTTCATTGTGATCTCGGGTTCGGCCAGTAACTCTGAGCTCTGCTGAGAAGACCTAAAGCGGTCGACTCTGAAGTCTGAACAGCATGCTGTCCGGAGATTGAATAACTAAAAGATGTAGTGGAGCAGAGTCTCGACTCACAAACGAATTTTGTTGTTTGTTGATTTTCATCCAGTTCGCACTGTAACGGGAACTTGACGCAGTAATGCTGCATCCAGAGCTAGCAACCCAGTGTCTAGGGTAAATAGCATCTACGTCAGGTCCCATGATAACAGATCTCGGCATTGCCCCAGCGAATTGAGTTCTTTCCTCAGTGATCTACTTTGAACTTAGCATTCATTGGAGGGCCCGAGTCTCCAGAATTGGTAAAAGATGGCAGGCTGGCTGTCTTTGGGCTCAACCTGCCAAAAAGTGTTGGTGTTCAAATACAATGCAGATACTCATGCAACGCCAAGTGCACGAAAAACCCACCATGCTTCGGGCGAGTATGTTTCAAGTTCAAACCAATCCCTAATCTGTGCATGCTTTAAATGACCGATATCTCCATTTAGATTTGGGACGCATCACAGTCCTTCTGTTCCGTTCCAATCACCTTACCTAACTTACGGTGCCTGTAATTATTACAAGTTTACAATAGCAAAGCGTAGTTGTAGCTACAAAGCTTGCAAGGAAAAGTCATCAGATGACGCACCAAGTCAGTATTTTTGCCGCTTCACCCTGCACTCGGAGTGTGTAGTGGTATTCCCTTCTGTTTGTACTGCAGTCTTCTTTTGCAATATGTTGTGGGTACACAACCCAGCCACGCCATTACGAGCTATACACAGTACACGTGCCGCACAAACGCATGCGTGCACCCTTCCGACCCGGTGTACACAATTTCTTACTTCACCACATTCACCACCATTAAGCTCTACCATTGCATCATGCATACTGTTACAAGCGTCCCATACTCGGCTGTGCGAACCATGTAGAAGGGAAACTAAACAAAACCCTTTCATTTCCCTTCCAAGTTACACATGGCTAGCTATCGCCTTCATCTCTATAGCGGGATTCTCCTCATATGTAAAGTTACATTATAACATTGGTTTTGACCGATTTCTGTGTGACTAGTACTGTATGTGATTTGGTCAAGACAACCAGCAAGGGTAGGGCACGGTGTTTCTGAGGTTATCTCAAGTTAGAACATAGTGCTCTGGTGAGGCAGACATGGTGCTCTTTTGAGGCAGCTGGACGGAATAAGAATTAAGATCACGCCAGTGCTGAGGGTACCAGCTTGATTTGCTAGCTATAAAGCAAGACCGGGCCGACCTGGTGTCATTACAATTGTTTAACACTAGTGAGAACAGCACCTCTACCAACACCACCGACACCACCAACAACAACACCATACAACACCATCATCACCAACAACAACTTCATCACCACCAACAACAACAACTCCATCACCACTACCAACAACAACAACACCACCAACACCGCCACCATTACCAACAACGACCGCGACAACGAATCTTATCATGATTGTGTACTTACCAGTAGTTTCTGCTGTCTGTGATTCCGTTTCCAACCACGGCCTTGTGGCTACTTAGTGACACTGTGCTATTGCTAATAACCACAGCAATTACCAGTATTACTATTAGTGTAAATGATGCACATGCACAGAACCAAGGCAACCTTACTTTCCACAAAGGTGGTTACCATCCCGTGACGACTACATGTACTGCTGACAACATGCAGACTTACAACTAGACTGCATGAGCACAGTACAACCGACTAGGGACCGGGTGGTATGCCAGTACATACATGTATGCCACCTGGGGTGTTTACTGACTCCGGCGGACCAGAACCTCACCGCTAGGTCTGCTTGGTCTCCGAGCGTAGCCTCAGTACTTCAGACAGGTTGGGCGTCATACCGCAAGAGGACTCGAGGTCGGAGTAGCCGCTCTCACAAGGCCCGTCTACTGGAAAAAGAAGGCTACCAAAGTTACTCACGAGACGGTATGATAAGATCTGCTCATCAAGATGTGAATTTGAACTTTTCTTTCAGCTTCATACCGGTGCCTACTACGTATACGTAGTATGGCTATATACATGTAGCTGCTGTTCTTGTGTAACTAAAAGCTTGTCCATGCACCAGTATACTTATATCTGGATGCAGGCTTTGCCAGAAAGCCTCAGTGTAGTCCTGTAGTCTCACTCGGAGTGAGAATACCCTGATGAAGTGTCGGATCAGTGATAAAAGAGGAATGCATCTCACAAATGAGCCGTGTGTGTGTATGATGATGATTCACGCGGTAAGCGATTTCAGGAATGGATGTGCCAGTTTTCTCCCGAATCCTTCCTGGTAACTATAGTATCTCGGAATCATGCATGGGACGATTGCCAAAGGTAGGAGTGCCATGGGACGATTGCCAAAGGTAGGAGTGCCATGGGACGATTGCCAAAGGTAGGAGTGCCATGGGATGATTGCCAAAGGTAGGAGTGCCATGGGATGATTGCCAAAGGTAGGAGTGCCATGGGATAATTGCCAAAGGTAGGAGTGCCATGGGATGATTGCCAAAGGTAGGAGTGCCATGGGACGATTGCCAAAGGTAGGAGTGCCATGGGATGATTGCCAAAGGTAGGAGTGCCATGGGATGATTGCCAAAGGTAGGGGTGCCATGGGATGATTGCCAAAGGTAGGAGTGCCATGGGATGATTGCCAAAGGTAGGAGTGCCATGGGACGATTGCCAAAGGTAGGAGTGCCATGGGATGATTGCCAAAGGTAGGAGTGCCATGGGACGATTGCCAAAGGTAGGAGTGCCATGGGACGATTGCCAAAGGTAGGAGTGCCATGGGACGATTGCCAAAGGTAGGAGTGCCATGGGACGATTGCCAAAGGTAGGAGTGCCATGGGATGATTGCCAAAGGTAGGAGTGCCATGGGATGATTGCCAAAGGTAGGAGTGCCATGGGACGATTGCCAAAGGTAGGAGTGCCATGGGACGATTGCCAAAGGTAGGAGTGCCATGGGATGATTGCCAAAGGTAGGAGTGCCATGGGACGATTGCCAAAGGTAGGAGTGCAATGGGACGAGTGTTATGGATATCATTTTAGCTTCGTACATCCTGGAACATTTTCATCGATAGAATATTCGCTTTGTGTCCCGGCGTTACCGTATTTAGCACACGGGTAGGTTAGGTAACGTCATCCCTTCTGTAAATGGTGCCGACTACACTCTTCCACACTTCAAATAATTGCTAGTACAGGCGCCATGGGAGAAGACAATGGCGCACTGACATGTACATGGCTACATGGCTAATGTCACGCCCATATACAATGTAGGTGGAGACATCATGTGACCAATCCGAATATTAGCATGCACGTACACGTAGGTCGATAGTCATGTATGACAGGCACAGGTGATGATTTGTCATGATACAGCATTGCCTGCCTTCGAATCTCTCTTCCTATTGTAGCGATAGAATAGCACCAAGTGGGGTTACGTACTCTTGATAGCACCTGCACTGGCGTACTGTGACGACTTACAATGTAGTCTAGGATTTGTGTAACGTCAACGCCACCAGCAAGGCAGGTACTATACTATGTCTCAATCATACAAAATATTATTCAATACAATGCTCAAAACATATCAGAGTGTTCCAGTGTTGAGAAGTTGCGAATGCAGTGAGATTCTTCAGTATTCACACCTCACAGTGCGACAGTTGCGCTCCAAGATTTTGGTATAACTATAAGCAACAGTTCTTTGCCTGGCGCTGTCATTCAATCAAGTTAGTTCCCGGAAGAACCCAGTTTTGAGTCATGTCGTCCTGATGTGGATAATTATCTTCCCACTTGTAGTTTTGGACTAACGGCCTGTTGAAGTCAGAAGTTGGCTATGGAAAAACTTAGTGGAAGGGAGGTAGGGATGATGCTGGGCTGTGCTAGTTCATGTTCTGGCCTGAATGTCTTCCGCAGTCTTGGACCGCATGTTGAAGTAAGAAGTTCACAATGGCAGAATGGAAGAAAGGAATGACGGGATGCGTGAGTTGAAGCGTCCTCGCCTGGATATCTTGCCACAGTCTTGGACCTCCTGTTGAAGCAATACTATGTCCCAAGGCCACTGAGGGCACAGGACCGGCGGAAGCAGTTTTTGATTGGGCCGGCCATACCCTAGCCTAGTAGCCTTTCATACAGTTTGAGTAGGATACGTACGGAGGGTATACTGTATCATACCATGACCTCCTCACCAGTAACACACATGGTGGCCAAAAAGTTGGTCCGGCCATGGCCTGACCAACCGGACCGGTTCCGCCGGGCCTGCGGGCAAACAATAGTGGTAAGAAGGTGGAGCGGCAACTGCAATACCAAACATCAAGAACACATAACCATCGACATGCCTGTACTACTTACTGCCTTGATCTTGCAAGTAACTTACAGTGTTTGTCCTTCCAGTTCCATACACGGACATGCACATACACTGTACAGGTACGTGTACCGTGATTGGGTGATATAGATGCGCCTTGTTTTGTTGGTTGACAGCGCTGCATGTAACAAAGCGGAGGACGCACTGTGTTCGGAAACAGTGACCTTACTACAACTTCCACGGTTGGCAGAGCCCCGGTCGTGCGACCATTTGAACCGTATGGATGATAGCCCTGGTTCTGACCATCATTATACGAGGAATTGTTTGTAGAAGAAAAAATGGACCAAGGAACTACAAGTTACGCTATAATGTCCACTAATACCACCAGTTACCATGGTTACTAAATAACCAGCTCATGCGATAACATTGCACGACACTGACCGACGGTACTGACGTTCTACAACTAACTGGCTAACAGCTCAAGCACATCTTGGATGCGCACTCCAACAGCCTTCCAACTTGGAAGGTTCTATTAGAGTTATGGAAATAATTGGAATTGTTTCAACGGTCTTCTTGTTTTTGTCATTGTACTGTCAGTCATGTGTCCTCCGCCTTGTAACATGCTGTCAACCAACAACATGTGTTCTATCACCATCCAAGAACGAGCGAGGAATACACGACGAAACCCACCACTGCGATGATTCGGGAGAATACAATACATGTACATGCCTAATGTGGGAGACCTCTTTTGCGGGCAAAAGCAACACAAAAAAAGACTGGGGTGTAACGTTTTCTAAGAACTCTCCAACTCCATTGCAACGTTTTCTTTCCACTTGTAAACACCTCCATTTTCGGCACAGGCTCTCATTGCCCTGATGATGCCCAATAGGCGAAATATTGGCAGCTCTTCTTATAATTCATTTTGTGCAGCTGAGAGCTTGTACCGGGAATGGAGGAGGCGTTTGCAACAAGGGTAAAGTTATAATCGGAAGAAAAGCAAAATCACACAAGTGGCGAGAGTTTTCAGGTATCAAGTTACAAACCCTGCTGCAGACACAGCGCACCACGCATCGTCGTTAGTAAGCTGTAGCAAGAGTCCGGACGACGCTCGTTGTGCTTCGGTGTCTTTTGACCGTGCTATGCTGAGGGCTCAGTGTCTGTCTTATTATACTAGTAGTCATGTAGAATGACTTCGCTTCCACTGTTATTGCGAACGGGTTCCTGTCGGTAAATGCCACATCGCTCTCTCGGCGATCACTACAGATACTGGTTGATAAGATCTTCTATAACACAATCTACATGTACATGAAGGATCAGCGAAACGTGCATACTGGGATACCATCGAGGAAGACCTGATCAACCACGAGGAGTAGAACTACGTAGGAAGGGATTGCCGATTGGGTCTTGGGCGCCTATACTAACTGTAATGGTACGGAACGTTTACCCAAAGACTACTTGACACTGTTACATTGGAATAATTCGACCACTGCAAGTGCAGAGTTTCGAGAGTTGCTACTCAGATTGTCTTCCAATGGATGTACTAGGTACTAGTATGTACGATGTCACGGTAATCATTAGACAACTGATAACAGTCCAGCAACGGGGAAGATTATCCGACCATTTCTACCCGCGAAAAGTGGTGGGGGAGGGGAAGGGAAGGGAAAACAAAGCTTACACAAAGCAGGTATGAGAACTGGAAGTATGGTCATGTACCGGGTACAAGTACAATTTCAGAGAAATGGCAACAGACAGATAGACTTTACTCCTACAACAGTGACACAACCAAGTCCCTCAATGCGTACTGGCTTTGTCCACGTGAAACAGAGCACTATGCGCAGGCTGAGGAATAGACCCCCTGTGAATACAATAATTAATTGTGCACATGTACTTGTAAGTGTAGAGTCTACATGGCTATGCAGTCAGTATGTAGTTGAAACAAGGGCCATCATTCATGTCTATGGCCGGGCCTATGCCATGGCCATTATGGCGTGTAGGCAGTTTCCCCGTGCATGTACATAATCATTGTAGACCCATGCAAAAATAATACAAGTGAAAACCTGTCATCTGTATCGCGCGCCCAGCTTCCGGTGAAATGGTTTTGTCAGTACCAGCACTGCTATTAGCGATAGCTGAAGAAGTGGCTTGTGGATGCCAGGACTGAGGTTATACTGTTGCCCAGTGTTGACTGTTGGTGACTATGTCTGGTCTCCATACATGTACTGCTGCCAGCATTGTTACCAGTGTAGTGTATGAAGTTTGAGAGTGTTAGCAGTAATAATCATGATAGAACAACACGCTTAGCACTTATCCGTCACTAGAATTTCAATTGGCTTATGTCATCATGCAAAGAGTGAGTGAGAATGCAGCACATCACCAGTACTTTTGGTTGAGTCAGTTGATGGTAGTACATGTACATGTAGACTGGTATGGCTGTACAGTCCGATCCGTGGCTTGCGAAAGTGCAAATCATGCGCGCGTGTGTGTGCGTGTGTGTGTGTACCGGTATGTGTGTGTGTGTGTGTGTCTTCCTCCGAGTCTTGGCCCTTCCACCCCTCTCCCCTGACGGGAACTACATTGTGTGTAACCTACCAAGGCAACGTGTATAACTGGTCAAGGTCAAGACGCGCGCGCATGTGTGTGTGTGTGTGTGTGTGTGTGTGTGTGTGTGTGTGTGTGTGTGTGTGTGTGTGTGTGTGTGTGGTGTAATCCCAGCACAAGTTGCTATGTCTAACATAGCTGTTCGCTATCCTCGTTTCCGCGATGGGCAGGTCTGAGGTCTGAGGTCTGAGGTGTGTGTGTGTGTGTGTCTGTGTCTGTGTCTGTGAGTGCTCGCCCTCATATTAGCTACATAATCACTATGGCCTCTTGTTACGTAACATTGCAAGCACCTGCGAATCCATACTACAGAAGGTAGATCTACTGGGTAACTTACATCGTAGTAGTGGCTAACTACAGTTGTAATGTTGAAGTGCATGCTCGAGCCCGTTCGTGCTAAGAACTGCATGGTCTTCACAACATTCCCGGCAGCAGGTTTCCTTCGCATGTAACCCCAATGCACCCAACCCAGTTTGGACAACCATGAGATGTAAACCATGACCTAACAAGAACGTAGATCTGCTTCGTGGACATGGTGCCTTGTGGCCCATGTAGTCACGTGAAGAGTATGTTTTCATCAGTACTCGGAGTCGTATGCAGTCACGTAGAAAACACAGGAAACGGCGCGTCACTTCGGTTTGACCCAAGATATACCATGGCATCGGTCTACGGTTTAGCTATCATCACGCAGCGGTGCTGGACATGATAAGTGGCTCGTGCAGGGTCACACTTGGCCTGAACTGAAACGACACTACAATATGTACATACCACATGCATACTCCTAGTACTGCCACTACTGGTCACTAGGCAGCTACCCATTCGGTTCCCGGGTAACCCTCGTCCAGAAAAGTAGAGAGAAATCCGTGTCTGGCGTCGGTGCTGGGAAATTGCCGACTAATCACCGCGAAGTTCGTCGTTCACCTGTGGGTTCCGAGGAAGTGCGCCATGGGTACGAAGAACTTTGTTTCGCTATCAATGGACAGTGCGTTTTGTTTGCGTTACCTGTACAAGACAGCCTGCTGCAATCACCGAGGAAAGCGGATAAATAGTTGATCGACAGGCGGAAAAGACGACACAATCCCTCAGCCCTCCAGGAAAAGAGCTAAGCAGTCTTTTGAAGTTTTGTCGCTCCCGGCCGGAAAACAAGATGGCAGTGAATGTACCCTCCTCCTCCAGACAACTTCTGTCTGCATTTGCATTGGCAATGGTGATGTTTGCGCAGCTAAGATCTTCTAGTGCGTCGCCATCTGCAGCATTGCATCCGAGAAGGCAGAACGATGACGGCCTTCCGGGCCACTCCGGCCGGTCACGCCGCTCAGATGCGGCAGCAGGATCGTCGACAGGCAGTATGTGCAAGTCACTGGGTAAACTTTACAGCGAGGTGTTCGCGCAGAAGCCGGTCGCCTGCTCGCTTCTCGACTCTTTCTCAAACGTAGAGGTAAGCTTCGTCACGGTATTGGTGGTTTCGCCTTTTGTGCTGTATCTCAACGCAATGTTACAGTCATAATAATAATTATTATTTAAGTACATAATATAGGCAATGTAGAACTCGGATAACACGTACTCCTCTGGGGAAGAGAAAGGTGTACAATGTACTTAGTATCCGAGGTACTTCTAATCCGGACATACTTCAGTATGGCGCAAACACCCGTGCCCTGGGCCATGTCTGCACTATGCAAGTGTATGTACTATCAGAGCGTATCAAGTGAGTTACATTGTACATGTACCATTCCTGTCGTTTCATTCTCGTGGCATGCAATTCTAGGGTACAACGTAGGTTTTTAGACTTGTAGTGCCGCCAACCAATTTTGATCCCCTCGTGAGGAGAGGTGGACTATCCTTCCAATGCATGGCAGTCTGACTTTCATTTGTCACCCAGCTAGTTCAACGGTTGTAATGGTGTCTTGTTTTGCTGTTTTCTTTGTGTGCATACAGGCCCCGGCTAGGTCGCTCGCGGAGCATTTGTTCCTCGGCTTGTCTCGCCTGAGCATATCGAAGAAACCCTCGCCTCTCCTGAAGGTTCATGTTACTGGCGGAGGAGAGAATCCTATGGTACGTGCGGACGTGTTTGTTTGAGACAGCACTGGTCACGTACATTCTGCCATTTCTGCATGGCATTCCGATATTTGAATCTTTCTTAGCTACCAGTACATATAGCTACGCAGCAGGTGCCCCTGGAAACCTTGTCGTCAGCATGCAACGTAGAATGAAGTAACATGTGTTCCTCAAGGCCTATGCCCTGGTTCACAAGCAATGTAATGAATAATCTTTGTATTGGGCAGTGACTACTCATACGAAGTGGATGCTGTTGATGGAGAACATTCCTTCTGAGGCCATAGTCACATGCAGTATCTCCTACGTGACTGCGTGGCGGGTAGCTTTATTACAGTCAAAAGTAAACTTTTGTCTTGCATTGTCCTTACAGGTCGACTACAAGAAACAGTCTCTCTACCTTGCTGGCATACTTCGTCACATGACCACGGAGGAGATACCGGTGTTGCTGGCCAATCACAGAGCAAGACTGGAGGAACACAGCGGCTCTGCAGCCAATACACTGGCCAAGCGAACACACCTTCCCGTCATCAAGAGACTGCTGCAGAAAGGCAGACATCTTGCACAGCACTCCATGCGTAAAGTAAGTTGTCAACTGAGGAACTGCTGAAACTTGAAAGTGTACTCTCCCCTTTCATATATAATGGCTCCCTAACTCATGCCTGCACCGGCACCCATCCTGTGCTGTAGTCGGTTCTAAATATCCCATCTCTCTTTCGTCTCTGTCTCCGTCT
This sequence comes from Sycon ciliatum, assembly GCF_964019385.1. NCBI lineage: Eukaryota > Metazoa > Porifera > Calcarea > Leucosolenida > Sycettidae > Sycon > Sycon ciliatum. The sequence continues at coordinate 1,464,327 of NC_088646.1, forward strand.
GTCTCTGCTCTCTCCTTTTTTCTTCTCTTTTCTGTCTCTGCTTCTTTCTACCGAGTCTTTCTGCCTCTCTCGGTCTCTCTCACTTCTGGGGCAGTTACATGTAAGTACATGAACACATGTCCCGCAAGTCCACAACCACCCCTCTGCACATGCACCTGTCTGTAATGGTGCCTGGCTAACTTTACAATCCTCCTAGACTGAAACACATCAAACAAACTAGCTTGTCGCAATGATGACTCATGAGGCATGTTTGTCTCCCACTCTGATCTGTATTTGCAGCTTTCAATTATGACTGGAACATCACCGGCTGAGACTGAGAGAGCTGCTGTCACGTTAGCCCGGGATACAGTTCAGCAGGTGAGATAACATTAGTCACTTTGCAAGGACGTACATCGGTGCACGTGAAACTCTACAATTGTGTACTTTCAAGTTTACCATGGCATACGCCGTACATCTCACAGGCTGGGTGCAGGCTCCGCCTTTTAGACGTTTTTAGGTGTCTATCTCGTTGCACCAGTCCTCTTTTAAGCACGATATTTACCACCCGCTCTGCATCATGCCGCATTAATGCTGCTACCCACCGTCAAGCTTCAGCCGCTCTGAACCTACCCAGAGCTACGTCTCGTTACGGCCTGAATGCTATTTTATTTTTGGCAGCAGACAGATGGAACATGCTTCCACCTGGATGTCGTCAAGCTAAGCTCCTTTCTGCATTTGTTACAATCACCGAGTCATTCCTAGGCGGGCTCCCAGTAAAAAGGCAATGCCTGTTGGGAGTTCCCTAGCAAAATAATAAATTCTACTACTACTACTACTACTAGACACTGCATAGATATCGGGCCTTGTGCAAGTCACAGACTGTGTAACAACTTAGAGTCCGGCAACAGAATGTAAGGCATATGATACTCTGCTCGGATTTATAGTTCATTGTGGGTACATATGCATGGCAACATTATTATAGCATAGCTGATGATACAATTGTCTGAAGCTGACCATGGTCGTCTTTGTTGTGATACGCGGCTCTTGCTTTGCCGGCAGGTGATGGCCCGTCGTCAAGACAAGCCCAATCTTGTGCAATCCCACTCTATTCTTGTGACGTACTGCTCCACTCTGAGCGCTATGGCGGAGTCACTGCAAGGCGTGATCGCCGGTGCCTGCTGATGGAGTCATGAATGGCGCGAACACTCAGTGGCCTTGACTGTCAATTTGAACTTTGTGCCGCGTATTCCTAATAATTCCCTGGCAGTGTTAACTGCTGAAGTTGCCAGGCCTTTCTCAGGATTTTGGCGACTTCTCCGGCATCCGGAAATGGCCAATCGTCCACTTGCACCAGTACAGTGTGATGTCATTGGGACTGTGCCGGGCCGCACAACTACAGTGTACATAACGCCTTGCAGCCCTGTCTAGTGTCTGCTCAGTCGGCTGTCATCATGCTGGGTGACCAATGCCACACAGAATGCCGAGCCCCACTAGTGCAGTGTACTTCAAGGCCTTGCTTGGTGGCTCCCTTCAAAGATTTCCTGTCATGGGCGACCCGGTTCAGAGACTGATGTGAAGAGTCAGTCTGACCTCAGTCGACTGTAATCGGTAGCAGTTATCTTCTGTACATATTCTAAGCTGAAGGATGATGAGATTTGAAGCGGGTCACGTTTCTTGCATGCTGCTGCCCGGCTGCCGCTGTGTGTGTGTGTGTGTGTGTGTGTGTGTGTATGTATGTGTGTGTGAACTGCCGGAGCCTTGATTTGCCATAATATTCCGGCACTTCCGAACTTCAATGATTCAGAATCATGATGCCATATCCCGGTCTCTACTGTGCACTCCTTCACCATCAATGCCTCATGGTGTAGCCCGGCGTAGCTCTATTTATTGCAAACTTGATTCAGTAGGAGGTTCTGGTTTCAAGCAAGCGCTCTTCAGTCAATGCTCACGGCTGCATTTCACTTTTACAAACACTAACTCATGTCATCTTTCTCTATAGTGACATTACCGGCAATGTTATCCTTGAATGATGATTGAATTTTATTGGATCTGAAAGTATTGTGCTGCTATTGTCAGTAAACAGCTTTTCACGGTCGTTAGCTTCAATGTAAGCCGCAGGTACTAGGTAAGACCTGTAATAGGGCTACGCCAGTTTAAATCACAGTGTACTGTGACACTGGCAGCATGGAAGCCTCGGGTTGAAAGCACCAGGGTAACTACATGTAGTCACCACTCTTCCTCCGAGTCAAGTAAGGTTGTACGGTAAACAACTAAGCCCTCTCCATCAGTGGAGTTGTAATTTCTTAGGCTCCGGGCCAAGGTCAGCGTCCGCGCAGTGGTATGTCCGCGGATACAACCGTCAGACTCACACTCCATAAATAATAGCAAGAGTACATATGTACTCTTGATATTAGCGAGGTTTCGCTCTACGGAATTACGTATGAAAATAACGTAGGAACTGCACGGAATTTTCATACGTAAAACTCAGAGCTGTTGGGTTTCGCTCTACGTGATTTCTCCGCGACTGCTAAACATGCATTGTTGCTTTGGCAATTGGAGACGTTTTGGCTGCATGCGCCCACCGCATGCACCATGAACCGAAACCGCGTTTTCCATTATATTTTGCACGTGGTGTACCAGGTGTACGGTGTGTGTACCTTGTGTTTCGCGCGGCTTGAATGTTGCATGCCATGGACAAATGCGGAAAATGCGAAAAAATATTTCAAAAAGTCCTACGGAGGACCCAACGTAGGAAAGAGCTTTCCTACGGAAATCCGTAGAGAGATTTACGTATGAAAGTTGCCCTCGCTCCCCGGCGCGTACGACATACGGATTTTCATACGTAATTACGTAGAGCGAAACCTCCCTAATAGCAAGAGTTCACACGGTTCATGGGGGTCACGGATGCCGAACTGAACTGTGTCGACTCGAGATGCATCGATGAGAGTCGCGTCGCCAGGGCTTCAAAAAAGTCGTCGCGGTAACCATGCATGATACAATTTTTTTAACGATCGTCACCACGGAAACGAACTAAGCCCTTGAGCTGAGCGTGGTGACTCTTTTGGCAGCTGGAGTTTGTTTTCGCCTTGTTTTTTTTTTGGACTGCTTTGATTTCTCGCCCAGCAGCAGCACTCTGTGCATGTGACTCAAAGTGTGGTAGCAGCGAAGCCGACAGTTTCTTTGCCAGTACAGCCTTCAACTAACTTTCCGAAGCCTGTTATATCTTGCGCTAGCTATTGTGCGTTGGAGTCTCATTTGCTGTTGAAAATAGCATCAGAAATTGTTTTCAGCCTCTTCATAGTAGTGATTATGGTTGGGGAACCAGCCTCTGCCACGTACTTTCCTGCAATCAAGAACAACGTATAGCTGCACAGCTGGATGTTTTGCAATCAGTTGCCGGTGTACAGTCATGTTTTCAGGCCTGCCTATCCAGCGTGAGTGAATTTGAATGTAGCAGAAGCAGCGGAGCAGCGTCACAGAGGACTGCATGTCCGATACTAGCAGGAGAAAGAATTGGTCTGCAGGGATGGTTCGTTTGTTTCGTGCGCAACAGTTCAAAGGCCAGGCTGTCTTCTCCAGCGATGGAGAGCCAGTGGCCCTGGCGTGCAGCGATGAGTGGTTGTTCATAGCCACTGCTCGCTGTCAGATAGAAGTCCATCCATTACTATCAGGCCTGGAGGATGATCTGGACGGTGGTGATAGCAGTACTGACTGCAGCACAGTGTCGTACAAGTTTCAAACTGTGTCACCAGTCATCTCCATGGCGCACAATACTCGTGTAGACTGCATTGCTACACTCGAGAAACACCGGCAAAAGCGCAAGAACGTGACCGCCGCCAGAGTCTATTTCAATTGGAAGCACGGGAACTTGAAGCAGGCAGCGCGCATACTGCTGGCCGGTGGACCCGAAGGTATACCTGTAAGCCCGTCGTCATACGGTGACCTTGGCATGTCGGGCCAGGCGGCTCGTTTGTCGGTGGTGGAGCTGCCGTGCCCTGGTCATGCGTCGTGTATCAGCTGCTGTCCTCGCACTGGTAGCATGGCTGTCGGCGGTGGCACTAAAGTGCGTGTGTTTGTGCTGGGCCTGCGTGGCTTATCGTCCAGCCAGTCGTATTCCGTTGAGCACCTGCTGGACGTGGACGTAGGGTGCACGGTGACCAGCGTGGCTCTGTGCGAGAACTACCTTGCCGTGATGTCGGCGCGTGACGTGCGCGTCATGTACATCGACGTGGCAACGGCCCTGGCCGTCACGCTGATACCGCCGGCGCTGAGTCAGCAGGCGCGGGCTAGAGGCGCTGATGCCGATACAGCCATGCAGGTGTGGAGGAGTGCCGCTGCCATGGTGGACACCGACAACGTGATTGAGCTGACGGCGACCAGGAGCGAGACGGGTAAACGCGACGAGACCGAGAGAGCGCGTGAAGTTCTAGGACCAGTGCGAACCGTATGGGGGAGACCCGTTGAAGTGGAAATGGCTGCTTCGTTCTCGTCTTCGGATTCGTCAAGCACTGCTGGAGATAGTGCAGCTCGTATCCGCAAGGGAGGCATCACAACACTCCTATACCGACAGTTCAGTGCCGACGAAGTGCGAGATGGTCTCCACTCATTACAACTGCTTCCTGTCTATGACGAACGTAAGTACACTGTAGACTCTTTGTACGCACACTCACTCCACTGTCCTGTCTATCTGCAGCTTTCCCTGGGCTTATTGTTCTGTGTGTGTGTGTGTGTGTGTGCGCGTGTGTGTGTGTGTGTGTGTGTGTTTGGAAATTTACGCTGCTTTCGATTCATGAATATGTTGCTGTTGCTTGCACAGTGGGCACCGGTTTTAATACATGGATGTTTGTAGGCATGACCAGTGCCAATATGAGCTAGAGTCGAGAGACTAACTTTTTCTAGAAGTGAAAATTA